>NW_027490147.1:353972-707945 GCF_050948175.1 Xylocopa sonorina
TTGACAGAAAGACTTTTGTTTAAGGATAGTATAACCCTTGTGACGGCCTTCCGGCGCTCGCCACTGGAGGGACAGCACCATTTACAGGGACAGTTTCCTGAAAGTACTCGATGACCTACCCATTCCCATATATATCAGGTCTGACCTGTCCCTAATATCTCAGCGTCTAAGGCAGGGCCTGCTAGGTAGCCTTACTGATGAGTCCACTAGCAGGCCCAGGACGAAACGTCCTTCCCCTCTCTTTTCGTTCCTTCTTTCCTCTTCCATTATCTATAGCACACTAAAGCAACTCGCTTCACCCTTTTTTTCTTTAATAATAGCCGTTTCTACAGAATTGAGGCATAGGAGTGGAAAAGTAACATACATTCAGTTTTTGCTCTCAATTTTAATAACAATAACGATAGTATTTTAACAATGGTGCGATGACAATTATATTCGGAGACGATGCTGAGGCTACGGTTCTTCCGCTGCGCTAGTCGGCTCAACATTCTTACTAGCTACGCGTACTTGTGCAACTTAACCGTTCTAACCACACTGTCTAAACCAGCGATGGCGAACCTTCTTGAAAAGTGGGTCAAATTTTGTTCATTGCTTTTTTTAATACTAGCCCATTACACATTACGTCAGTGGCAATACTCCTAGAAGAGGGGAAGGTGTGGTAAAAAGAGTACCAATAATTTGGAAACACTGAAAATTTGTGAACAGAATAACTGAACAATTGACACTTTTCTTTGGTTTTCAATTTTAAAATTCTTTAAAAAGATTTACATTTTCCTTTTGTTTTACAACTTTTACTTCTGCAAGTGAAAGAGTGAAAAATAAAGGTCGAAATAAAAAAAAATGATATCAATATGGTGCGATAGAAAATCTGCTAGTCAACGTCCGTTTGGAAATATTTTTCTTTGTAAATTTAATATTAGGTATTTATATCTCCATTTTTTAATATTTTTCATTGCCTATTTTCTCGTACAAGACATAAAAGTGAATGTGTAGGTCATTTAAGAAACCTTCGTGAGTCAGTGTCTGACTCGCGGGTCACAGGTTCGCTACCACTGATCTAAACTCAACTGTTCTGCACGGACTATTCTAACCGAACTGTTTTAAACGAACTAACACGAGGGCGAAAATCTCGCCCCTTAAAAACGCGTTTGGAAAGAGAAGGAAAACCTGAGTAGGAAAGGAATGGATGCGCGGACGAGAAAAGCGAACGTTTCCAGGAAAAATGCAAGGGAACGAAACTTGGTAATAAATAAACAAAAGTTAGAGATACGTCGCAGACAATTGAGCGACGCTCAGTCGTGACGTAACTTTAGAGAACAATTGCTCGATTCAAAGAATTCTCAAGGATTGACGCTAACCAGACGGATGTCGGGGTTATGATAGCGCATGGATCTAGCTGCAAAGTATTGACATGCAGCGAGCAAACCTGCGCTGGGTCGTCAGATCGTATTGTGATTTTCAGACGGAAAGTTTACGATCTCTAAAAAACATAAACAATTCCGTGACTACGGAATCGTAGTTGCTACAGAATGTTTTCGTAGATAACAGCATAACATGTCGTTTATCCTTCCATTTTAGTAATGTTATTCCAGCTTTATTTTTGCACCGCTTCATTAGAAATTCTGCTTTCTATACTAGTGTAATGTCTCTACTGAGAGAAGTCATTGTATTCAAATAGTGGGAGAGCGACTTTCCACAGAACGACTCGTATAGTTATGTGAGAAGGGGCAGTGCTCGATTGTGTGGCTAAGAATTGAAATTCATGGAACTAAATCCTTATCTATATAGTAACAATATAACAATTTCAACGAATTCAACGAAATTACAGTTAGTGAATAATTACAATGTATTTGGTGAACACGTTAACGCTGGCATGCATCATCAATGGGTCATTCGTGTCTGCTACGCGGGGCGGCATACATCACGGTGGGTCATGCTTGCATTTCACAATGTAGATGGTACAAAATCGGTATATATTATTTTATTTCAACAATTATTTAATAGTAATTACATAATAATTCAGAATCAATGTACTCTTAACATATACATATATAAATTTAACTATAAATATATAAACTTAAAATGTAATATAAACCTAACAATATAATCTTAACATGATTATTTATTTCTTTTATAAAGTTTTCTAAAATATACGAAGCAGAGTGTTGACAGGCCCGCACAACGATCACAATATGTCGTTACTTTTTTGGCTTTGCTCGCGGCATACCTTGCAATTTTCAATTGAGACAAACGTTTATAACATTCTTTGCATCTCTGTTTTGTTTTTCTCGCCTACCCTTTGCATAATTGGAGAAAATGTTTACGATATTTCGGTAGAGTTTCGTCTTCATTTTTGCTTGGCATTTCTTTGCCGAGATTACCTATATTTTTCAAAAGTTGATCAATAATTCTGTGGCGGCCTTCCGACACTCGGGAACATCGACGCATATAGTTTACCGAAAGTGCATATTTCCTTCTTCGTTTCAATATATACAATTTCTAATTTGCCCCTAACATCTGTGCGTCTAAGGCAGAGCCTGCTACGTAGCCTTATTGATGAGTCTATTAACAGGCTCAGGACGAAACGTTCATCTCTCTCTTCTTCTTCCATCTTTCCTCTTTCATTCACAGCAAACTGAAGCAACTCGATTCAGCATGAACACTGGCTTTTTATCTGTCGATTAAAAAAATTTTACACTGCTATGGTTTTGAAAAGTTATATCATCGTCCCGTTGTTGTTTCTGTCTTACCTGCACCAGTGGAATTTTTTTGTTCATTTGTATATTCCCACAAATATGTGTTTTCTTTTGCAATAGTTCCTCGGCTAAAGGGACACTCGTATAAAAACTATCTGTGAACAATATTCGGCCTTCATATAATAAATCATACATCAATGCCATTATGATACCATGCGCATGTGGTTTTGCAGTTCTGGGACCAGTTTTTTCCGGCATAAATAAGAATATTATTAGTATAACCATCCAGAAGGCATAGCTTATATAACTTTATTCCATATTTATGATACTTCCTTGGAAGATATTGGCGAAAACTCAGGCATCCTCTCCATGTAACCATGATTTCGTCAATTAGAATCGTTATTACAGATTTCACAGTATTTTTAAATGTATATACAATTGCGTCAACAATATTCCATAGTTTATATAATCGATTTTCAGTTCTAGCTATAGTATTATCGGTAAAATGTACGTATTTGAGAATAGTTATAAATCAATCGCGTTTCATCGCGTTTTTTATTCATGCATTCGAATACATTGCCTCTCGGACCAGTACAAATTATCTCTGGCAACGGAGCTACACCCATGATAAGCAAGATACCAAAAACAATGTTCATTTCTTATATATTATTGTGAACAGGCTTCCAGGCCTGTTGGTGTTTCCTGCCTCTAGGTGAAGAGCTATTCTTCAGCTGTATAGCATATTCGTTTGTTTCTTCCACGATCATTTTTAGTATATGATCCGTGAAAAATAACCTATATAAAGAAAAAAAATCGTCGCAGTCCGTGCCGTTGATTAACAATTTTTCTTCTTCAGCATACTCATCTATGGCTTGATTTTCTTTTCCTACTCTTTGTTATCATCAACATTCTCTTCCTCCGAATCAGACTGGAAATCGTCATGAGCTATCGGTTCACTTTCGATACTTTCCTCGTCTGAAGAGGTTGAGAGTATTTTCTTATTTTCTTATAAATCGCCTCTTTCTTATTATTATTTCACCAGACGAATCACATATTGATGGTATCTATCATTGAAATGAGCAGAAATTTAAAAAAAGCGCTAACCGCCTTTCTAGAATAAAAGATCATTCTGGCTACCTTTAAACTTACTACAAGAACTATATTTTCGGGAAATTCACTATATAAAAACTCTTCTAAATAATCGCGATATATACTAACTGCACTCTTTTTCCACCTTAGCGGTGTTAACTCTAAACTCTGAATAATCCTGACGTCGGTATCTAAGCTCTGAATAATCATTCCCAAACCAAAAAGTGTCGACTAGAGCGTATTTGTTAGCCCAAAAGTCACCGAGTTTCCTCATTCATATGTGGGCGTGCTGAACTCTAATCGGGCCGCTGAGGAGTCAGGGGCGAACAAAGTTGATCCCACTGGGCCCATCCCGAGACCCGCGATCGGTCAAAGGAAAGGGAACTGATTTCCGGAAAGTAGCGCTACGATCCTCGCTCACTTTACTCTGCAATACCCTGGAAATCAAACTGTAGTGCAGAACCCCATCAGCTTCCACCTTCGAGGTTTACTACGTACATGGGCCTCGAGTGCCAGAGCGTCTGGTAATCGTCAGTCGGGGATTCGACCAAATCGTCGTTTGCACTCAACATAATTTACGACTAAAGCTTACACTAGGTCCTGTCGAGGAGCTCGGAATATCTCGAGAGGGCGACAATACATGCGAGGGTCGAAGGCGTTTAGGAGCGTTTGCTCTACGTTTAGGTAACTGACATAGCTACGTTTAGTTACGGTAGGTAAATCTACAGTTTACAGTCAACCCTCCTATATCCCTCTATATCTCATTTGGTTGACTTACTCGGATTATATGTAATAAGTCATATTCTGCCTTTCAATTTCTCTGCCTTGAATTTCATACCTTATCTGGTATGAAGTGTTATCTAAATTTAGAATCTAATTATTATAAATAATTGTTAACCTTTTGAATATGAGTTCTAATCATAGTATTTCTTTGCGTACATTTCGTCAAAAAAAGCATCAAAAAGATTTGCATAAATCTGGTCCTATTGAATATTTCGGGAAAGAAAGAGATTCTACTATTGAAAGCAGTACACTAATACTCTTCCATATTTGGCAGTTGAATCAGTATATTATTTATGCCATACGTAATACAACAGCGATGAAACCTAGAAATTATGGGAGCTGTTTCTTTCTTATTGTTTCGGTGGTATAATTATTCGTTTGTTTTATTATATTGTCTACTAATTCATTTATTAAGTATAAAGTAAAATCACCTATTCCAATAATTTTATATTACTCGGTAATTATGGTCTGGTTGTTTTGTGATGTACGTAAAAATTTATTGTTTCTTGAGGAACGAATGATGCCTTCAGTGACATCTTCCCACTCTTCACTTGACAATATGTTTTCATTTTCATCGCTATTACTATATGTGCGATTTTTTTCAACCGAGGAAATCAGCATCTGAAATTCCAGTTCCCTCTGCTAGCGAGTTTCAAACTGCCTACTTCTATCATTAAATTATCTACAAAATCTAGAGAACTGTTTAAGCGATCCGCCGGTTGAATACTTGATGGTTGTCTTGCTCTTCTTCCGCATATTATTTCATCAGATATGAATTTTGTACCCCCGTAGGCACTTGTGTATTTGGAGGGAGAGGAGTGTCGAGTATTAAAAATGAACCACAAGTTCCTGCGATAGATTTATTTGATGTTTCGGATTCTCTCCTCCAACTCTATATTTGTACCTCGTAACTTGTCGACTGTCGAATGATGAAAATTGAATGTCTCTGCCAATTTTTACATTTGCTTTTAAGTATTTTGTTACACCCGTGTGTTTCGGTGATTGGCCACCGTACATATTCTGGTAAGCCAATCACCTTACCTGTTTGTGGGTGCCGTCCTTCTTGTCGCTTAAGGAGGGCGACACGGACGTTGGCGGGGGAATTGTTGCTAAATATTTATTTTCAGTAATGTAGCGGGATTTCCCGAGGTTCGCTTACCTGGGGCCTAACGATCATGGCCATCTGGGCCGCTGGGCCCAGGTCCCCGGTAATCCTCGGTTTATGGCGTTATGGAGGACGTGCTATCGAGGACGTTGACTAAAATTTATTTTTCTATTACTTAAAAATATTAAAAGCTAAAACGTCTCCTCAAAGGTAGCTTATTTATCCTGCACACCATAAACCGTGCTGGCTATTTCTACAGCGAATATTTCTTTATTGTTACTGCTGCCAGCCGCTACATGTAAATCAATATGCATATGTGTATATTATACGTAAGTATAAAATTTTAAATCTGCTTTCTTTTGAAATAAGACCGCACCAAAATCCATGGAGCTTGCGCCCTCATGCAGTACAGTTTCATTTTCGTTTTAATCTTTCCATCGTCCATAGTTGTCCTTCCTCAATTACCGAGGAAGAATGCTATTCCAAAACCATATCATTTCATCCCCCATCGGTTTTTTTCAAACTTTGCATATTTATAGATCTATGTATAGATCATCAATTGCCAGTGTAATTTTTTGACAGACCTTCAGATAATAGAGGGGGAGGCGTTCAAAATATGCATTTGGTGAAGTTTTTCGGAGACTATAACTTTTTACTGAATAAAGATATCGACTTAAATTTTGTGTCAAAAAATCCCAAAAAGTCAAGCTTTTGATTTATGTGCCACCTTTTATTTTTTAAAATTTTTAAGTCAATTTTTACGTAAATTTCTAATGTCGGCGGTTGTGAAAAATTATAAAAAATTGCAATTTCCAAGAAAGTATCTTCTCCGAGATTTTTTTTCTATTGGATTTGGAGGAATCTGGGATATGAAGTGCCTTTCTATCAGTCTTGTACTTTTGTGGACGAGGAGGTAAGGAGAAATAACTATCGACTCCTATGTCACACCTTTTATTTCTCTGGTACATACGCATAGGTCATTGAACTGTGATTGACTTGTCATCTGGCGTCGAATATATTGGCCGCCGAAATTTCTGGACGCCAGCGAGACGTGAAAAAATTTGATCGGCTCGGTGTAACAGGCTGGAACAGCTTGCACGCTGTCATCCTGTATCACAATCTGGTAACGTACTATACGCGTATCTTTAAATTGGAAGGTGGCTCCAGACTGTGGATGTAAGTTGGCTATGATTCTCCGGAGCCAGATGAGTTCCGCCGACGATGCCTGTAGATCGTCTTTCCATGCCACGCGGAGACCAAGTAACACCAGTGATAGAGTATCTGTTCATGATTCTCCGCCGTGGCACATAAGTGCTGCCTTGAGTTTTCGATAAAGACGCTCTGCTATGCAGTTGTAGCACGGATGATATAAGGTAGTCAAAGATTGGCAAAACCCTACAAGTCTTCCAAGCTGTTTGGTGATTCGATACGAAACGTCAAATCGAGTAAATCATCCGAGGAGCAGAACCTTAGTGACTGTCTCAGCAGTGATGTCCACGATTGGAACAATCTCTAACCAATGCGTGTATCTGTCCGTGGCAGTAAGACAATACCTGAAACCATCCGAAACAAGCATGAGACCTATAATATCAACGTGGACATGAGTCCCTGTGCATAAATGCCCACATAAAATGTTGAGTGATGAGCTTGACCGTGGCATAGGCTCCTAAGCGACTTAATGCGTGCAGAGTATTGGTGACCTGACGACGGAAAGGTTGAGTGACGAAAGGACGCGGACACTCCTGTAAGGCGTCACAACATAAAGTGACATCAGTGCCGGGAAGTTGCACGTTCTACAATTGTAATGCCGAACCGTCCCTGACAACTCGACGGCAAAAACATTTTTGTGGTTGCTAACATGTCGACTATCGATGGAATATTGTGCTATTAAATCCAACCATTTCCGGCGGCAGCGAGATGTGTTTCCAACACGTTGTTGAAAGGTGTAGATCAACGGATTATGGTCAGTGTAGATGGTAAAGTGACGACCATCGAGCACGAAAGTGAAGCAGCGTACTGACTTGTAGATCGCGAAAAGTTCACACTCATACGGCGCCTACAGACGATCCTTATCGGAGGGCTTCTTTGAGAAAAAAGGTTGCCATTAGTCGTCCATGAACTGCCGAACCACGCCGTCAATCTGGTGATCCGACTTATGTGTGAAGAGCGCAAGCTGTGCAGATGGCTGCGGGTTAGCCAATATGCTTGCGCAAGGAAGAGCAGCTTTGGTATAGGCTAGGGTTGTCTGTAGTGTAGCTGCGTCGGCGAGAAACCGACGGTAGATATTATATTACTCCAAAAAACCGACGAAGCTGTCTGGACATTACGGGCAAGGAATAAGTGACAATGGCTTCCACTTTGTCAGCTGGCAGGCGCTTACCGACGGAAGACACCGTGTGTCTAAGGACAGTAACCTCTGCCTGTCTCAGCACACACTTCGCGGGATTCACAACGATGCCATGCTCATGAAGACGTTGAAAGAATAGACGGAGGTGCTCCAAATGCTGTTGTGGTTTATATTCCACGCAGAATATTGTCCATAAACTTTTGAAACTTTTGACTAACGTTTCACAAGCCAAATAACATATATAGAAATTTAAAGAGTACAAATGGAGTGGCGATCACCGTCTTGTCGATGTCTTTTAAAGCCATGGGAATCTCATTAAAGGTTTGTACCAAATCTATAAACAGAGTAGATTTTGTCACGACTTCTCAAACGGGCACGCGATCCCAGTACGAACGAGGATTTCAAACTCCGCCCGAGCAGCGTGCTGACGATCCGGAGCCATTCGGCGCGGATGACACGTGACAGGGGGACTAAGCATAGTGCGTATGTGGTGAACTGCTGAATGTTTGACGGGACGTGGCAAACCTACTGGACGGCTGATATTCGGAAACTCCGACCATAATGCATAATAAGGTGAGGGAGCAGCGGTAGTCGGAGTAGACACTTAGTGTAGACACACGGAGTAGATACTAGCACAGTATACAGTAGCGAAACTCTCTGTCGGCACCTTTGATGTCGGTGTACCATAAAATTGAGTGCGCATGCGCGACAGAAGCTACCTAATCGCAGTGCCACCTGGATTTCAATCTCACTTGCATTTTTTTACTCTCTATCTGCCCAACTTATTTTTACGTTTAGTTAATCAAAATTTAATAAAAATAATAAATGTATTATTTCTAATACACTGAAAAACAAGGAAAGAAAGCAAAAATCGAAAAAATATAAAATACACATGTTACTATGACTATAAAAATGTAAGAACATAAATATTATACAAGATAAACAAGAAAAAATATAATGAAAAATACAAAAAATATATTATACATTGTATATTTTATTTTAAAATTTATTTTAAAGTTATTTTATATATACTTAATACCTATGTATACAAATATATCGGTAACAAACATATATCTTTTGCCATGTTTACTTTTACATTGTGCATCTATTTGTGCTGTTAATAATCTATTAAAATCTTCCGGTAATAACTTACGACCTAATTCCCTCAAATTATTATATTCGTCTTGTCTACTTGGGCTGACTGATTTTCTTTCCCTTTCCTTCGCATGTAATCGCCGAATTTGTGTACGCAATGCATTATTTTGCGTTTTTAATCTTTTAACTTGTTCACGTAATTTTTTTATTCTGAAACTATCATCTAATGATCTCTTTGTATGAGTCGTCATCAGGCTTGTTCCTGGCTCCTCAGCAGATGTGCCTCTGTAATATTAAAATCTGTTAGATTCATTAAAAAGGATTTTTAAATATATGATATAAAATTATATAATTATAAATTAGCTAACACAAAATAAACAACAAAATAATATGAAATAAAATAAAATAAAATACAGTAAAAGTATAAACTTACGGTTTCATTACTTCTGTCTCGAAATTACTAGCAGCAGAATGGCAAGTTGGCAGAATTATTTTAGAGGTTTTTGTATTCCTGAAAACAATTTAGATATAATTTATAAATTTACTAATTAAAAATACATAAATTCATTATTCTATTAATATATATTACCTATTCTCTTCTTCAACTTTTATAGCCCCTTCTGCATATGTATTACTACAACAAAAGAGATATATATTATAAAACTATAAAATTGTATATAAAATTATAACAAAAAAATATGAAATACAATTTCACATACCTAGATAGTTCTTCTTTTTCTGTAGCTACATTTTGTTTTGCAATTACATTTGTATTATCTCTGAAAAGAATTTATTTATTAAATTAAATTGTGTCAAATAATTTAATCATTAAATGAAATTATGTCAAACTAACAATTATTATTAAACTTACTGTTGTTTAGTATCACGTCCCAATAATAGTGTTGGAACAACATCTGGATGAAGGCTAGCTCTAACTTTATTAATTCTGAATAATTTGTCCTCAAAATGTAAATGGCACAGACGAATATTGTTAAATGAATATTGTGGACCTTTAGATAATAGATCATATCTTTTACATGCATCTACCCATTTCAACCATCTGTAATATAAAATTGTATTAGTTTTATCAATAACATATTAATTTATATATTACATATATTTATATTATACTACTCAAAAGAAGCATGGCATCAAAAAATCATAATGCATATTATGAGACATCTTATACCTGTCTTGTTCCTTTGGAAATTTAAAATAATGTTGCTTCACGTTGAATTGTTTTAAGCATCCCAGTATTGCACAATTTGACTTCTTTCTTATGTCCATTTTTTAATTATAAAATTAGTGCAGCAACATCTGAAACAAAGCTAAGATCAAAATGCTTCCAAAGAGAATATATAATTTAAAATATTTATATAAATTAACAATTCCCTTAAATTATTAATCAAAATACTTTTAGAAATTAACAACTATTTTAAATTGATTCTTTTTTGCTTCCTTTCCTTTTTCTCCTAAAATCTTCGAAATAGCTTGAACGTGCTTCAACGCTTTCAAGCAGCTTTCAATAGATATTGAATTCCCTCCAAATTCAGCTTCAGATTTGGTTAGATATTCAATCGTCTTTTTGTTTGCTAAGAAAGAGAGAGAAAGAAAAACTAAAGAGCAAGTGAGGCAGAAGTTCAGATGGCACTGCGATTCGGTGCCCTGATTCGCGCATGCGCATTAAATTTTGTAACACATAAAATCGGGCAAGTTGCGCTACTGTATACTGTGATACTAGTACGGAGTAGGCACTACCTTGATCTGCGAGCACGAAAATTGTTTTACTGCGGCGGCATGGGGAGATGAGAGGGTTATCCCGTCGATGAAACGATGGTTGCGGATATCGACTGAAAGATTATAATGGGCGAGAAAATCCGAACTAATGATAAGATGTGGCATGTCGGTAATGATGAATTGCCAAGTAAAGTCTCGACACAGAGGTAAGCCCAAGCAGAAAAGGATAAAGCCATAAGTGCTGATATTAATTCGCTGCGAACAAGTTGTAGGTAGTCCTCTGGCGCCGCTCTTGTAGGTAGGACCGCACATATTATTATATGCACATATCCGATCTGGTGTTGACCAGAAACTGGCGCTTGAAACGCTGGCCTCGCTCGTTTCCCGGAAGGCCCTGGTCACATGGTGGACAACACTTTGTGGCTCTGTCAGCCTATCTTCGATAGTACCAGCACAGGCTGTCGCTGGTTGCGGGATCGCGAGCGGAATCGCCCTCAGGAGCCGGTAAACGGGTGTGAGAACGGTTACATGAACGGCATAAAATAATGATCTGACGCGTAAACTCGTGCACCTGCTGAGAGAGCGAAGAATATTTTGAGGAGCTTGTAGTGCCGATGCTGTGAATGTTGACTTACGGCGGGACCTCAGATTTTGTCCGCGAGTTGCGCTATTATGCACTGTCGGCCTGAGAAGCGACAATAATCTCTATGTGCGATGACAAACAGAATCAGCTCCTCCTTCAGGTGCTTGTAACGGTCGGTGAGAGATGGATGGATGATGGTGTGCCCCACCTCAATCGCATATTTATGGTCTAATTGCGTGACCATGTGGCTGAACTTCTTGCCATCTTGGGTTATTTCACATAACTCGAACTGATTTTCGACTTACGCGAATCATAACGGTGGTTAATCCGACCAAAATTGTGGAAGCTTTATAGATATGCGCGCTACATACAGTTGATCTCCATCTTCCTACGGCGGCACTATTGTTCTGAAGGCCAGATGGCCTGACCCGGGATAGCTTAAGCAGGCGGTTGTTGTGCCTGCTGCTGAATTTGTTGAAGTGAAAACCTCCGAGCTGAGCCTGTTTCACATTGAGTGTTTCTTGTTGAACCATAATTTTCACCTGCAATTCGGCCGTCGGATCATGATCTTCCTCCGCCATGACGAAAAATCACAGTCACTGTCACAATCACTGACACATTGAATCACCACAAAGTACAATGCGTCACCGGATCACGTCGGGAGCACCAACGTGGACGAGGAGGTAGGGAGTGATAACTACTGAGTCCTATCTCACACTTTTCATTTCTCTAGTACACGCGCATAGGGCCGCATATATATAGGCCGCCGAAATTTCTCGACATCAGCGAAGAGTGGGGGAATGGGCTTGGTTGACGTCCGGCCGCCAGAACCTTCCGGAGGGGTCATTCTCTGGAAAGATCGGTAAGGTCACTGCGAACACACCAGAAGCATCGAGTCCGCTACACTTTTATCTCCTTGTACGTGTCGGGGTACTGTTAGTAGATACTTTTCAAAAATTATTTCAACAATCGCCATTTTAAATTCCGAAAGGTTTTCTTATTTTTGTTTTCATTCTTTTTTTTTGTATATAATAAATGCATCGAAGAAAAATTGATCAATGAGTTAACGAAACACCTTTTTGTAATATTTCTTTTGCTATTTTGGAGTGGTCTTATAATAAGATAATTTTTAATCAATCCTGTCAAAGCCGTTAATCGATGTTTTATAATTTCGTCACCTCTCTTCAATTTTATTTTACAAGATGATGAATTGTGAATTGTGCTTAATGCACAAACTGTTTCCTTATCTTGCGGTTTTAGACATTTAATCACGACTTTAGTTTTGTGTTTTGACGATCGAACATATCTATTTTCAATAACGTCGCTGCTACCAGGCGGAATTTTCGCGTCGTTGATTCCTCACTGAGGTTGTAAGGCTTAGATCGAACGCGGTTGTTCGCGACGCTGTTCGCCAACTTAATATTAGACAGCTTGCTCTAACTAAATATTCCTTCGTTTACATTTCTCTCACAATTCGACCGTTTTTGTGAGAGTTTAGCGGCTAGCAGCTGCAACAATAAAGTAATATTCGCTGTAGAAATAGCTAGCACGGTTTATGGTGTACAGGATAAGTAAGTTACCTTTGAAGAGACGTTTTAGCTTTTAATATTTTTAAGAAGTAAGAGAAAAATAAACTTTAATCAACGTCCTCCATAGTACGCCCATAACGCCATAAACCTAGGATTACCGGGGACCTGGGCCCAGCGGCCCAAATGGCCATGACCGTTAGGCCCCAGGTAAGTGAACCTCGGGAAATCCCGCTGCATTACTGAAAATAAATATTTAGCAACAATTCCCCCGCCAACGTCCGTGTCGCCCTTCCTAAGTGACAAGAAGGGCGGCACCCACAAACGAGTAAGGCTTTCCAGAATATGTATGGTGGCCAATCACCGAAACGTACGGGTGCAAGAAAACGTTTATAAGCAAATGTAAAAATTGGTAGAGACAGATTTTACAAAGTTTCAACGCAAAGATTCAGAATTGGAGGTTAGAGTCAGCTATACTAAATAAATCTGAAGCGGCTGCGCTGCTTCGGTTCTTGCTGTGCTGTAAAGATGGAGGAAGAAAGAAGGAAGGAAAAGAGAGGGGAAGAACGTTTCGTCCTGGGCCTGCTAGTGGACTCATCAGTAAGGCTACCTAGCAGGCCCTGCCTTAGACGCTGGGATATTAGGGACAGTTCAGAACTTCTATATATTGGAAACGATGGGTCATCGGGTACTTTCAGGAAAGTGTAAATGGTGCTGTCCCTCTAGTGGCGAGTGCCGCCACATCACCCCCTTGCCAGTGGTGAACGATATCCAGCTGTGCGTCTTCGTTCTTCAAGGTGTTCCCTCAGGTGCGACGATGTGTGTAGAACCTCGTATTGGTTGATTACTGGGTGTAGAAACCGCGATGCCATGTCTGCTGCTCCTTCGGAGCGCGGCGATTGCCGCGGTGCTCAAGCCTAGCCGGCGAGCGCGCTGTGAGAAGACCAGCGCTGTGCAGTCGTATACTCTGCTGTCCTAGGATGGCCCGTGTGTAAACGACGAAATTCGTCGCGCGTTGTGGTAATTGCCGGAAAGTCCCAGTGATCCTTGCCTGCAGGTCCGGACTCCTGCGAGATCTTCGTGGGCTCGGCGTAGAGGCGTGGCCACCCTAGGAGAGGGGTTACGGTATCGGCGTGCTGCGGCGGTACCCAAGGCCCAACGATGAATACTTCATCCTCCCAGATGTTCTGGGCGAGGTTGTCGTCGCAGGTGGTATGCTCGACGAGCTGCTTCCTTGTCTTCCTGTGTTGTAGTAGGCTGCGTGTCCATATCACGTCGGGGTCACCAATTGAAGCGGCTGCGCTGCTTCGGTTTGTCGCTGGGCTGTAAAGATGGTGGAAGAAAGAAGGAAGGAAAAGAGAGGGGAAGAACGTTTCGTCCTGGGCCTGCTAGTGGACTCATCAGTAAGGCTACCTAGCAGGCCCTGCCTTAGACGCTGGGATATTAGGGACAGTTCAGAACTTCTATATATTGGAAACGATGGGTCATCGGGTACTTTCAGGAAAGTGTAAATGGTGCTGTCCCTCTAGTGGCGAGTGCCGCCACAAATCTATCAAAGGAACTTGTGACTCATTCAGTACACGACACTCTCGCCCTTCAAATGAAATTCTTCATTCGTTATACGATGATCGTGTATAACTGACTGACTGTAGGGCTCGCTAGTTTTTTGGGAGCTTGTTAGCTGCTCTTTCCACCGTGCAGGGAGTGGACACAGTTGGGAATTTCCCAATGATCAAGATTTCGGTCCGGTCCCATTAAGTACAGGTTTGATGTCCCGCTGCGTGCACATGTTCGATCGACCCTTAAGAAATACCTCGTTTACAACACGCGGTGGCTATTGAGGACGTCGAAATTAAATATTCTTAAGACCATTGTGTCGAAGGCCGCGAAAGTTTAAGAAATTACTTAAAACGTCTTAATCTTAAAAATAGCCTTTTCGTCGCGAATGTGTAATAAACGAAGTCTTTGAAGACCCCACGTTTTAATTGTTCCGTTAGTTGGAACAAATAATATGCCCTAAATATTCAAATCTTCTGTGTATGAAACAATAATATATTTGCTCTAATTTATTATTAAGCCGTACTGACTAGCAACCTTCATTACAGTTTTTAAACTTTTAACTGCACTAATAACAACGTTATCTAAAACTATTTTATCGTCTAAGTAGGTTCGAGCAATACCAGCTACTATGACTTACTTAAGCACTGTATGTATAAATTTCTGAAAAACGGTAGGTGACTTGCATATTCCAAAAGCTGCCTTTAAATATTTATAATGGCTGTTAGCCACAACTCTCAATAAACTACTTAGACTATTTCTTATATTTTATTCTTTATTTATTACTTTATGTTTAAACATACTTATTTTCTAAGTTTCATTTATATAACCTTATTAAAAGTTAGAAACAAAATTTAGAGACAAAAGAACAGAAAAAGAACCCAACGTATCACCACTAGATGTCAGCACACCATAGAATACTGTGGATTTTGTCTTGTCCACGATATTTTCTTCTAATTGGCTTTCACGTTGGATGGCTTTTATGTAACAAGTTTATTTAACAACAACAAGTCTTTACAATTGAGGTAATCTGAAGTAGAAGTTAAGAAATACAAATCTAGATTTGGCAAAGGCAAATTGTGGTGTGAACTCTTTGATGGTGAAGAAATTAGTGAATAATTAATTTCAAAAACGTAGAAATTTGAAAGACGTCGCAAACGAGAGTCTCTTGTTTATAGATGGCGTGAATTAATTATGAAACAATTTCCTAACGAAAATGTACCCTCCGAGGAGCGGAAGTAGATGGCTGTGAATGTGTCTGCTTATATGAGGAAGTCGGTAACGTCGGTAACGCCACATTACCCCCCTCCAAGTCACTTGGCCGGGAAGGACAAATAGACGATTTACGTTCATAAATAATGTCGAAAATTCGTCTGCACAACGTTTCTGGTATATAAGGCCTAATGTGATTATTCGAAATATCGCAAT
This sequence comes from Xylocopa sonorina, assembly GCF_050948175.1. Classification (NCBI taxonomy): domain Eukaryota; kingdom Metazoa; phylum Arthropoda; class Insecta; order Hymenoptera; family Apidae; genus Xylocopa; species Xylocopa sonorina. The sequence continues at coordinate 369,919 of NW_027490147.1, forward strand.
AAATGGCGGCTTCTGATTCGGTTATCTTTAACTTTTTTAATTGTAATGATGTGTTATTATTTAGTATTTGTTGCAATTCTAAATCTTTATCTTGATGTTCAGCAATGTCTTTCATGCTTACCACAACTGGCATGCTAATAACGTCCAGCCGTGATAATGCATCAGCTACCGTGTTTTCATTGCCCGGAATGTGGATAATAGTAGTTGAAAATTGTCCGATGTAATCTAAGTGTCTTAATTGTCTCGGTGAGGCTTTGTCGGATCTTTGAGAAAAGGCATAGATTAAAGGTTTATGGTCAGTCTGTATTACAAAAGTACGTCCTTCTAAGTAGTGTTTAAAATGTTTGATTGATTTGTATATGGCAGTTAGTTCTTTGTCGTACGTACTGTATTTAGTCTCAGCAGGAGAAAATTTTTTTGAAAAGAAACCAAGTGGTTCCCACATTCCGGTAGTGTTTTGCTGCTGTAGTACTGCGCCTATTGCCGAATCAGATGCATCTGTAACTAATGTAAGTGGTGCATTATCTTTCGGGTGTACCAGTAACGCTGCGTCCGCCAATGAATTTTTACAATTTTCAAATGCTATTTCAGCCTCTGGTGTCCAGGGAATTATGCGCTTGTCGCGTTTTTTAGCTCCTTCTAAAAACTTGTAAAGTGGTGATTGTATTCGAGCTGCATTTTTGACGAAACGTCTATAAAAATTAATAATGCCTAAAAATCGGCGTAAATCTTGTATGGTTTTTGGCTTAGTGTATTCTTGAATATTCTTAACTTTGTCGGGTACAGGCCTGGCTCCCTTATTATCTATCTGGTAACCCAGGTACTGAACGGATGACATGCCGAAATTACATTTTGATAGGTTAATGGATATTCCATATGTTTTTAAGCGTGAGAAAACTTGTTTGAGATGATGTTTATGTTCCGCTTCATTGGCGGAAGCGATCAAGACATCATCAACGTAACAAAATGCGAAATCTAATCCTCGGAGTACTGTATCCATGAAGCGTTGAAAAGTTTGAGCAGCATTTTTTAAACCAAAAGTCATAACATTGTATTCAAAGAGGCCAAATGGTGTAATTATAGCTGTTTTTGCGCGATCTTCTGGCGCCATAGGTATTTGGTGATAAGCTTTTTCTAAATCTAAAGTTGTAAAAATGTTCGTTCCGTCTAGTCTGTTTGTGAAGTCTTGGATGTGTGGAATTGGGTATCTGTCAGGTACGGTTAAACTGTTTAGTCGTCTATAGTCCCCACAAAGTCTCCACTCACCATTCTTTTTTGATACCATATGTAATGGGCTTGCCCAAGGGCTACTAGACGGTTGGCAAATTCCTTGATTTAATAAATAATTAATTTCGGCTTGCGCTGCCTTAAGTTTTTCTGGAGGTAATCTCCGTGCTCGCTCTGCAAAAGGTGTTCCTTTTGTGATTATGTGATGCTGTATTTGGTGTTTAGGATTATCTTGTCTGCAAATTGGTCTAGTTATTTCTATGTATTCTTTAATAATGTTTTTATATGCGTTATTTGAATCTACTGTTGTGAGCGTCGGTTGCGTATCTGTCCTAAGTTCGCCTATGGTATGTAAATTCGTAAGTCCGTCAATGAGTCTTCTGTTACGAATGTCCACCAGAAGACCGTAGTGTTTAAGAAAATCTGCGCCTAAAATTGGCTGTTTAACATTAGCTATGAGAAATTCCCAAAAAAATTGACGTCGTAATCCGAGGTTTAAACTTACTTTGGTCGTACCATAAGTATCTATCGGAGTACCGTTTGCTGCGTAAATCTTAAAGTCGGTAGGAGCTGATCCTCCTGTTGTCGATCTCAGCGGCAAGACGGAGATATCCGCTCCGGTATCCACTAAATACCTTACTCCACTACGTTTGTCTGATATTAAGAGGCGGCAATTTCCAATGCGACCTTTCTAAGCCGCCTGTAGTCGGGGAGGCGCCGTTAGGTTTTCCTGTTGGCTTGATGATGATGGTCGCTTCGGTGATGATACATTCCAAGAGCATGGTTGATTGCAGCGATAAGCTTTCTTGCCGAATTTGTAATGGTAAAAACATAAGCCATTGCTTCTACTTCTTGATTGCTGTTGCCATGGGGATGTTGAAGAACGAGAACACGATCGTGGTCTCCATGATCTCTTTAGTTGCTGATAACGTTGCTGCATTTTTGTAGCCAATGACTTCATTGACGTCATAAGACGAATCATTCCATCCTCCAGTAATGATACTTTGTTTTCTAATGATGATACTGATACTGCCATTCTTAAATCTTTGTTAGTTAAAATTGAATGCAAAAGCTGTTACGTTTATCAAATCGAGTGCGTTGATCAAATCGGCTGTGTTGCTGCGATGATCACGTTGGCTTCGATTATCACGTCGGAAGGGTCACCAATTGTGGATATTGTCTTGTCCACGATATTTTCTTCTAATTAGCTTTCACGTTGGATGGCTTTTATGTAACAAGTTTATTTAACAACAACAAGTCTTTACAATTGAGGTAATCTGAAGTAGAAGTTAAGAAATAATGTGCCACAATACTGTGGCGTTACCGACGTTACTGACTTCCTCATATAAGCAGACACATTCACAGCCATCTACTTCCGCTCCTCGGAGGGTACATTTTCGTTAGGAAATTGTTTCAAAATTAATTCACGCCATCTATAAACAAGAGACTCTCGTTTGCGACGTCTTTCAAATTTCTACGCTTTTCAAATTAATTATTCACTAATTTCTTCGCCATCAAAGAGTTCACATCACAATTTGCCTTTGCCAAATCTAGATTTGTATTTCTAAGCTTCTACTTCAGTTATAAATTCTGTACCCATTATTAACGACATCTAGGGTTAACAGGTAGGTTATGTCATCTATTAAAATATTAGTAAAAAATTCTCTCCCCGTATAATTTCCTTTTATTCCTTCACCGCGAAAACGCAAAATTTTGTTGTTTAATTTAGGTGCTGCAATTTTCATATAATGCTCTGCATGCATCAGATTTAGATTGCTAACCGAATTAATTAACGCAATCAACTTAAATTGCTCAATTTGTGCAGTTTTCGCACGTATCTTAAGTGATTCCACCGACGCACTGCTCACATCTTTTATCGGTTTTTTCGGATCGTTGCATTCGAACGAAATATGCTCATACTTTTACATTTAAAACATTTAGCAGCCTTACTCTTCGTTGAACAATGTTCACTTAAGTGATTCCGGTCTCCACATAGATAGCATCTTTCACGCGCTATCTTCCTCGCTTTTTCTTCAGTTCGTTTCTTGGTTTCTTGTCCTGAAATTCTTCTTTATGATATAGTGTTTGGGATAACGCAGGGACTACTCTATGGTACAGTTAGTCATGTATAGAGTTTCGTTTTTTATCAGTTTTTGCATATCGGCTGCAGCTAATATGTGGTACTTAAAGTAAATTCATTTATTAGGATTTAGTCTTGTCTCAGCAATTTCATCAAGGTTACCATAAAGTCACGTTGCAAAGGGTCTTTAGAATTTAGAATATTTTTAAGATTATAACAAGCGGACCCGTATCATTGGCGTTAACTTGACTTGGTGAAATATCTGCGCTGTTGCCAAACTTTCGTTTATTAGCAACCACCCCCATCATCTCCAAATATAACGAATTGTTTAGAATTCGCGAAAATCAGCAGAAATAAACCAAGTCAACTCAAGATACAGTATTCAGGGAGTCATTTCTGAGCTGAATCAATCGGCTACATAACTCTATTCAATCAGTCCTAAAACATTAGGTGGTGCTTCGATACATCAGACGGCACCTACTGCAATATACGAAGTATGTGTAATGAGCGGACGTGTACTTAATTGTATAGTATTACTGGAATCTCTTCTTTAACCCACGGATGCTCTTCGTGCTATATAGTATCATCTTATTTAATAACAGCTGAAATTACCATGTCTGCTTGCTTCACTATCTCCAGCATATAATACGTATATCTTCTTATTTAGTCGAGACAAGTCCTTATGGATCCTATGTGCATTCACAACACGTGAAATGCTTACTACAGTCCAGGCCAGTTATGACAACATTCTTTGTAATTGACGAACATTTGACGACCGTTTTGAAATTGTGGAACATGATGACCGATCCACGGAGCAATCGCTTTGCATATATCACTCTTTCCACGTCGCTCCAGTCACATAACTACGCCATGTCTTCGAACTGCCAGAGTCAACAGTAAATATTTTCTTTACTGCCGCCATTGAAAATATTGGTTCGAGCGAAAAGTCTTTGCGCTTTTTGTAAAGCACAAAAAAATTTATTAAAAACAAGAATTTATTTTTAATAAATTTAGAGAAAAGAAATTATTTTTCGAGATAATTTCTGTCATTATTTGTTGCATTTTCCCAGAGTTTTGGCAATTTTTCGATCCCTTTTTGGTAAAATTCTCTTGGTTTTGAGTCAACGAAGGGATCAAGGTGTTTCCGGAAGTTTTTAGTAAACGTAAAAGATTTATCTTAAAGACTATGTCCCATGGACCGAAACAAATGATAATTTGATGATGCAATGTCTGGATAATGAAATAAATGTGTCAAAAGTTTTAAATATGAAGCCCGGATTTTTTCTCGGGTCAGCTTGCATTGTTGTGTTGGAATGCGCTACTTGACATCATTTTGATTATGTTCATCTTCATCTTCGCCATGTTCAATCTCTAATAACTTCTTAGATCTCTTAGGTGATCTTGCAACGCTTTCTTATTTTCCGATATTCTTAGTTTCCGTTTTTTAGTTCTTCTTTTAATTCATTCTTTATCTCGTTTCTCGTATCTAACATTTTGGAAGAAGAAACTGTACAAATTCGACTCTTTGCGACTTGGACAAGGTCGGCTTGGTTTACGGCACAATTATTTGAACATAAACAACATAGCGCAGCTTGTTCATCACCGACAGCACAGTTTCTTCAATACAGTTTGTTCAACATGGACAACATAGTCAATTAGTTTTATTCAATTTGTCTTATTCTGTCTCTATAGAATAATCTATAGACGAGGAGGTAGAGAAAGAATGACTGCCGATTCCTATATCACGCTATTTATTTCTTTGATAACAAATATATAGGTCGTTGATCCGCGACTAATTGTCAGCTGGCGTTGAGTATTGGATATACATACATACATATATATGTATATAGCGAGAAGTGGGAGGAGTATCATTGGTTTGCGTGCAGAGGTTTCGGTTATGTGCATGGGTTTCAGAACCTGGATGTTCAGGAAGTGCTATCCCGACCTCCTCGTGATGGAACCTGAGCGCTGGGTTTGCCCTGCGGCTAACGGGGCTCTGGTCTTATTGAATATAACTGGGACTGGGCGGTTTGGTGCATCTATGGCGGCCCTCCGACTCTCGCCACTAGAGGGACAGCACGGCCTACAGTTTCCTGAAAGTCCCCGATGACCTATCCTTTCCAATATATAGGAGTATTCCAATATAAATTCCGGAGTAGTTCCAATATATAGGAGAGACCTGTCCCTAATATCCCAGCGTCTAAGGCAGGGCCTGCTAGGTAGCCTTACTGATGAGTCCACTAGCAGGCCCAGGACGAAACGTTCTTCCCCTCTTTTTTCCTTCCTTCTTTCCTCTTTTATTCTACAGCAAACCGAAGCATGCCGCTTCACATCTATAAATTTGCCCAAGCTAGTCCAAGACAAATTCGTAGAGCGAAATTGAATCAGGTTGAGACTGGGCAGTCTGGTTCATCTATAAATTTGACCAAGCTGGTTCATTACAAATTCAAAACGGGTCAGAGTAAGTATGCATGTAGTGAGGTCGCCTCCCCGAGGTTCCGCGTGGATGCTTCGTCGTTGTACGGACTTTGTCCCTCGCGGCGGAGTAACTAAAGGACTCACCCGTGGGAAAGGCGCCACGGCACATCTGGATTTTTCCATCGCTCGTTTCAGTGAGGTGGCGTAACTGGGAAGTAGGTTGGATAACCGTCTTGCGTATACCCGACCGAATCACGAAGCACGTCCGACCACCGTCCTGGTGTAGGGCAGACAATAATCTCCGCCTAGACCTCCATCGGAGGTTAACCATGCCCCGCATCTGGTCTAGCTTCGACTCGATCTGGATCCCGGCCTTGCCCGTGCCTTTCCCCGGAATCAACCCTGACCTGGAGTTGTTCTTCTCGGCGACAGACTCCGACCAAATGCATCTCGTCCTACGACGACGGCCGCGCCAAGCGCCCTCCATTAGCCTACCTTGTTTATTGAGAGATGTCGAACGTGACCTATTTCCGCATACTGTCGTCGGTTATTACACTGCGGCTATTGGAGGATTTCTTCAGGTCTCACAGATCAATGACCTTGTACCGGCGATTGTAGGACCACTGTCACCCTTAAGAATCTCTTGGCCCCGGCCAATAGCGTCTTGCTACTACCAGTTGCTTCTGGGTTGGCCGCCACCATCACCACATTGCTGTTCCTGCTCGACCTGCTCGGCGTCCGTGACAGTCTTAACCGCGCCTCATGCCCCCTGTAGATCTATCTGGTTCAACATATTCTGGATCTGCGAGAGCAGCTCGGGTGTTGAACTGCGGGGTTGGTATCCGAACAGAAGTTGCGTCGGCGATTTCCTGATGGTCCGGTTGGTGGTGCAGTTAATTGCATTTTGGACCCTTTTCACGCTTTTGTCCTATCGGTCCTCTGTCTGGTCCGCGCATGTAGTTGCAAGTGAGCTCAGCACCGTCCGGTTTACCATCTCGCATTTACCGTTTGGGCGTGGAGTGATTACTGCGTTACCATGGTCGCTTATAATGCAAGATGGTAATGTTCGTCGTGGCGGTACTTTACGATATTGAACCGTGACATTTTGAGTACTATCCATTTATTTCCCTTTTTCATCTTCCGAAATATGACACTGCTTTAAGGATATATTTCTCTAAGTACAGGCTCGTGCCTGGCTGTACATTCCCGGCCTCTAAGATTTATCTAGTGACTTCAAGGTTTAATTCTTGGAGTTGAGTGGTTTTAATCCACTTCACCTCGGTAAGGTCATTGATGCAACAATCGACGGGGTTTTTACTCAGAAAGTCTACATGGGTAAGTTCTGCTCCTGAACGATAAACAGTTGCGAAATTGTAATGTTATAGGTATATCCAACACATCCCAAGAGCTATGGTCAGTTCTGGTCGAGACGACCTCGGGATCCCATAGCTCGGCAAGATCCCTGTTGTAATACCGTAAACCTCTTGTTTCGTCGGAGCGAGGGGCTTGCCTTCATTGGTCAGCCCGCAAGAGGATAAACCTCTATAAAAAGTCCCTGGCCTTAAGTTGCGGTACGCGGTGAACGGGTATGCCTGGTTCTCGCGGCTGGGCGTGACCGGTGGGTGCACCGGTCGCGTGCGACGAACTTTGAGGATACTGACGCCGAGTGAATCTATATTTCCCCGATACGGTGGCTCGGCCAGGGGTGACCTCCATTCTGACCGACGGGTGGGATTTATATGGATAGTTCGAATTTAAAAAACTGTAGTACAGGGGGGTGGGACGGGAGATGAACAGGAGGCAGGCATCAATTGGATCCTTATGGTCGGGGGTCTCGGAGCAGAATCTTACGGCTTCCCGGGCTAGTGTGACTATGAAAAAGCTCCACCTAAGAGGCAGGGTGTTGGACAGGCGCGCCACGGGGAAGTCTGACGACGCATCCTATGATTTGGACACGTCCGTGGAATCGGTGAGATCGTCGTTTTCACTGTATGCCGAACGGCCGTGTCCGAAATCGAAAAAGAGGGAGAGTTCTCCTACAATTGGGGAATATATTGGCCTCGTTGCGTTCAAACGGGCATAGACAGGGTAATGTATAACTGGTGGTACGACCGACAGGAAGGTAATTCTACATGAAAAAATAAGTCGAAAATATAGAATAAAAATTTGGGGCTTTGTTTCCGAGAAAATCAATTTTTAATTTTCGTCGGGTACGGATACGCTTGATCACATCTCGTTATAATCCACCTTACTGTAAATCGCTGTCTCAATGGAACACATACATTACGAACAGGTAATGAAATAGAGTGTTTGAAACAAAGTTTATTCTTATAGAAATTGCTGAAAATATTATCCATAGTGCCGAAAACATAATTCTGCTCTTCTAATTAAATTTCTATGAACGCTTTTTAAGGTATTCGGTTGTTTTAATGTATGAAAAAGCTGCAATAAGCTTTTTTTCAATTGTTCGCAACTTGTGATTTCTTCGGAATACACAATTGATTTAATATGACTCTATAAGTAAAAATCAAACGCAGTTAAGCTCAGGAGAGCGTGGTGGCCAAGCTATTGTTCCAGCACGATCAATCCAACCTTGGTAATGTGAATTTAAAGAATCTTTCATAACGTGGAAAACATTTCCGTAATATTGGAAGTGTTCATCAACATAACTTCAATTGAAACAATGATCTACAGTGAGATCCGCTATATCGAGACATGATAAACTGCACCCGTACCAGGCGAAAATTCAAAGTCGATTTTCTCGAAAACAAAGTCTTGAATAGAAAATTGTTATGGTATATTTTCGACTTATTTTTTCATATAGAATCATCCCCCTTTCGGTTGTACCATCAGTTGCGGATTACCCCGTATAGAGGCACAACGTGAGACCGAATGCGCGGAGCTCGAGTTGGAGATTGCGAGAAGCACAGAAATCCCACCAGCATCAGGGAAGTCGGCAAACTCTGCGCCAATAATGAAGGATTTTGCCCAAGAGACAAAGGTGAAACTGCTAGAGGACCTAGGAGTGTCAGTACTTGAGGAGGGGGACAAAATTGATTTGGCTATGGCCAAGAACAAAAATCTCAAGTGCACCGTACAGCGGGACATTCGCATCGCTGCAAGTTTGCTTAGAGCTGCGGCGATAGTGCTGTCGCAACGAGTGCTACGTTCAGCGCTGTCAGCGCCGAATGCAGATATAACCGTGCTTAGGGCGCAGATGGAAGCTCTGCAAATGGCAAATAGACGCCTGCAGAGCAGAGTCAATGAGCTAGAGAGACGATCCCTAAATCCGCCAGCGTTTCAAATGGTTGACCTGGAGATTGCGAGCCGCGTGAGGCCTGCACCCCTAAGTGGAAGAAGGAGGACACGAGTTCCGGAATTGTAGACCAGATTGCGGACTTAGTTAACAGGCGATTGAAGGAATTTTGAAAGGAATTTCTTCTGCCAACAAGGAAAAAAGAAAGATAAAAAGAAGAAGAAGGAGAGCAATGGAAAGGTAAATAGAGATAGCGTCGACCCTCCTGTCAATTCATAGCCATCTCAGAAGAAAGAAGCCCTATCTGGGGTCGGTGAGAGGCTGGAGTTGGCGCGACAAGACGCGCGAAAGACTGCCGTGACATCGAAGATAACAAGGTCAACACTGCCCCCTGGCCCTGACGACATCCTCGGCCACGTCTGGGTCTTGACATTGAGCGTCCTCGGTGTTCCCGTCTGCACAAGCTTCTCACAGCTTGTCTCCAGACGGGGATCATTCCACCTCGCTGGAAAGAAGGACGGATGGTTCTCATTCGGAATGACAACAGGCCTGCAGGTTAGCTTTCTGCTTATAGGCTCATCCTGTTGCTGAACGAGGTCGGTAAGCTCTTTGAGCGCATCGTTCATCGTCGCCTCGTCTGGCACCTATCTTGTGATGGACCCGAGTTGAGTAAGTTCCAGTTCGGTTTCCGGAAGGGGCGATCGCGTGCGTCAAGTCCCTCTCGAACTCGGGCTATATCTAGGAGGGTAGTTGCATTGGCAGTCAGTCTTGACATCAAAAATTCCTTCAGCTCCTTCTCCTAGGCAGAAATCCGCGGGGCCTTCGTAAACCACGAGGTCCCCTGGTACCTGCAGATGGTGGTTGAGGATTACCATCGAGACAAGACCATCACTTATGACCGCCGCGATGGGCCCATAAGGCGACAGATAAGCCGCGGAGTGCCCCAGGTGTCCGTCTTGGGTTCTTTACTATGGAACCTGGGGTACAACACGGCACTGCAGGTCTCCCTGTCGGCTGGTGTGAATTTAACGTGTTACGTCGATGACACTATGGTGTTTCGCCATCAGCGGGGATCGGGCAAGGACCATCCATCGCGCTGAGGTCGCAGTTGCGGCTACCGCCTCGTGGTTTCGGGGTAAAGGGTTGGTGTTTTTCCCTCAGAAGACAGAGCTCGTATGTTTCGGTTGACGTCGGAGGGACACTCCATTCCCATGACTAGTGAGGATCGGGTTGTCCGACACCCAGCTCGACAATAATATCAAGCGTCTTGATGTCTACTGAACTCATGACTCATTTAAGTCGAATCATATCCAGCCTTGGTGGTCCGGACGAGCGAGCGCGCTGCCCCTACAGTGGAGTTGTAAGGAGCGTGGCACTGTACGGTGTCCCAATATGGGCAGATGTCCTCATGCCGAGACGGAGAAGCGTTACGTTTCTCTGAAGGGTGTCGCGACGCGCTTCCATACGCATCATAAGGGCTATCGTACGGTGTCCTATGAGGCGGCCACTGTCCTGGCTGGACTTCTACCTCTGGAGTACCTGGTAATCGAAAATTCCTACGTCTATATATAGGAGTCTTCGCATTGCATGTCATGTCTCCAGCCCGCCAGGGGAAGGAAATAAGCCGGGACGAGTTGAGACTCCAGGCCCGTCGGTTCACTATATTAGAGTGGCGGGACATGTCTTACCATAGGGACCATTGGGCCTACCCGTCTTAAACAGATGGGTGGATGGTTGTATCGGACGACTTACATTCCAAGTCATACAGGTGCTGAACGGACATGGTTATTTCGGTCAATACATGTGACGAAACGGACGCGAGGCTAATGCATGGTACCACCACTGTCACCGCGGTGGACTCGGCGCGGCACACTCTCGTGGAGTATCCAGCCTAGGACCCGGGACCTCTAGCGGCGGAGGTGGGTCCGGACTAAGGTCACTCTTAAGATTCATCGCACTTATGTACCACGGTGGTGGCACTCTTCGCCCCAAGGGCCATGGTTCAACATCTGTTGAACTATGGTATCGGATCTGACGCGTCCGGGACTCCCAGTCCGTTCTGGTTAAGCCTGGCACAAGGTGTTGATAATGCCCGTGCGGGGTAATCATGCCTTACATGGGGTTTTTGTCGGTAAGAGTCCGGCATACCTCAAAAGCTTCTCCAGCTCCGAGCAATCCATGAAGATTTCCCTACGATAAAAAAAAGCCAAAGTGATCAATGTACAGTATAGATAAAGACATTTCACTTTTCGGAATAGAATGCAGTTTACCTTTTGCTTTGTCTGAAGGGAGGAATATGACAAACATTTGAAACAGTTTCTTACGTGTATCTCTATTTTCTGCCTCACATTATACCAAAGTGGCCTAAGTGGTTCTTCATATTTTGCGAAACATAAAATAACAACTCAGTACCGTTTTCTCGGTACACCAAATCATTGCACATTTCAAACAAACGGTCTTCTGTTGTCTCGAGTTTTTAAATAATTTCTTTAATATTATTATCTCAGGTTTAGCACATAAACAAATTGTATTCAACATGATTATCCTCTACAATGGATATATTAATCGCACTAGTCAGAACATCAACATACCTCATTTTTTTGTTAGCTGTATGTTCGATACTATAATCATAAATACCGAATTCATTGTCCACCTAGCAATTCGCGGATTCAACTCTTTTTTCTGTAACCGAAGTTTGACTGAATTACAATCAGTAATTATCTTGAAGTGAATACCTAAGAGGAAAGTTTGAAAGCATTGAAATGCATATGTAACCGCCAATGTCTCCAGTTCAAAGCTGTCGTAGTTACTTCCTGTGTTAGTTGCTCTCTTGAAAAAATAGAAAACCGAATGCAACAAAAAATCGTGTTTTTGCTGCGTAAGTACTATACCAAAACCCAATACTCTGTCATCGCAATGCAATTCAGTTCTATCTTTGGTATCATGAATTGCAAATATAGGGCTAGTCATTAGCTTCGATATTAATAGCTCAAACGCATTTAATGCAACTTCTGAAAATTTAAATACGGCATTCTTCTTGATCAAATCATACAATGGTTTCATTGTAACGGAAATTCCCTCTATGAACTTACGAAAATATGAGGAGAGTCCAACAAAACTCAGCATATTGCGCACAGTCTTAGGTATTAGAAATCTTAGCAGTAGGATGTCTATCTTTATCTGTGATTAAATAACTAACTAACCGCAACTGAAGTTTATTTTACATTGATAAATGAAAAACCCGTTTAATAGTTAGAAAGTGATGTTATAGAGTCTTTGGCGCAATTAAGAAATCATTGTTATATACAACTAACTACATCGCTTGGCCGAATTAACGGATCTAATATTATATTAACATAACGTTGAAATTTTACAGGAGCCGGTTTCGATCCAACCAGCATTTTGAGAAATTTATACTGTCCGTACATTGCGTTTTTTTTATCGATGGGCCAGTGCATCAGTCGAACATCGTATAGGGTGGAGGTAATACCAACATGGTGGTTTCTCACAATGAGCCTCGCGAGTGATCAAACCTGTAATATGGTGATTTTTCTATGAGTATCGGGTGCTTTTGCGCGAACGGTAACACAGAAGTTTGCAGTCTCTCTTTGACGCGTAATATTCCGTTGTCGTCGAAAAATGGATTAAGCGTCCGGAGTTTGTTCTTCGGGTGCAAAAAAACGCGACGGATTATACTAAATTTGCAATTCACAAATTGGCCTGCTGAATTTTCCCACTGGTCAGTGGGAAACGCTGCGATTCGGTTGGAAACGTAAACAATAAGCGACGATTCGCCTGAGTTTTTTAATACAAGAATAATGCGTGAGAATTTTAGCATTCTGCAATTTTATATTGACGAGACAGGTGACCCGTTTGAGTTTCGGTAACTCGTTGGTTGGCATAATTCTAAACGCGCGAGTGTAACTGTGGTTAGAGACGCTTTAGGGGCTTGACTTGCCTCGAGTCCGTGCGTATAAAGAAGCACCTAATGCATGTTTGCTTATACCACAGAATCCATGTAGCTGGAACATGTTGTTGTTTTGTGACAATGCGTGATGATTGAATTCCACGTTTTTGAGTTTCTGTAAGCGAACGGCGTATGTACTCCACTTCGTGTAGATGTTGGCTGACAATGATTCGTCCCAAATTTTGACGGTGATCGTAACCGGTCCAAGTAGACCTAATGGATCGGATACTTTTGCTATCGTCGATAAGATGATCCGCTCGTTTACCTCAGCCACCTTAAAATTTCACCAAACAGAGAACATTACTTTTTTATTTATGAATATCGGATTTGGAAGTCCTATGAGCTGATTGATCTTTTCTACTCCATGAATGCTTGCGTTTTACATTGTTGTAAACAATCAATTTTTCATTGTCAGTTATGATTCGCTTCAAAAATGGATCATTCTCTTGACGTTTGAGGAGCGAATCACACATGTCTATTTGACGGAGCAAATCTCGTTCTTTAAGAATGTGTGGTATCCATGTATCGAGCTTTTAAACGTAACCTAGACGTATCACGCGATCATGAACAGTTGAATTCGACAAATTTAATTTCTTAATAGTATCTCGCGTCATGATTCTGACGATCAATGCCATTATTTACCCTGTAGCGCGTTGTTTCGGTTTTGCTGCGTATAGAAGTGGAGAGAAGGAAGGAAAAGAAAAGGGAAGAACGTTCATCCTGGGCCTGCTAGTGGACTCATCAGTAAGGCTACCTAGCAGGCTCTGCCTTAGACACTGGAATGTTAGGAACAGGTCAGAAGTTGTATATATTGGAACGGATTGTGCACTTTCGGAAAACTGTAAGCGATGATGCCCATCTAGTGGCGAGTGTCGGGAGGCTGCCACAACCCTCATTATCAGCTTTAACGTTTGGCGTTCTATCAGTATATCTTCTCCATACATGTTACACAATCTTCTTCTCCCTTCAACAGCATTCTTACTTTTTCGATAATACAAATGCAAAATATGTTGAAACTGCAGCATTTGATTTTCCATATTTGATGAGACACAAAAAGAAAACTTCTGCACTCAATTAAACAAAATGGTTACCATTTAACCTTAAACTACATAGTAACGGATTGAAAGCATAATGACAAGTTGGTTACTAATGAAACTGGCTACAGGAAAATACAATCTTTGACTCGAGTATGTAGAAACGAAATTACTTTCTGAACAAATATAGATACAGTAACACCTTTTATATTCTCTTCTCGATACTCTAGCCGTCTCTTCTTTTGTTTTTATGGTATTTCATTTGTTTTGCCCTTGGAGTAATATTTATTGGGTTTTGGTTGCATTTGTAAAGATATTCGGCTAAAGTATTTTTAAAGTAGTTAATTTATAGAAAATACTGGCGTTTACAATTATACTGTTTAAAATTAATTTAATAGCAATTCTTTTATACCACTTCAAAGTTTTTCGTAAGGCTGAGGAATACGCAGTTAATTGATCTGAGAGATCAATTGCTTCTTTTATATCATTGTAACCGACAATAATTTTAGGTTTATGTCTTTCTTGACCTCTTTTATTAATTGTCTTTACACATTTCATTGTATATTTGGTGGATAACGATAAAACGTCACGCTTGTTTTTCCATTTCATAATAGTTATTCCTTTTTCGTTGTCTTTAGCTTTGAATTCTTCAATTAGCAATTTTGTATTTATTTAATCTTTTGGTAAATTTTTCCTTTTTTTCGAATTGTACCAATTAAGTGTGTATGGTTGTGCAATAACTGATCTATCAGATCGATACTAGTGTACCAATTATCGATATATAAAGTGTGTCCTTTATTGAAAAGATTAGTACATAGCTTCATAAGTGTGACCTTTATTGAAAAGATTACTACACAGCTTCAACATTTGTAGGTGTTGCATTCATGATATTGTAATGTTTCCCAGTGTATATTTCGAGTTTATACGTATATCTTGGAGTTATACATAATTTAAAAACTTTTATTCCATATTTGTATCATTCCTCCTTATTGTATTGACGGAAAATAATTCGGCCACGAAACGGGACCATGCTTTCCTCAACACAAATGTACTGGTTAGGGGTGTAATACATGGAAAAATTTGAATTAAGAGTTTCTGCTAGTTCTCTTGTCTTCTTAAGGCAATCACATGTATTAGCTTTTTTCATATGAAGTGTAACACACGCAGTAATAATTCAGATCTGTTCCGGCTAATTACATTTTTGGCAAATGGCTGACTAATCACCAAATCTTTCAATCAATAATCAATTAAATTCGGCAATTTTACCAAACCTTTATATAAAATTAAACCAAAAAATGACTGCACTTGTAGAAAATTCGCGGATTTCCAATCACGTATGTGTAAATAGTTTTTATTTTCATTTTTAAACATTAATTCAGCACGTTATTACATATAGTCAAATATATTATCGGTCGCTAATAGTAATATACAGGATTTGAATTTTTCATCTAATTTCTAAAATTCAAGGGTTTATAACTAGGAATTTCTTTATATGGAATTATTATTGATTGATTTTCCGTTATTTCTGTCCTTTTCGTTAAAGATGTGATTGGGTTTAGTTGTGTGAATGATTGCAGAATCTCATCTTTATTATCAAAGTCAGATAATATCCAAAGACGTTTCTTACTTCGTACTCTATATAGAAGAAAATTGTTACTCTCATTGTCAGAATTCATCTTGGGATAGATTTGAAACATTTTATAAAATATAAACAGAATTTTTAAATTAAGAAAAACTAATCTATTGTCCGATGAAACACTTACCGCGTGTTCGTAAAAGTGCAAATTGTATAATAAAGACGATATTCCTTGGGCGATCACAATCTCACTAATCTATCACTCACCCGTCTCACTCTCTATCTAAAACAGGACTCCACACTATCTTCACTCCATGCGGCGACAAGGTGGCCGATACATAAAAATAATCAATAAACTCCCCCAATATTACATCAAAACAAATAAAACAATTGTATTTACATATATTCTATAAAATAAAATCGAAAACCACAACAAATTTTCTTGGAAATTTTACGATAATTCTACCGGCGTTCAACGTGTTGACTACTAAGGATAGGATATCCTTTCCTCATCGACGAATGATAACGCTGTAGTCGTTGCTATTGTTAACAAACACTTCGTAGGGTTCTTTTCACATTACCAGAGTTCATTTTTACGATTATTACATGCATCAAAACGTATGCGAGCAAACTTCACCGTAGGAATCAAAGATATGGATCCAATTGCTACGATGGAGGATGTACTTAAAGAAATTAAAACTTCAATAAAGGTTAAAATTCTGAATTACATACAGCGATAAATGAAACGAGATTTATGATTGATTCGAGGAACTTGAGCATCAGGTGTTTCCGCTGTCCTAGATTCGGAATTTATGGATTTGAATAGTGAGTGCAAAGTGGATAGAAAAATAACCGGGATCTACGGAAAATGTGGCAGCCACGTGCACAACATTTCAATGTGTTTAGCAGATCGGTCACGTTGTACTATTTGTGCTAAGAGCGGAATAAAAGATATTGTCACGCGACACGTTACTAGATGAACATTCCGCAAATTAATTCAATTTGTAATTTAATGGAGGCGGTGGTTTACAAATTATTCGTATGCGAAGAATTCCAAAAATTCATAAAAATGACACTAAATAGAAGAATGGAAAGAGACAGAATGGAAGAAAGGAGTATAATCTCCCCCACCCTATTTAACTAGTAGAAGAGTAGGGATCCGACAATTCGCATTAACTTGGAACATAGTGAGGTGTTTCAGTGTTCAGACCAACGGACAAGTGTAACTTGGTGAATAAGTGATCTCCCGCCAATGATCTCCCGAAGCAACGAAATATATGAAATGAATTACCACTAACTGCAAGTAAGGCATTCAAATAATCAATAATGGAGTTAAAGGGTTGTAATATTAGAAATATTGGGGAGGGGTGAGTTTTGTTCACCACAAATTTAAATCTTAATTGAATTATGTAATTTGTGTGATTTAAAAATACCGATAACAATGAAAAAAGAAGGAGGGAAGTAGAAAATAGTATTAGCAAAAAAACGACTAGAGGTATATTAAATAAACCGTAAATTAAATGCGACGTATTGGCCGATATACCGTTAACGAATACCATAAACATAATACATTAATATCATTAAGACAAAAATAGTACTGTCTTATACTGAGTTTATCTAACCATTAATGAAGGAAGTTAATAGTCGAATAGATACGAATTAATACTTTCTACTTAACTTAACCGTTAGAGTTATAAACCACTTAAAAAAAATTCACCGATGAATCATACACCAATTTCTTATACACGTCACTTTAGTTTTTCTTTCTTTTTTTCTCTATCTCCTTACGACCTCTGTTATTACTTATACAAGTAACAAGGGCGACGACAATCTTAACGGAAATATCGCTTTCTTTGTCCTGTAAACAGCAATACACATACATAGAAACGGGGCAAGAATTTTACATAACAAAAGTTTGCACGAAGTAATAGTTGATCCTTAAATAGACAAATGAATGTAAATATATTGTTCCAGCATTGTCCATCTATCAACCGGCGTGCCTACTATACACTCATATACCGTACTATTATTTAATTACAATTTTCATACCCATTATTTGTCATTCATTAGCTGCCTGAAATGATTATTATTATTATTATATACTCCACATAGAGATATTTGTAATAATTATTATTGTTGTATTGTGAGTTGTATTTACGTTGTGTTTATTTATTTCCAAGGAGAGGAAGAGTCGTTGGTCGGACCTGGATAGCTTAATAGTTAAAGCAGTCACTCGGTCGCGAAACGAAAGAACGAATCTCGGTTTAGGCAATCATCCGAGCGGCCAATTCTTTTTCTCCTATTTATTTTTTTTTATAGTAATTGCAAATGATAGCAAATTTAATATAAATGAAATCAATGTTTTTTTAACTTTAAAAAATTCGTCCCTGAAGAGGTTAAATTCAGTTACCGTTCGAATTTATATATATATATATATATATATATATATATATATATATATATATATATATATATATATATATATATAGTTGTGTTATATATATATATATATATATATATATATATATATATATATATACATATATATATATATATAACACAACTATATATACAATTGAATAAGTAAAAACATTAACAGAAATAGCAAATATTTTCAAGAAAAAATAATGTGCACATATAGTCCGCGGCACTTGATTAAATGCAATGATATTTTTGCTGTATTTTTGTTTAGCAATGTTGAAGTTGATATATTTCATTTTTCTATATTATGGATCTAATTTACGTACACGTTTACTTTGAGAAGATATTTTCATTTGATTCCCATATTTTTAAGAAAAAGTAGAAATATTCCTGCGACATTAGAATAAACGTATTGCAATTAAAATGCAAAAATATAATATCCTTGCAACAATTATGTTTTCTTAATATTTTGTATACCCATCATTGTTATTTATAATTTGGAATATATGATTTAGTAATGATTTACGTAACGTTTCTATATAACTCGGGGGTATGTTACTCCATTCCTTTTCAATAGCATTTATGAATTCTTCTCGAAAAGAAAATTGTCTGTTATTGATATATACTTTTCTTGACAAGTATCCCTAAATATTTTCTATTATATTTACATCAGGTGATAGTGCCGGCCATTCCAAACATGTTTTTAACTAGCTTCGCAGTATGAATTGCAGTGTTACCCTGTTGAACAATCCACTGATTGTCTCTTACAACGAAAAAAATCCTAATTCTTGGCGATTTTAGTATTTTTTAATTTTGGCGCCCTTTTAAAACTTTCAAATCTATGACGTCTTTGGAGCTTATGGCTCTTCAAATCATTACGGACTTTCCTCCGTATTATCTTCGTGAAAAAACTCTCTCTTCCTTCCTTAAGTTGTGATAATAATACGAATATCCATCTGGACCATATAAGTCAAACTTTTTTTCGTCAGAAAAGACTACTTTTTGTCATTGTGTCACCCAATTGATATGTTTCCTGGAAAACTAGAGCTAATGCTTTCTATGGTAGTCTCTCAAATACAGTTTTTTCTTTAAATATTTTCTTTCGATCGTTGATACCTTTTTCAAATATCTTTGAACAGTTTGTATATTAGCTGAAACATTAGATTTTTCAGCAATTTTCTTAACACTGTAAGTGGAATTTGATGCAATACGTAAAACCGTCTTTTTGCTTCCTGGTAATAAGCTTTCTTTAGTTCTGCCTTTGTATAACTTTTCGTAATTTTCCTTATTTTTAAGGTATGATCGTACAACAAATTCACTTCTCTTTAATCTTCTTGCAATCTCTCTGTTAGAATACCTTTCTTTTTTTAACACTTGAACTTTATCAATTTCTAGTTGGTACAGCTTAATTGTTTTGCACAACTCATTATTACGTTTTTACCACAATAGCTTAACTTTTCTTTAGAATATAATCTTGTATTTGATATACAATTTTTTGTCATGACGTCATGGGGAATTTTTATATAGAGTCTAACCTGATTTCAAAGATGAATTTGATCTTGCTTTTAGACTTTTTAGGTGGTGCCTTATATTTAACTTGGATGGAGTCTATCTCGTTTATTATTTTGTTCACCTATTTGTGATAAGTGTGTTGGATATTGAAGCTTTGAATTCTAGAAGACTCATCTTATTTTCTTTACCATGATTGAAAGGAATCCATGCATTAATTACTGAGAAATTACATACATTGAAAAATTGAAAGGCAATTCTGTGGTAAGATTTTTTGCTTTAAAAGAGTGTGGATATTGTGTCATCATACGATTAGATAAATTTACACTATCCATGAATTTATTGTACTCTGTTACGGCAAAAGGCCTGCTTATCGTTATAAATTTTTTATTTTCATGATCCCATTTTTGAACATTATTTTCAGGTTCTACATCTGCATACGTCAGTATTATATGGACGATATTATTATGATTCCACCTCAGGATGGATATGTTGCCTTTGGTTTACGCGTAAATGTTGGTTTACGCTTTTGTAGAATTTTGTGTTATAAGAGTCTTATTAATGTAAAGAAGTTATCTAGAAATAATTTATGATGTTTCATTTCTAAACCGGCACTAAGTCTCAATAGAGCGGTACAAATTGCACTAAGTTCCGCACTTATATTTGTAGATTTCTGATACATTTCAAATTTGTAAACAATTTTATACCCACTTTCAGACACCCTGATCCAAGATTTGAAACCCTACTTCTTGGGTTTGGACTTATTATATTGCTTTCCCCTATGTCTTCCTTTGAATAGTATAATCATCTCGTCAATTAGCCGAAATTCGATTGGCGTGGTTGCATTTTCAAAAATCTGTGATAACGTATCTAATACTGGACGTACTTTTATAAAAATATTGCAGGCAGTAGTGCAGGAATCTCTTTGTTTCTTCGAATCGCTTCAAAGACATCGTATCATCATAATATCTAGTCGAAGACTAATGTATCTGATGACCAATATAATCTGTAATTCGGATATTTTATGTACATTATTATGATATTTATCTCATAGAATTGTTTCATTCCAGAAATATTTACATGGAATGAATGTTTGCCGCAATCAATGGCATAGTCAATTCTTTTCTGGACTATATGTCTAAAGATTTTATTACGGCGAAAGCATTCTAGTATGTTCTTCTTCACTGGATAACTTAACGGCCAGTTACTAGTTATAGAAAATGTGGATATTGAAGGTGCATATGTAAACTAATAATCTTAATTTGGTAAAAATTACTGGTTTACTTACTGGTTTGAATTTGTCGCTGGTAGACTGTACTTCTTATCGTGCTTGATTTGTTCTGTATTTTTTGCGCCAAAACATTGACTTTTAAATCCTCGGTGCCTCGGTGTGAGCGTGTGCTTTTTCTTGAGAGATTCGGATTTTTTCGTTACATTTTCTGCGGAAAAGTGAGGGAACCGTGATTGATGTCTAATTGGTTGTCAAATTCACAGTGGGAAGGGAAAAAAGGTGGTCCCTGACTAAAGGTCACTTGAGGGTACCGTTTCATCCCCAAGTGACGTGGGGGGGAATTCCGAATGTTCCAATATGACCGTAGCAGGCAATAATTCGAAAAGTGCCTCGATTCTGAACAATAACATGCTTTGTAAATAACTTAGTTTGTGGTTAGCAAATACTATTGGAAATTGATTCTAAAGAAAGGTGAAAGTAACGCCTCTTTGGGTATTTGCTGCTACTACGGGTAACCATATTGTCGCAATGTGTTTGACAAATGTAAAATGATGACAATAGACTTACTTGGTTCTGCTGATTGAGTACTTTCGTTTAAAATATTTTATGGTTTTATCGTTGTATGGTTATTTTCACGCTGTAACAGATTTCATCGGTAAATATGTGTCTGAGATATACGTATGGAGTTTCATCAGTTATATTATTTTCAAGGTGGTTCACAAACAGTAGTGATTATCTTTCATACCGTACTACATCGCAGATTGCTGATGTTGTTTAATACTCGACAGATTTTTCTTGTCGCTGATCTCACTTCCAATAATATGTCTACGTTTCTTTGGCTTGCAGTAATGAATACTTGCATCTGAGTCGGAATATTTTTCTTCATTTTTCTTCGAGTTTTAGAGCTCATTCTCCGTATCTGATAATATTTCTATTTCTTCGATATCGGAGCTTACATTATTTCCTCTCTCTCTCTCTCTTTCTCCCTTTCCCTCTCTGCAATAATTTGTGCCTTACTGTATCCTCCTTTTACTTTCATCGTAAGCTGAGTAACAAAGTGGCTCCCTTAGAAAAATTATTTATTGTTTACAGTAGACTGTTACAAACATATTCGTGATTTTGAAAGAAATATTACTCGAAACGATTCTGAGAACAAATGTTACTTAAAACGATAATTGTACACATGTGTGCACGTTTATTATTTTTTATAAAATGTAAATGAAATGTACGCAATCATTCAAAGGAATTATATTTTACATACCTGATATTTTATTTAGCTAATAATAATGACAATTTTTAAATAATTACAAAAACTTTATGCACAAGATGTTAACGTCGAAATGTTTTTAAAACTGTGATTATTAAATGAAATATTCAAGGAATTTATTTTTTCTTGTTGAGAGTTTCTACAGTGAATAGTTTTTTGGCAAATGTAAACCTAATCCTTTAATTTCTGAAGAGATTTTAAGGAATATTCGCTATTATTTATAAGAATAATTATAATTTGTCAAGAGTCATATAACATATCTTTACCATAATGCCAGACCAGCGTGGTAAGATTTGTATTGTACAATGTAAGTACTTCACTAGATTATCGAACTACTCTAATGGTACCAAAACTTAATTATATACAAGATATATGTGAAATAATTGGAATTGAAACGTAGTTTATTAACTGAAACTAGAACTATCGAGAAAAAACGAAGCTACTTTCACCAAAACCAGTCAAAGTGACTATTGTACAAACGAATGCCTAGTAATAGATACTAAATCTCTAGGCCTTGAGTAATAGTGTGGATTTACGATATGGATACTCGATCGTACCACTTTTGACCATGTCGTCTGCATGTCTATGGACCACATGGACACTTTGGTCTTCGGTTCTGCACCCGGTGATAATTGACGTATCATAAATCTTAAACATCGGTGACATAGCAGCGAACGAATGCAGGATCAGCCCTTGAACTTGACCACCAACCCCACTTCCTTACCTTACGAGGACTTTAAGTAGACGTTTCATCTTTGGGCTGGTGAGGCCTACAAGGGCATAAGACTAGTTTTTAGGTATTCTTAGTTACATTCATTCTTAGTTACATTTACTCTTAGTTGCATTCTCTCTTATCTAGATACTCTCTTCGTTGCATAGACACTTAGTTGCGTAGATACTTAATTACGTAAATATTATACATAGACATAAAGACACATAAATTGAAAAGATCTTTATCGTGCAGAGTAAACTATGTGATAATGTCAAATTAGTTAATTATTCTACGCACTAGTTCTTCAAATTTAGGGTGGTCCTTCGAGAATGCGATTAGTCGGCACACACGTGCAAATACCATACAATCCCGAAAGATCGCCAGATCAACCAAGGGCGATAACAATAGAATATTTTTATATTTATTAATTTGTTACTATCTTAAAAAAAAATTTATAGAATTATATTTACTATTGTAACGTATTTACCGAGAGAAATCATTGCATTCAAATAGTGGAAAAGCGACTTTCCACCAGAACGGCTGGTATAGTTAAGAGAAAAAGAGATAGGATGATGACTCTAGCTTTTTTGGAATTTTTTGATAACATATTTTACAAAATAGTCGCACCATAATTCGAGCTTTTCTCGGGACTGTCATGATATTCGTAGTCATGGCGAATATCATTCTGAAATTGAAAACTTCAATATTTTTGCGAGTTACCTGCTTGTATAATACTATTGCATTTACTATATATGTATTTAATTACAGTTCTATTGCTAATTTCCTATACCACTTAAAGTTTTACCTAGTGGTGAACGTAGTGGTCGATTTATCATTTCGTCTGACAAAACGACCGATTATCTTTCTGGATTGCATTTCATAACTATTTTTGGTTTTTCATACGAATAGAATTTTTTATGTACTTTGACAGGGGCTAGCTCTTGGTCCGGGGAACGCGGTGAGGAGCGAATCAATCGACTCTAGATGCTTAGTCTAAATTTAATGAAATTGAAAGTCGTCTTACTGTGATACAATCTATCTCAAAACGCTACAATCACGGGTCGGCAGCGGACACGAGCAATTAAAAAAAAAAATGTTATCGGGGAGGGCTTCAAAATTACGGAGGAATTCAGCGGGATTTATTTTCGAAAATCAAATAAATACTGGGCACCAGCTACCATGGTGTACTCTAGACGTTACCACTTCTTTTCCGATTGCCTTGACACGAAACTGGCCAGAAGAACCGCAATTTAACGCAATTTACTCAAAAAGTACGCCACGAACGTTTCAGAACTCACCACACGCGTACAGCGACTGATAATGGAGAGCAGGCGCTGGAACTTTCGTACGTAGCGATTACGTAACTCGGTGCTCAGCGCACGGGCTGTCGGTACCATGAACATATAATGTCGCGATATACAATAAATATTCGCAATAACAGAGGAATCGTGGGAAAAAGAGTAAGAATGCTTTAACGTATAATTGCCGATTTTTGCTCTTTAAGTTATCATAGAACATCCACTTTTCGTATTTATTAATTATTTTTATTATTTATACATTTCTTATTACATTAGTATAATTACTAGTGGTCTGTATTTTATTAGCTGTATGTGTATATCCAAGTTGCTGTCGAATTATATACACCTCCCGACGATTATTTATGAAACTATGTGTGTTTAATGCTAGAAATTGCTAAGAACCGAACGGGAATGAACTTGGATGCTATAACAAAAGGTCTACCTTATTGTTCATTCTTATATTTTATATATAATTAGATTCATTTCTTATTCTCTCTCTTTCTTATTTTTTCCTGTTCCATATTTTGGGTTTCAAAATTTACTGAAAATACCATTGCAATGAAATTCCGGTTTGATTTATCCGAAGGTGATAACTGTCTTATTCACTTCCATTTTCTAGTAGCATTACGTTGTAGAGTATTGTATATTTGCAATCCACATTGGAAAAATAATCTTATTCATATAATCGCGTTACAACGATTACTTTTTCATCTTTTACTGAAATGTATGTATCTGAATTGTTGTCTAATGGCATATGTAGTAAATTAATTAATATATTATACTTAAATTTAAAATTCATTGATCAAAACTAAATTGAACTAAATTCTATTCAACGACGCATCAACTTAATCTATCCAATGGTTTCATTTTTTTTTTTAATTCGCAAGATTGATTCAGATAATGGTAATGTAAGAGAATGTACTGCGAAACAACAAACCAACTTATTTTTTTTTCTTTTTAGCTTCTTGATTACATTTATAATCAAAGACACATATGCCCAATGCAGTTTATACATGGAGATTAGAGATATTATAAAGATCTTTTTGGCTTATATACTTTGAATCATTAACATATATCTTTGAAAGGTAAACGACCTTGCAATATTTCATTTCTGTGTACTATGGTCTAAATATTCATAGAACATGTTTAAATGACAGACGTAACAACAAAACGTGAGGTCTTCGGAGACCTTGTCTACTACACTTCCTGACTAAAAGACTACTTTTCAGGTTAATTTTCCGCGGCGTTTGACACAATCGACTTTAGAAATTTTTATTTCGATTTCTTCAATAATCATAGCGTATTATAAACCAGGTATTTCCTAAGGTTCGATCCAATACAGTCAAACCTGTTTTGGTGTAGTAGATAGAATCCGCACAAAAGAAACCGTACATAAAAAATAGTCAGAAACTTCATAAATAGCTATACCAAATAATTTTTTACAACATATTAAAGAAAATTTTTTTTATGCGATAGAGAGGAACCGCATAAAAAATATCTCACTTAGAATATGTGTCCAAGATTTACGAAATAGCAAGAAAGTGCTTTCCAAATCAAATAAATAATTAAATTACATATAGAAACGTTTTAAAAAAATGTAATTTCTTATTAAAAACACGGAGAAATTTTCAAAATGCATATAATTCAATATTACTTGTAAATGTCACGATGGCCAAATCTACACGATCAAAGCTCTTTTGTGAAATTTTAAACTTCTTTCGGAATAATTATCTATGTTAAGGAAATGTTTTTCCAATTTATTACAAAGCTGTTTCTATCGCCGACTCGGTATTTTAACAAATGTTCTATCCGTTGTTATAGAATCCGATTCTTCTTGTCCGTCTTCATAATATGTTAAGTTATTGATAATGTCGCTATCATTAACAGTTTCGTCCTTAATCATTACAATAAGATCATTTTTGCTAAAAGTGTCAAAACTGTTTTCGCGGATGATATGTGTTAGTGCAAACAATTTCTGACGATAACGTGGACGTGTATTCGATTCCATTTCTATTTTAATGGCACAATCAGGCTAGACCGCTTTTCAGTATGAATTTCAAGTGTGTTGCTTTATTTGAGCAATTGCTGTGTAGTGTGGTTTATGCAGTATAAAGTCGAAAACATTTTCCAAACTTCAATCAGGCTTGTTCCATCGTTTTCTAATTTCCCCAAAATGTAGCCCAAAGTTAATTTCACAAAGTGTTTCTTAAAAGTTGCGATTATGCCCTGGTTCAATGGTTGTACAAGATTAGTTGTACTGGGTACTTATATTTACTTATATACTACTATACTAATGTACTTGTACATTAGGATAATCTAAACAAGGATGATCGGGTGCATTGTCAACAATTACAACACTTTAAAAGGAAGACTTATCCCTGTCATATATTTTTCAACTTCTGATACGAAGAAATCGTTGAACCATGTTGTAAAAACAGCTGATGTGACCCATGCTTTTTTATTGGCCATGAAATATACCGGAAGTTCAGTTAAATTTATGCTTTCGTTATAATAAGTAGATATAACATTCTTGCACCAGATGCATTGTTACAACGTAAAATTAACAATCATAACTTATCATTCTTCTATATCAAAATTCATTAACACGGTCAGTAATCATGTTCAAGGACCCTTTCCTTATTATACCTAGTTTGAGAAACCTACGTGCGTGAGATTGAATGATGCTCGTTCGGAATAATGAAAGAAATAATTTATTTTAACAAATAACAGACTTTATACTCGCTCTATGTACAGACGCTATGCCGTTCAAATCTAAACTAACTCTTGAGGGCTCCTTTCCCTCACATTATATCTATTTTCGCCTCCTCATTTCAAATCATTTATTAGTTCAACCAGTAGCGTAACTTTTTCCATCTGGATAGCATTAAATTTGAATTCATCACGACATCATGGTACTTTTTTCTAATGATAAATTTTTTTTTAAAAAGCTATGACTTTTCCTTGTAGGCCATATTTCAAATAAGCTGCTTTCAGCACGGCGCAGCGTGACATCTTTGGACTGTCTGCAAAAACTGATATCCACAAACTAATCCAATTTCTCCGTAACTCTCTAAAATTATCACTGTAAAATTTTTCTTAGATTTTGGTGCGATTTCACGATCCATCTTAACCGTGATTTATTCATTCAACGATATGTATATCTTTCTTTTCTTCTTTGGTTTCTCTTTAGGTAGCATGAGTAATTGATTAATTCGCTAAACTACCTTCGTTCATTAATTGAAGCTTCAAACACTTGAAAATTTAGAAAACAGCTGTTTTAACCCTTTGCATGCGGATGATTCTCTGCCGATACGCTCCGGAGAGGCTACGGGCGATTAGCACTAACGATCTCTGCGAACGTAACATTTTTCGCTCGCCTGATCTCTGTTATTAGCTGTTCAAGGTGTAGCTAACAACTTACTATTCTAATCCTTTTGCACCAGATTAAATATTGAAAGGACCTTATTTTCAGACACCAGTTATCTATTAGAAACAGTAATATTCACAATATAATTTAACTTGGAAATAAGGATTTAAAATTGAACGCCATAAATATAACAAAAATTAATAGTTTATTTGTATATGATAAATTTTTACATAATTATCAATGCATAAACCCACTTCGCATTTTTTGCATTGATATCGCATGTCGAATGTCTTCTTTTATGTTTCGCACAAACAACGCATTTTTTTCTCACTGGTTGTGCTTTACCCGCTTCATTCGGACATTTTGATAAAAAATACTTCCCGGTTAACTAATATGATGAGTTTTGGAATTTTCTTTTTCCTCCTTTTTATTTTCGTAAAATATTTTTATGAGAACTATAATAACTGGAATTTATGAAACTTCTGTCTTGATTCAATAGAATTTTTATACAGAATATAAGCATTGTAGTAAATGGCTAAATCTAATAAACAGAAAAATAGCTTTTTGTACCATTTTATAGTTTTCCTTACCGAATTAAAAGTGCTTAACACAGTACGCTTGTATGTGACCATATTTTGCCGCGAATTTACGCCTGCAGCAGGCGTTTTGTCGTGAATTGGAAACTAGTTCGTTTGCCTCAACGAAACTTTGTTTATTTTACACTTAAATATATGCTCTATAATTAGTTTAAAAAAAAGGATGACATTTTTACAAAATCACAAAAATAGACAATTGTTAAAGTTTTACTATGTATTAAAAAATATTTTTTCATAACAACAAGTAGAAATAGCAACGATAAAACTTCAATACGTCTTCACTATGCCATTCTCTTAACTTCCTCCATAGAATAAAGTCTCAAGACTGCAAGTCTCACTCTAGATTGATTGGCCAGGCCATCAGAGGAAAGCTCCCAATCGGTCCGACGAGTGTCGAACCGAATGCTCGTTCCATCCTGACCTGTCGCTTCGGTTCTCAGATCACTTAGCCTGATATATATGACGTTGTGATTGCTGTTTACTCAGCTACACATAACCTTCCAACCGCTGGCGAAGGGGAACATGGATAGCGACCAGAATAACATCAATAAAAGATAAACCTCTGGTCGACCAGTTGGTAGGTGGCTGTCCAGCGTCGTTCACAATTTCCATGCTAAACGCAAGAATGAGCTCCAGAAACTAAGCTCCTCTATCGTCTGTACTCTGTGATCGCCAGAGTGACGACCGAGCGTTGGCATCTAACGAAACTAACAGTTTTCTTCCCCTCAGGTGCACCCTCGATATCGTCACACTATACACAGACATAGTGCGCAGTGCTTATCTGCGAAACAAAAATCATCTCGAGATGAGGATTACACATAGTTAGAGCCGCTCACGGATATTATTTGCCGAAAGCTACCATCCTCGTCTGCAATAGCGAGACATTTGGACGATTCGGTGCAACAAGTTAACGCACCTCACCTGTCATCGCAGCTGAATGTTGCATATTTGGCTGCAGTATCCTAATTTCCGTGGACGCAATGACGGACGTGGACGGCAGCTGCCACGTCGGAATGGTCGCGGTCACTGGCACGATGGGGTTGGGTGGGTTTGCGGTCGCCGAGGGGTACGCACACCTATTATTTGAGTTTTCGCCTATATTAGACTCAGCCGGAGATCTCGGACCCGATTTGAGTGTCCCGTCACATCTTCTTAAACGGACTTGGACAGCACAAAGGCTGGGACTTTGAGGCTGCGTCAGAGTTGTGTGAATAGCAGCACACCTGGTCGCAGTATGGTGATAATGCCTAAGAGCGGCTGTCATCGAGCCCGTCACTGCGCGGCTATGCTGCTCGACAATGGGGACAAAATCTGGGAGCGGGGTCACAGGCCGAAAATTGTTCGCACGTCTTGAGACGTACAACGCCACGGTTGCTTCAACCGAGGTTGCCTGCCCTCGCCCAGAGATCCGAGTGGAGAGCTATTTTACTTCCGGAGTATTTAGAACCCGATGTGGCCATCATAATATTTTGTGTAAAATTGGGGGCGGCTTTCTTTATTTTGATTTGTGTTTGGCACGTGTAACTTGGGGTACTGCCTTCTCGCAGAGATCTTCATACAGTGGACTAACTTTATCTTTGCTCGAAGGGCCCACAGATTTAGAAGCTTCTTCAAGCATTATTATACGACTTTCAGCATCTAGAATGTATATGTGAGTTTGTTTGCTTTTCTTCTATTTCCTTCTGTGTATTACCCACTGATCACGACTTCATAGTTGTCGACGTAGGCAGTAGGTTCGAATCCGAGAGATTCTATGATATTTATAGCGCCGTCGAAGATTAAATTTCAGAAAGTAGGACCAAGAATGGAGCCCCGATGTTGGAGTTAGATGATTGTCTAAATTGAGCATTTACTGAGTGCTAGTTACTGAGTGTACTTACTTCCCGTACGAGAAGCGACCCATTTAGCCACCTTATGGGAATCTGAGTTGCACCGAAATTCTGGTGGGGTGTTGACTGTGGGGGCCACTTGGAGGCGAGATCGTCAGTGCTTGCACTCGGTCTCATGCGAGTTTAAGTAGCATGCACCGTTCGATACCTGACCGTTCGATAGTTCAGAATATTGTGAAACTATCGGCCGCTAGGGTAACACGGTACTCTTTAACGAGTGGCGCGCCTTGCGTTGTCTTTGCGGCTGTGTTTATTTCTACCATCGTTTAGGTTTTGTCTGTTGTTTGTTTTCTTCGTTGTGTATTCTTCGGTTTCATTTTCATGTGTTAAATCGTCTCGTTCGCATGCACTATATCCCTAGCGTGCATAACCTGTTTTGCAAATTCTGCGAAATCTCTGTAGTTTTCTTGGAGGACTAGTTCTTTCAGTTTGCATGGCCACTTTTGTTTGTTTTTATCCAGTGTGTCCATTAGGGCTTTCCGATTGTTTATGTAAAGTTTGCAGTCGTGCATTATATGAAATATCAATTCTGGAGTGCCGCATGAGCATGTGTCAGTAAGAGTTGTGCAGCGTTCTTTCTGCTTGTGTCTGATATTTCCGTGTCTCGTTAACAATTATGACGTGTACAAGCCGGGTTGAGAATTCATGTATAGCTGAGTCGTGTCTTGATGTTTTCAACGTATTCGAAGGTGATCCTACCGTTGTCTGTCTGTTCTCATTGTGATTGCCATGCTTCTAAAGATTTTGTTCTTAGTTGTGTTCTGTGGTTTCTACAGAATTGGTTATAGTTTAAGAGATTTCCTGCAGTTGATTGCTGAAAGTTTTTCTTGTAAAGGTACATGCCTATTCTTTGAGATATTATTAGTTCTATTGGGTGCAAAGTTGCCAAAATCAAAAGTGCGTCCTTCGAAACGGTTTTATATGCTTTAGTTACTTGGAGGAAAGTATATCTTTGGGCTTGTCGCAAATGTTCTCTGTGTCAAACGTTATTATATTTAGGGCTGCTGTAGATGCTGTTCAATATGCTTTTGTTATCCGAAGTAGCACGTTTCCTTGGGCTGCAAGTAGTTTTTCCGTGTTATCTTTTGTTAATTTATTACTCCAGGCTGCAGACGCGAATGTTATTATCGGTATAGAAACTCCTCTGTATAATATTTTTAAGCATTTATGGTTTAATCCCTAGTTTCTTCTAGCTATTCTGGCAAGAACGTTGAATTTCTTCTCACACTTGCTTTTTAGCTTCTCGGCGTGAATCCTTAGATATAATCCTCTGTCAAAATGAATTTCCAAATATCTTGCTGTTTCTTTGTATGTTATTTGTTTGTTACCGATTTTGATTTTTGGTGGTCTTTTGGGATCAAGTTGGGACTTTTGAAGAGTGTCATTTCGGTTATGAATACTGGCAGTTCCAGTTCTTCATTTTCGCACCAGTGTTGGGTGAGTTTTATTATTGCTTGTCCTTGTTTCTCTAACTTTAATCGGCTATTTCTGGATACTAAGACTAGGAGGTTATCCGCGTATGCTACCGCCTCCATACCTGAGTTGTTTAGTGTTATGAGAATATCGTCGACAATTAGTTTCTATAAATCGGTCTAGGATGGACCCTTACGGGCAGCCTCTTGTTACTTCCTTCGTTATTTTCCCTGTTTGGATGTTAGGGACAGTTCTTTATATTCAAGCTTTGTTGGACACATCCGTCTGCTTTACCGCACCAATGCTTTCGTCTATATTGGCAGGTGGAAAATTGCGTTTAAGGATCATCAGAAGAGTAGACTGTCCCTTTCGGGAATCGACCCATTTAGCCGTTTCGCTTGCGAAACTGTTGATATGTATTCCTTGGGCAGTTACGTCTTTTTAGGTTGCTTAGGATGTTCGGCCACCAACGTCATCGAACGCGCCTTCGATATCGAAGAGAAGTCCCATAGCGTACTTGTAGCTGGTTGTTTCTGCTATTTTGCTTATTTCCACTGTTACATCTTTAGTCGATTTCCCTTTTTTGAATCGATATTGTCTGTTCGATACATTTGGGTGTTCATTGGTAAGATTGCTGATCGTTAACGATATTAGTTTTTCTAAAATTTTAGTATGCGGATAACTCCCCTTTTCCATATTTTTGGAAAGGTTTCTTCTGTTAAGTATTTGTTTATTAACTGAGTAATTTCAATTCCAATTCGATTCCATGCTTTCCCGAGGGTTTCATTATCCACCAGGTCATGTTCTGCTGCTTTTCTATTCTTTAGATTACGGATGATATTTTGTATTTCTTCGTGTGTTTGGAGGAGTTTGAGTGTATGTTCTAATTGCTTTGTGCCAGCTATCTTCATTAGATAAGTTTTCACATGAAAGTAGTGCATCTAGTAGTGCGATTGTCGATTCTTCCCACGCTAGCGCTTGAGTATTGTTGACTTTAATATATTCCTGTATAGATACTGCTGATATTTTATGTGTATTGATTTTATAGATATAACCCCATGGGTTTGCGTTTCTTTTAATGGTTACGAAATTCTTCTAATTGCCTACTTTTGTTTTTTGTACGGCTGCTATGTATTTGTTTCTAGTGGTTAAGTATTTTTTTTTTGAGATCGTTGTGGCTTACTGGAGATTTGTTGAAATTTTCGTCTTGCTGTCGCCGTAAAAATTTTGAGTTTTGTAAGGTCGCAGTTCCACCATGGTACGGACTTTTTGAATATGGTCTGCTCGATCCCAGTTGGCGCGTTTAAGGTTATATCGTACGATAGTTTGTAGGATGTTAGGGACAGGTCTGAAATTCTGTTATATGGGGATAGGAGGCGGAAACGAGTACTTTCGGAAAACTACATTGCGTACGTTAAGTGTTGGACGACCGCGATAGCAGTTTCTCATCGCTATATTTACAAACATTGTTTGCCTTACTTTCTAGACTTTAGTATACCTTGGAATATTCCGAGTATGCGATTACTTTTGCGAGTTCTAAATTAGCTGTAATGTCCTATGAAGATAGAAGTTTTGTACTTTTTTTAACTACAAGTTATACGCCAACATAAATTTATTTGTAATTTATTGTATGTCTATTTAAAATATAGAACACAATACTCGCAATAATACTGTTGTTCAAATATTTTTGTGATGGATTATACATGTCATATGAAGTGGTTATAGTACAAAATAATCGTTGTGTTAAGGCCCAATGACAATCACTATTTACCACTAAAAAATAATTTATCTGCATATAAATTACACACTTTGCTTGGGTATGTACTAATTACAAGTAGAACAGCGGTAACTAATAGATCCTCAAAGAAAACGTACGCCTTTTATCAAAATGTAGCAATAAGTTACGTCTTTTATGGCAAATATGGCAAGATTGCCCTGTAATATTTTTTGGACTTGTTGGAAATGTTTTCTGTGCCATACAATGTTTAATTCAATGCCGTATATTGCAACGTCACGTATCGTGCTCCTTGTTGACTGAAATGGATGTCAATGATGAAATGGACATCAAAATTAATTGATTGTGGAAAAGCTCTAGGGAAATGAAAAATTAACCGTCCCCGAACGGTCATGCTGCTCGAACCATGCTGTGTAACTAACGCCTCTGAGGTTCTAGGGGCTCCGATCGAACGCGGTTATTCGCGACGCTGTTCGCCAAACTAATTTTTGACAACTTGTTCGTTACTTGGCATTTCTCGATCGTGTGGAAGTATTCAAGCTCGTATGTTAGCGACTGACCTGTATCATTTGGTACTGTTCGTTCGTTTGCTCCTACAAGTCACCCGTGTTTGTAACAGAGTTTGTCTCGATTTCGTTGTTGTTAAATGACTGATACGTCCATTCGCTAATTTTTTAGAGCTCGACAAAAGGAAGAAGAAAAACAAGAAAATATTACTAATAGCAGCAAGATCAAACCAAACAAGAAATAGGCTAACGCGCTACGCGGGCAAGTCTTAAATTTACTAATTGCAATATGCGACGGGAAGATATAACTTAAAACCGAAGATAATACAAAAATGTAAATAGTCGGGAGAAGGACGATGGGGCAAGCCCAACTCGAAGTTACGGAGAGAATTGAACGACAGCTAATTACGGGAAACGAATCGCGCGATTATGGGCGTCAGCTACAAAACGGTATAGTCTCGTAACGAAATTACGCAAATCCAAAAGAGAATAACGGGGACGACGCAGCACGGAACCGCACACTTGAAACTTTAGGAAGGGATTCTACTGGGTGATCGGCAGCTGATGGTACAACCGAAAGGGGGGTGATTCTACATGAAGAAATAAGTTGGAAATATAGAATAACGATTTTTCATTTAAGGTTTTGTTTCCGACAAAATCGACTTTAAATTTTCGCTGGGTATAGTACTTAATCGTATCTCGGTATAGCGGATCGCACTATAGATCATTGTTTCGATTGAAGTTATGTTGATGAACACTTCCAATATCGTGGAAATGTATATCTAGCTGTAAGAGCCAACATTACCAAGGTTGGATTGGTTATGGTGAAACAATAGCTTGGCCACCACGCCCTCCAAAGCTTAACTCCGTTTGACTTTTATTTATGGTAGAATTATGTTTCCGGCAGGATGAGCAACATTTTTAGCAATTTCGGAAAGAGTAAATTTTGTTTCAAACATTCGTTACGTGTCCCATTGAGACAGTGATTTATAGCGAGATCCGTTATGGCGAGACGTGATCAAATGCACCTGTACCCGGCGAAAATTCAAAGTCGATTCTCGAAAACAAAGCTTCAAATGAAAAATTGTGATGCCATATTTTCGACTTAGTTTTCAACTAGAATCACCTCCCATTCGGTTGTACTACCAGTTACGGATCACCCTCTATATACTGAAGCGTACGGGTCCAAGAATAACACACGGAATTTCGCTCTTAATTTTAATACAAAAATTAACGGTAATAATAACAATAACAATAGTGACAATGGTGAGAATTCTTATCAACGGGAGCGGTGCTACGGTTACGATTCTTCCGCGTCACTACTCGACTGTAAACGATCCCAAGCTCTAAACGAGCTCAAAGCTCTAAATAAACTGATAGTTCTAAACGAACTGAGTGAATGTTCTAAAGGAACTGTTCTGAACGAACTGGCTATTTTAAACGAACTGAGGTGAGGGAAAAAATGTCGCTCTTCAAAAATGCGTATAGGAAAGGATAGAATATCCAAGGGTGAAAGGGATGAATGCGCGGACGAGAAAAGCGAATATTTCCAGGAAAAGACAAGCACCGGAAATTGGTCATAAATAAACTAAAGTTAAGGGTATGTTGTACAAAACTGGACAACGTCCAGTCACGATGAAACTATGGATTAGGCGCGCCTGGTCGCAAAATGCTAACCTGCGGCGACCAGACCTGCGCTGGGCCGTGGGAACACATTGTAATTTGGACCGAAAATGTACGATTTCCAAAAATTGCAAAATCGCAGTCGCCACGATAATTTTGTTTAGCTAATACTATTTATACCACAAATATCATTATAAAACAACCGTCATATTTAAAAGTAACTATAAAATTTAAAAGTATTTTATATTTATAATCTGATATAATTAATTAATTTTTTTATTTTTCAAGAATCGTGGGATAATGTGCGATCTTTCATTTCAATGGAAGCACAAACGGAATTATCACTACAAAGTGGTCCAGAAGCATTCGAAGAATTCGTCGGTATTCGTGATGCTCGTAGACAAGAGAGCAAATGCGAAGGCATCGTTGACCTTTAAGATCATGCTCTATGTCACCATCTTATCCTGAGACATCAGCGACATGTCAGGCTTTCTCTATCACTCCGGAGGTACTTCTTGTCACTCCCGCCATAGGATTTTTACATCCTTCACCGCTTCATTTGGGTCTTAGCGGTCTTAACCTCGGTCTACCGTTTCCGGTGCCCACCAATGTTTCTGCTTTTGGTCGGTAAATATATATAGATATACGTAGAAATAAAAAATAGTTTATTTTTATTTATTTGAGGCAAAAGACGAGTTTAACTAAGTATGGAGAACCATCATATCGTGAACGTGTCGCAATGTGTCGGCTAAATACGCGCACTTCGAATATCGCACTCGGTACCGTCTAATAACTCGGAGGACCACTCAATGATATGGGACTGATTAACTGAATTGAGGTGGCTAACTGATTCCAGCACTGAGATGGTTAACTGAATATTGCACTTAATCTTTAAAGTAGTTTATTCGACTAGGGAATTAATCTGATTGCTAAATTCGTAGTTCGCTCCGACGATTAATTCTGATCGCTAAAATCTGTCTGCTATAACGGATAAATCTGCTCAAAAAACTACAATATTCCTTAATTTTCCTCTTTAAATTCCTCGTACTCCCCACTTCGGATGCTTCTCCCAAGTGGCTGGCCTGTGGGGGGAGGGGGGGGGGGGGGGGTGCAAAGTTTTCCTGATTTACCTACCCCAAGTTATTCACTTTCAGTTTATTCGAGGCACGTCACGTTCTGGAAGCGAGGATCATGGCGATGGTTACTGGTACCGTGTTGTAATTGTGAATAATCAACCTTGACATGCTGAATCGGACGAATTAGATTATAATCGTTTCTCGAATCGATTAATGCTCTCATCTCGTGATCGTTATGTAAAACATTTTTAATATATTAGGTCACTAAGTATGGATTGCTCGATTTGAAAGTAAGAGCTTAGTTTATTATATTTGGAGCAAGGAGTAGTACAATTAATCGAAGTATGAGTGTAAAATATCGGTATGGTTCGTCTCAGTTAGTATCAATCTAATCTGAAGAACAAGCAGTAATTATTTTGCAAAAGGCGTTTTTTACTGCAAGTTGGGAATTAAATATGAGGTGTATGAGTGAAATATAAATGCATTGCGCAATTTCTGCACTTAATTCTTGTTTAGCGTGCATGAAATGTCTAATCTTGCGTTCTTGGCAAAATAATTTTCTGATGTGCTTCAAGTGGTAACTTAACACTTAGCCAACCTCTGCGACGGATCAAACTGTACGCTGTCTACGGCGCATTTTTCGCAAATAATGCGGACTAGTACTCACTACTTAAAAAGCAAAGAACATCTAAAAATTATTTAAATGCACAATTATATTTAGTGGTAACAATCTTGAAATACATATTGTTTCTGCAAAAAAATAATAGATATTAAAAATTAATAACGTTAAAGATAACTAGTTATAAATAATATTAAAAATAACTAAAGATAAATAACATAATTCAAATGTGGACAACTGTAAGTGATCTTGATAATACTGAAAGGTAGTAAACATAATGGCATCCAGGCGTTGCTTAAATAAAAGTGGGAGATCTCCTCGATCGGTCATCCAGCGACTTGTCTTTGAAGCGTAGAGATCTCCCCATTCGGTTGGCTAAGTGACAATAGCGCCTGAATATTTAATGTGATGTAAAGGGATGACATAGTTAAACTTTTTATAATAACTTTAATAAATTAAGTTACTTTAGGTACAGTGAAGAACTATACTTCTAAACTAAACTAAATTAAACTAAACTACCACGTCTAAACTAAAGACCACTTGTAGGTACCAAGTGCATCCACGGATGACGCGTACGTTATGGAAATTTCGCGTCACCTAACTCTCGGCCATAATAGATAATAACTTTATGAAGCGCCATTGACCTTCTTAAAATATGCAGAACGAAATACAAGTGAAACTGAAGCTTATTTAAGCCGATAATAAAGAATGTCTTTAATTTTAATACTTTATTCTTTGCACCGGCAAAGTTAGTTCCATCATCGGAATAAAGATTTTTTGATTTACTCTTCCGGACGAAAAAATCGTTTAATTGCTGTTACGCATGAATCTGTAATTAGATCCGTTACTAATTCCAAAGGTATAACCATTGTTAAAAAAGAAATAGAGATAATTACATAGTTTTATAGTTTAACCTTATTATCAATATAGACGTTTTAACGCATTAATTAGTAATGCAGACTTGTAGTTTTGGAATGTCAATGTTTGCGTTAAACGATTTTGAGACAACAAGCCCATTAAGTAATTTGGCGACTTAGGATTTATTTTATAGCAAGAAATACATTTGTGTACAATATATTTGGTTTTATTTTTACCATCAAAAGGCCAATAATTTTGTCTTAACATAGCTAATGTTGTTTGTACTTCCGGATGCCAATGTTTTATATGTAAATGGCGTATAATTAAGTCAGTAATATGATTACTTCTTGGTCATGAAAATTTGATATTTGTGCGAATAACTTATATTCGCATTTCTTAATCTGCCTCTTACGCGAAGAATTCGAAATGGTCGCCAAGTGATAACCCACGAGGACCAGACCTGCGCTGGGCTGTGAAAACGCATTGCAATTCGGACTGAAAATTTACGATTTCTAAAAATCTCGAATAATTGGGCAATCGCACCTGTCACAGAACAAATACTGTTTACTAATATCTTTTACATGTTTCATCAATATATTTTGGACGTCTCTCTTATGAGGATATAACGAATGTGAATAGCTAGTTGAATGAAACGAAGATCTGTTTTAATTTGTCGCTGTTAGCAGTTATCAAGGCGCTACGGTGGTCGCCTGTGACCACCAATAAGATAAATGCTCCATTGGGTATTATTCTTTCGTCATTATATGTTTTAAATAATAAAGATACTCGCGTGGCGTCCTAAGTGAAACGTGATTTCGGCGTGACAGTTACAGGGTTAATATTCAATTTCTGATCGTCGCTCACTTCGGTACCACAATCAATAAGAAGAACTTCACTGAGGGCGCTGACCGGCTCTTGTTCCGCCACGGGATTACAACTTTACTGATTACTACTTTAAATATTACCGCGGTTTCTTTAAAGACAAAGAAATATGAAGAGATGATATAAAATCTCTTTCTAGTAATGCAACGTAATTCACCATTTTCTCGAGTGCAATATAAAAATTGAGATTTAATGGAACATTGCTAATAGTGCAACTAGTAGAAAATATGCGTTATTGTCCTCGGCGACAGATTTTTGCGTGCGAAGAGGAACGAAATTCTCCATTATTAAACTAATAGGGGACCCTGAGTCTACCATCGCGACAACATTGGAAGTACAAACATTACCCATTCTGTCCGTCATTGCATATAACTGCGACACCATATACGGGATCATCTCTGCATCCGCTTGACGATATTAATCGTGTTTCTTAAAGCTGGTGTTTTTAATGGTTTTTTTTCAGACAGTCTGGAATTCTATGTTGTCTGCGTGCTGCATACAAAGCACGATCCTTTTTTACGTGTCACTGGTTACATGGGCACGCATTTGAAACGTGACCAGTTTCGGCACAATTGTAACAATGCGTACCATCCAGATTCATCGACATGACTGTTCCTCTTCTCGACGCCGTCCTCCTCCCGTCGTCATTCATATTCTCTCAGTTCACTGTCGAGAGTGAAATTCTTGAACCCTTCCAGTAGATTTTCTAGTGTCTTAAAACGTTACAAACGAACCTGGTTATACAGATATTTAGCACATTGTCAATAGTATAATGGACAAGTAAATCGTCGGCAATTGGCAGTTTACTTTCAAGTATCGTCTTTGCATGAAAATAATTCGCAAACAATTCGTTCGCTTGCTACTTACGCTTATCAACATTTTTATGCAATTTCAATTTACCTGGACGCCGCATGGTAAACATGCAGTCCATATTTTCCAGCAATTCAGCAACATTGAGTTCTAAATGCACTGGACGCAAGTAAAACCATACTTGGGCCTTTACTTTAACTATTAAACGAAACAATATTTTCATCGACAGTTCATCTAGATTGTACGCCGTGTAAAGAAATTCCAACTGGGTTTTCCAATTCTGAAACGTATTCTCCGTTGAAATCCGGCAAGAGATCAGCGATCGCATGTATTCTAACTGTGGAAGTCTGATTTATGGTACTTGTCACGGGGGTGGTGGTGTTTATGTCTATTTGCAAAATTCTTAGCCCCCACTCTAGCATTTCTTTCTTCCGCCATAACAAACCTATATCGCGAATCGTTAATTTCGACATATCATTGCGTTCACTGACGATCACATCTCAGTTTTGCCTCGCGAAACCATCATTATGTAACACATCTGAAGCTACAGATCATTTTAGACATTTCTCGTTAACGATTAACGACTCCGGAGTGCTGCGCTCAGAATACTACAAGAAAGAAGCGAATATCGATGCAGGGGTAGTGCTACCTGTCGCTGTGACCTGCGGCTTCTCTGAGAGGCGTTAACTCTTATAAATTATCCATCACGTTGACTAAGATTAAAATTTATCAGTTACCATCACTCTCATTTCATCTATATTTTTCCTTCTCTATTCTTCATCTTACCTTTTCCATCGTTTCAAAATAATATTTGAATGTCACATATTACAAGTTAAGAGTATATTTTGTCATACTTTTTAACTACTTAAAATGCAACAAATCAATACAAAAAATGCAAAAATAAATATTTGTTCCTGCATCAAGGATAATTAGCAGTATAATATTGGTGTAATAGGAATGCTAACCTATACTATATAGTATGTACTTCAAATTTCGTGAAGTTACGATGCATCGCCACGTACCATCCGCATAACAATTTTACCATATCATAGGCAAAAAATATTATCTGTATTGCAAGCATTATTTATGACATTTTTAATTGCATTTACTTTTTGTCGAATTGGTAATACTGCAAATAACATGAAAATAGTATTCTAACTCTAGATCGAATTACAAATGACAATGCATTTGGTAAGTGATCTGTTTTATCGGTAATTAAGTGTTAATTTACGAATTGACATATCGATCGCGTTATTAACTTAAGTACTTACCTTTAAGAGAGATTGGTAAAGCCATCTTCATGTTTTAGGCATTATCGTTAGATTTCGTGTAACGACATTTAATTGCGGCCTCAGTACGTTACTCTCGACCGCTGCTTGGGAAAATTTATGCCTCTTTCTTTCCTAGCTTCCTTCATGTAAGAAAGTATCAGTAGGAGTTGCTTTTATATTTTAACTATGTCAATCGTAACTGTTTGCAATTTACGTACTCTTTTTCTCTGGCGCTACGCAAGAATTATGATCTTTACTAATTATATATCTTGGATTTCAGTGTTCTTGTTGCTTATAACTTGTTATATTTATTAATTTATTATGTGTGATTGTTTAATTGAAGTGTGCATTTATAATCGTTCGTCTATATATTGCGCTTCAGAACTTTCGTTCATCCGTTACCTTTAAAATTATTCAGGTGAAGTAAACTATTATGATTCGTGAATAACTATCGTGAATGGCTATTATGTTGAAAGTCATAGATTTTTAAAAAGTGTACCAGTTTAACTTCAGTGTGTGTACGGTTGATCTCAAAAATATCCTGCCACTATAAGGATTTAAGGAATCAAAATTAATTTTTAGAGAACATTGATTCATTTATTTCACTATGTATATAACAGTTTAAAATATACATGTATGTATGTACGTAATTAAGATGTACCAGAAAGAACAAAAGTGACGACATAGATAAATATAATAACAATACTAATATTTATTTATTGACTATTTATTATTAATTATTTTTATTAATATTTAATTTAGATTTGGTAGCTTTTTATACACGAAATTACAGATTTTTTCTTTTTTCTTTTTTCTATTGCACTATTGCTCTTAATTTACATATCTTTATAGTAATTGTGGCAAGGCGTGACAGTAACATAAGTTGATGTCCTGGCTAGCTTAGCGACAGATACGCGTGAGAGGGCTGCGATCAGTATAATGCGTTGTCTTTAGTGTTTAGGCCATGTCAGAATCGTTGAGACTCATCGCCAGCTTACAAACAATACCTTAGAAGGTTAGATACTTCTTTCGCATTTTAATCTTAAACATACACTTTAAACACAAAAATAAAATTTCTTTCTCTAAGCGATTTTCCATAAATTCTAATAATTATTTTTTAATGTATCACAAGAACTAGCTTCGCAATATTGGAAATATTCATGAAAATGCAATTGTTCCTCACTTATGTGATTCTATTTTCTATTTCTTATTTACACTTGTCTATCTATGTCTTTGATTTTATACATTTACTTTCATTTATTCTTCTTTACTTATAATATTGTTACTTCGCACTGTATTTATTACAAAAATTTTTAAGTCATCACAAGTGACTTTTTCAAATAGTATTTATTAATAATTTGAAGATATGAAATGATATTTGACTTCAGAGTATTAAGGAGTGCCAATGTAAACTATGTTTACAAAGAGTTACATTTCAAAGTTTCATCTGTTGCCAAGTAAGCAATGATGATACTGGTCTACAGGTTTT
This sequence comes from Xylocopa sonorina, assembly GCF_050948175.1. NCBI lineage: Eukaryota > Metazoa > Arthropoda > Insecta > Hymenoptera > Apidae > Xylocopa > Xylocopa sonorina. Next base: position 412,049 of record NW_027490147.1, read on the forward strand.
GACCTATGGTTGAACAAATTAATGTAACATAAACATAATATTCATAATAAACACAATAGTCGTATGTTTCTTATTTCTATTTCTCGTTGTTTTGGTAAGTTCATTTATGCCAAAACGGTTGATTTTTTTTTTTGTATCGTACAAAATAATTGTTTTTTCAAATGTGATATTAACTTGTGGTGGCCCTCCGGCACTAGCCACTAGAGGAACAGCAACACCCACTATTCCCCAAAAGTACACAATTCCTTATCCACTTCCATGTATACAGTTGCCTGACCTGTCCCCAACATCCCTGCGTCTAAGGCAGGGTCTGCTACGTAGCCATAGCAAAACGAGCACCACCCTACAAACTTAATAAATTTTTATTTAAAATAACTAATATAAAAGTGTTTTCAATTTTGATTGCGATATATTAGACTATCGTGTAATGGATGGTTCTTATTTTGCAGAGATGCGGTTCCTAAAGTGCGTTCTCGGTTCTCCTCCTGTACATTGATGTATACTAAGTGTTGGCGTAGTAGGTTTAGTATGCGTGGATGCTGGTGGCTCTTCTAGGAGCACTTAGGGCTTCGAGTCGTGATCACATTGCTGTAGCACTTCTTATGATTAGTAAGTAATTTAATTTTTCTTATGCTGCTCTTTTTTAACCAGTTTTCTATTTACATTTTTGAAAAGGTGTTTATCTTTTAAAATAATGGAGACGTACTTTTCATGGATGACTTTTATGACTCTTACCTGTAGAGCATTCACAATTAATTGTTTACGATAATAATATTATCAACAAAATAATAGAAAATCTGAGAAATGAAATATTTTTTGTGTAGCTCATGTACAAGTTCATGGATTAAACAAGTTTCTTGGTGTTCTGTCATTTGAATTAAAGTAGCTTAATTGTAAGTTGGCGTCATATCAATTAAAATAAAATAAATATACAACAGCTCGATGTACGAAGATGTTGAATAAGTCTTAACTTTATTGGAAACATGAAAAAATATTATGTATGGAATAAAATAACTAGATTCATAATAATAAATTAACTTAGAGTTATCCAAATTCAAGTGACTTGAAAGAAATTATTTAAATAATATTTTGAGTAAAATAAGTGAAAAGTTAAGTTTTAATGGCGAATTTAGATTTAAATAAGCTTCTAGTGAAGCATTAAAAGACAGAGTTAATAACAAAAGTAAACAACAATTACAATTCGTTTTTTTTTTAGCAATAATCCTTTAATACTAGATTTTTTAGAAAATAACGAAATTTATTAGTGTAGATACAAATATTTTTAATATTGTTAATATTGTTAGGTATTGTAAAGTGACCACGACTTTTTTAAAGTCATGTATATTTATATTTCAGCACTTGTTCAACGATCTCTCGTAATTACTTAGAAAACTAACGCCTTGTTATATTTCGATGGTTTTTTAATATATTATGGAATTCGACACTTTGAGCAACTTTTTTCCTTACATTATATGTTGCATTCCTTGTGTTGCCTCGCAGGTAGCTCAATTAGAGCACAGAAAATTAAAGTTTAGTTGAATGTAAAAGTATAAAGAGTCCTCGAATATTTGTTGTTTTTTGATATACGTATAATTGTCTGCTAATCAACATTGATCTTATTCCTAAATTTTTACATTTATATACAAAGTAGGGAAACAGCAGCGCACTAATCAGCTTGTTACTTGATATTTAGAGTGATGGTGGTTGCTATTCCGTCGTAGCAGTAGAACCACGGAAGAACCCATTGGGAAAATGTCTAAGGGTTAAGCAACCAAACATATGATACCTAAGTGGTTTTATGTTTTTGGTACGTCAACAGCTATTGAGTTAAGCTATTAAAATTGTGAATCTTCACAAATTCTAGAGCAACCTTTAAGACCTCAACCCTTGCGCCACTAATTATAAAATACTAATCATGCAATAGGTAAATAATATAATAGCTGGCAGTCCTCAAAAAAATTTAATTAGAAGCTTTCGCATCGTAAACTTCTTCTTTACTATATGAGCTTCTAACGGTATGGAGCATAATATTTACAAAAAATTCTTTACTATTACGTTGAATTTTTCCTATAACTGCATATCAATTATAAAATTGTTTTATATTCGTGTGAAAATAAATTTTTTAAAAGAAAGCTCTCTTGTATAATACAACTCTTTATAAAATTTGTACATAATTATTATCTATGTAATTGTCAGCAATTTTCTAATTAAAAATTGATAATGCTTTAATTTATAAGTGAAAGCATATTAAAAAGGTGACTTTTCAACATTTTTTACATTACTTTAAATTAAATAAGTTTTTATGACCATAACTACAGTTTCCTTTTACAAGATACCTTTTCTTTTCGAACGTAATAAAGTAACACATGCAAATTATTTTTAAATTGCAGTTAATCGTATACATAATATATTCTGAATGTTTTCATATGATAATTTTTTGAACCTGATATATCACCGTTTACTATTGGGATGTCTGGTAACTTGGTGCTGATTTTGAAGAGAAAATTGAAACGTAGCACATTTAACTATTGATATACATTTATTAAATTATACAGGTGTCATTCTGTTCCACAACTTTTTCCTATTTTTTGGCAACTTAAAAATTTCGCCTTTTCGGAACCTCTCAGATTTTTCGGCGACAAACTTTTCTATACGACTTTTTATCTCGAACAAAGAGATGAAGTTTTTCCACTAAGGAAAGGAAGTCTAATGAATATGGTGGATGGGATAAAACATCCCAACCGAACTCGAAAAACTTTTGTCGGGTTGTGAAAGACACATGAGGCTGCGCATTGTTCCTATGAAATAACGATGCCCTTCCGATTCACTATTTTTGAACGTTTTTGTTTAATCGCTGTCTTTAATTCCTCTAATTGAGAGCAATACTGATTTGAATATATCTTCTCGTTGTTTGATAAAAGTGCATAATGCAGGGTTGTTTTTCAATCCCACCAGACACATCACCTTTTTAGGATGATCAGCTTTTGAAGTGGCTAAAGGTGATTCATTCCGCTCTTTCCAAGTCTACTTCAACTTTTTTTTAGCCCTTATTTTCTTTGTTGGTGGTTAGGCATTAGTGGAATGGTCGAGATATCTATCTTTATGTGAAGATGATCAATAAAGTTTTGGTATCGTGTACCTTTCACCTCATTACTCGTCGTGCGGCAATGTCGTTAGCGAACCAGAAATCCACTATACTCCCACCCTGTAGTTACGCGCATGTGCTGCCAGTTCCTTGATTCATTAATTTTAGATTCGAGGTTGCAGCACAATGCAGGAGAACGCAGGGCATCGTTGAATGTCCTCGTTGGTCTGTTCTCGCCCAGTGCTACGTGATTGCATGCGCGTTAAGAACCCAAGAACGAAGAGCTATCGAGAAGCATAGCTTTTTGCTAGGCCTCCTACCTCGTTGAATAGCTGTACGAAATGTTGTAGCGGCGATTTAGGTGGTGCGTATATTCCAATGATGACGCTGCCTGTCCACGAACCTACGACGAAACCATACTGCTGCAACAACTAACTTGAACCATACTGCCTTGTAGACTTTCTATCATCAGTTCCTGTGCTCTGACGATGTGGTTCAGATTAGTTTCTAAGATTTGGCCTTTTATATTGAAATTTAAACCGTGTTCATAATTGTATATCGCCTCCACATTATTGTGAATAGTTATCCTCCTTCAAAGCGATGCGCGATGACTCCTTTTCTTGCTTTTTTACTTGTACAGTCCGGCCATCCCGCCACCTTTTACACGGGGTACGATGGCATTTTGTCCGTGCAGTCGACGGATAGGTGTCCTATTTTACCGCATCGGTAGTATGCATGTGCTGGAGCGCTAAGTCGGTTCTGCTGTCTCCCAGTGCGATCCGGAAAAATTACAATTCTAACTATGTCGTTGTGGGGGTTGAGACACACGGATAGGTCCAAAAATCAAACTACTCGGAGCGGTGAGGGAAACGGCCGAATTATACTATTGGATAAAATCTAAACTAAGTGGCCGCCCCCAAACCGAGCTTGCTCTCAGGCGCCGTGTTGCCCTTTAGTGATACACTAGGAAATTCCGTGTGTCTCCATCAACGACCGGAGTCAGCGGTAACCTTAAGAGACACTTCAGCTGTGAGATACATGAGACAACGAAGTAAATCAACCGAAAGATTTCTCGCATAATAAGCAGAGATGGGAACTCTAGTACTGAAAAAACTACAAATGCCATGGTCTCAAAATAATTATCGCTGTTCCGAATTGAACTAAGACTAATGACTAGTTACAAACGGGCAAGAGCCCCTAATAACTAACGCCAAGATGGGTGACATAACCGTTCTGGCGTAAACAGATACAAAAGATTGGAAAGTAAAAATGTAAGCGTTTAATTGGTCCATGTAGTAAAAGAATAACACTATGGTCTTGACCTAAGGTAACGGCTTCTTGAATATCATTACTGCTTCGTGTGAGCGTACGGCCACCACGTACTTAACTAAATGAAAAAATTGACAACAGAACCGGTACGGTTTTTCTTGAACCATGCTGCTGCATTGCTGTGCGAAACTCTTTTATGCTTCTATTTTATTTTTCTATTTCCTGCGCTCGAGGATTAGCATTTTCGGTTAGCAAGACCAAACAGTAACCGTATTTAACATATAAGTTTCGATAAATTCATTTTTATTTTCGGGCCAAAATAATTTTTGGAATTATGGAATTTGTTGTGACATTGTTTGAATGTCTGTCGTTAAAACTAATTGATGCATGTGAAAATGTATAATTATACAAATCGTCTTGAATTGTAAAACTCTACATTAATGTATCGTTTAGAGGGAGTTCAGACGTGAGCAAGTTAATGTTTAATATGAAAGAAGTTTTTCTTGTATGCTTACGTCGCACGTTAACGTTAATAACGAGCGAATTAAGTCTGGATGACGGAAGATATAATACAATGGTTGAAAACGGAAAATAAATTTTATTTAATAACTTTAAACGATATTTTCGGCAGTATAGATGTCTTGTTGCCTTAGAAAAATTGTGAAAATCTGATGTTTCTGCTTTGAGCAGAAATTTTAACTTAAATTTTAACAGGAACTGTGGAAGAGTTTTCTTTAATTTTATTTTTCGAGTTTTGAACCGAGTTTTCAGATGAATATCCTCTTCTGGCTAGCGGTAGCTCGCAGGTACACATTCCCTTGTGATACACAAGGGATTACCGTGTGTTGTGTTGAATGTATAACGTTGAATATGTTTTTTCGACTGATCGAGTATACTAAAAAGTATGATAGTTTTCTAGTATGAACGTTTTATGCTGGGTGTATGACTCCTCGATGAATTTCTAAAAACGTCCGAAATTTGAGGAGTCAGCCTCTTTACCTAATTGGTCAATGGGTTAATTAGGAGATGGATCCACCGACTTCAACTCATTCCGTACGTCCGAAAAGGAAGACACGGTGTAAGTGGTGTCAGTAGAGGTGGAAAGTGAAAAATGAAAAATGGCCATGTGGTTTAATTTTTGCCAGGCGTGGGCCTCAATATCTGACCTTGTCGATGGTCACTACACCTGGCTTTGCCATTTGGAGTTTCACGTTTGAGGCACATGCAATTAACCATTGAGAGTCATGAAACTCGAAGCTATAGTATACGTGATAATAGACAAATTGTCTCTCGGAACAGTTGTAATGACCTGCGTGCTCCCACAAACCTACTGGCAATCTGCACTTTGGATATTGTCCCTAGTACAAGTTGCCAACCACGTGGATAGGTTTTATGAACTTGGGTAAAGAATGTGAAGAGATGAAAGTGTCTTTGAATGTAAAATGAACAAAAATAGAAAAGGGTGTAGCATGTGCAGAATCCAGTGGCTGCGCCGCGGAACAGCTAGTTCTAATAGTTCTCCCAATTTTAATCAAAATTTTAAAAATTTTCGAAGCCGGCATTTTCGAAGAAATTATTTAGAAGGATATGGTGGATAAAAAAGGATTAAGTGAATAGAAATATTTGAGCTTACTTGAGCGATGTCTTCTCTAAATAGCTAATTGTTGATATCTTCGATGACATTGTTCTATGGGATGATAGTGCGAATTGATGATAGCTCAACTCGTTCTCCAAGTGAACAAAATTGCTTGTTTCTTTATTACTTCAATGTTTGCCTTCCAATAAGACGTCCATCAGGAAGTATGATGACGACAATGTTGTAGTAATGTCGATTTTTTTATTTGGTCGTATTTGGTCGTTTGTAGTCGTTTGTAACCCTGCTTCGAAATGGTTTTTGTCTCGCAGTTAAGCACTGTGTGCTGTATTTGCGCAGAGGTATTGGCTCCCAACATCTTGATATATGTTGCGTCGTGCTACTTTCAGTACAGCGTCGATATCGAGGAGCATCTATGGCACCTCGAGGTGGTGTTTAGTTTTCTGAACTGGAAGAGACTCCTAATTTCGTTAAATGTCAGTCGTCACTCAAACGCTCAGTCGTCACTTCGGGGTTTACAGAATGTAGACGATAATGAAGCTCAATTTGTAGAGTTCATTCCATCGTTCGGCATGGAAGTCGTGAACGACACTGGACATCACAACGCCGTAGATATCGTCCTGAGAGTCTTCAGAGCCGAAGTGGCAGGTCAGTATGGAGTGAGCACTCGATTTAACACTCGTCGGACCGATTGGGAGCTTTTTTTTGATCGTCTGGCCGATCAATCTAACGAAATTAAAGAAGTCTATGTCCGCTTACGTCGTGTCTTCCAGGAGGAAAGAGATAAAACCGGAGGCCAGGACAAACTGCTTAAGTATCACTTCTCTTTGCGGGAATGTAATAGGAGGGTGAAGCGGATTAAATTCCAAAACTGGTGGCGGTTTGTAACGCTAAATCGAAACTGGGGTCCCTGAAATCTCGTATGTAAACTTCAGGCGAACAAACTCCGAACTGAAACAGTCCTCACTACTCTTTGTCGTGATGACAAAATTGCATATGGTTGCCGCAAAACTGCCAGTTTGTTCCCGAGGATACACATTACAAGCGAAGCGTGTAATTAGGGAGATCGCATGCATCGCGCCCGACGCCGTTTCTTTCACGGAAGCGGAAGTCGTGTTTTTCGGGGTCGACCTCGTTTCCTAAGCGGCCGGATAGGTTAGATTTTCTATGGACCGCCTGCTTGTTAACAAGACAGCATAGATATGTGGTAGGTTTCAAAGAGTGTAGTCAGGTTGTCTTGGCTTGAAACTTCATAGATCGTGTTACTGCACTGCTGAAGTTCGATGAATGGCTTATCTCGATGCAGGGCTAGATTGGAGTTAAATTTACGTTTGGTCTTGCTTTATGTAAACGTGGTAACCCACATCAGGTCTCCATCCCGGATGATATCCCGGATCTGGTCGATGGTAAACATCTTACTTGCTAGTTACCAGAACAGAAGCTTCTTTCCTCAGCTCTTCTTGATGCTCTTGAGTTTCCAAACTTTACCGAGTGTATGGGCTGCTTGTAATAGTTGCGAAGTAATTTCCAGTGTAGGCAAAAAAAAAAAGAAAAAGACAATGAGGAGCTTTGGGCCGACATGCTCGACAGCTGCGTCGAGTGAGATGATGACAGGTTTTATGATATGGACTCGACCTGTCGGAAAGGGACCCAGATGGGGTCCGGATAAAAAAAGTAACATAAAACCTAGTCATCGTCAAAAAGCCGGGAAAGTCCCATCAAGGGGAGAGCACCTTGATGGGGATGAGGTAGTAGGCGTTTTGGAAACACCTACTTGGTGGGAAAGGTCAACACCTACTGCCTAGGATAGCATTAAAAGGTGAAAGAGGCAGTTAGTCAGTATTATTTTGAAAAAGAATTAGAAGAAATTCAGCGAGTTACCAATGATTATAGCGTTCAAAATATTATCAAAAAATTGAAAGGTTAAAAATACATATCAATTTCTTAAGAACACTGTGTATTATCGTTTTATTTCTTTTTGAATTGCCTGTTTCTGAATTCCTGCGCCCAACTTAGTTCTCCTACACCAGCATAAAGTTTTTTGTTTGGGCGATGGGTTGCAAAATCGCGGTGACGTTGAAGCGGCTGCGCTGCTTCGGTTTGCTGTAAAGATGGAGGAAGAAAGAAGGAAGGAAAAGAGAGGGGAAGAACGTTTCGTCCTGGGCCTGCTAGTGGACTCATCAGTAAGGCTACCTAGCAGGCCCTGCCTTAGACGCTGGGATATTAGGGACAGGTCAGAACTTCTATATATTGGAAAGGATGGGTCATCGAGTACTTTCAGGAAAGTGTAAACGGTTCTGTCCCTCTAGTGGCGAGTGCCGCCACAACGTCATGGCGAGACAGCAGTTCTCGCTGAAAAGGCAGGTATACAGTGCTATAGCCGGTATACCGTCAAACTGGTCGTTTTGGATACTCGATAGTTATTGATTAAGAGCAACTACCTGATTTTAAATTTCAGTCTATATTTTGCTATTATTTTACACCATGTACAAACTTTAGTATTTCGAGGGTGAATGGTGCGTGGACTGAATGCGTTTCAGAATTAATGTGAGGGCGAAGATGTATCTGATTATTTGGATTTAGTTGGAGTTATGGAGGGTGTTAGGACTGCTAGAAGTAGAAATTACAGGTCGGTGGTTCGCAAGACTTTTAGTCTGAAGATGTGTCAAGATGGTAGGATGAATGAACGTAAGGGTAGAGAGTGGGAAAAAGTGAGAAGATGCCAAAATTCGTGAGAAAAAGAGGGAAAAATGTGGATGAGAGTCTGTCAGAAGTCTATAGAAAGTATCTATGTGGGCGTAGTCTGTTTGGTTGGTCTCAAGGGTTGTTGAAAGTGATGAGATTTGCGACACAGTGCATGCTATTGAGACAACGTGAAAATTAGGAACTGCAAAGTATGCATTAATTCATGTACCATGTATGTTTGGTACTCAGATGGTTAAAAACAAAAGGACTTTCTCAAAAATAGCAATCACCTTTACTGTGGCATAAAACTCGTGATGAAATATGGGGTGCGATTTGAAGTCAATGGTTTCAGGAACCGAACAGCTGGTGCTAGAACAGTGGACGGTATCCATCACAAATCTGATGGCTGAAAATACACGAGATGGATAGCGCGAAGCGGGGTGACCAGTAAAGTTATACAAAAGTGCCAGAACCAGAAAAAGTCAATTTATTACCATTAAACTAAACAAAAATATAAAATTTAAATAAAATTAATAGAAAACTATATAAACAAAAATAAACTTTATAATAAGTGAAGAACAAAGGTAACTTAGGTATTTATTTTCCTAGCATTTTCTTTTGCAAATTGATTAATAATATCACACGCATTTAAGTTATTAATTAAGTCATTCTCTATAGATAAAATACTCAAATCACTTAATTTGTTCTGTCGCAAAGAATACTGCAAATAATTTTTTTATCCTTTTCAGTGCTGAAACAGGTCATTCTCCGGTACAATTTGTAGTGGCAGTACCTAAAAAAATGCACAGTGCTGTGATCACGTTAAAAAATGTAGACTCAATTTGCGAAACATTTATTGTCATTAAACTAAGTTCTGCAGTAGTTATATTTTCTTTATTTTCCAATAAATATACGTGTTTATGATAAAGGTATTCTTCAATAAAATTATTTTTTAAATCATCCATACACATTTCGTACAACTATTCAGCATTCTTTCTAATTGTTTCTTCATTTAAATTTTTTAAATTGACCAGAAATCACAATTTTAGGTAAATATCATTATAGACACACTTTCTCTATTGTACTTCTGCTAGTTTTTGACATCAAATTTAACATCTTTCGACGCATTTTCGTTATGTTGATTTTTTTCTAGGTATTCGTTTGTACTCATCACATTCGGACAATTTTATACCTTAATAACACAAATTTCTACGCGGAGTAACTTGAAAATCTAGGATTTATGTAGCCAGTTAATTAGTGTTAATTGATTCACAAAACGATGGAAGCAATGCCGAAACAATGCTCCTTTTATTTTGCCACTCGTCTCTTTGCGTTGTTGAGAGACTTCAAACTATGTTCGCACGTGTATACTTCTCCATGTCGTTGAAAAGTTGAATTTTTGTATATCGTTCGAGATTTGATCACGATCTAACTTAAACTCGTTGAACTTTTTTGGGAGTCCGATGGTCGATCTCTCCACCGTAGAGACGGCGGATACTGTTTTGGTTTTTGCTGAACTGTTTTGGTTTTTGCTGAACTGTTTTGGTTTTTGCCGATATGTTTTATTCACGACGCGCGTTGTGGCGACCTTCGAAGTCCTTCTCTTTGCATCATCAAGGGAATTTCCTCAAGGTCTTGGCGGCGGCCCAAGTTTCCTAAGTTGTGCACGCTGGTGGCGATTTAAGATGTTTAAGATGGCGGATTAAGTGTCCGACACAGAGCGGTGATTGTGCACACCGTTGGGGAGTGACAACCCCACTTTCCGAGCTGAAGAGCGATCGGCCTAGCTGACCGACGAGACTCTAAATTTTCGTGAGTAGTGATGAATTTTCTGTAGTAATGAGCACATAGAGCCTTGATAAATCATCTCTGGCGTCTGAGTCTCGAGCGTCTAGTGGGACCTCGAGCAATAAGGATAAAAAATCAAAAGTTTAAGCCGCTGGCACGTGGTGTAAATCAAAAGTTGGTGGCTATTTTTATGATTAGCTGGAAAGCATTACACCGCTACAAGCCAAGTGTCGACGGTTATTTTTATGACCTAATTCCAAAAAAGGGACGATTACGGGCTTCAGTCCCAGAAAATTTGCGATGGCCAAAACTACTGGCATTAACACCTTGCCATGCGAGGTCCCAGCTCGAACTTGGAAAGCAGGGAATTAGCGACAGCCTATCGGCTACCGGCCTGTAGCTCCTTGAGGTAAATTTACATTTGTGCCCTGGCTCGTTTTTGGCTAAGGTTTTCGATAAAAAGGGGTTTCGATATGGACCAAACGGTCACGAAGCAAATCATCCAGGTGGTTAATCTCGCAGCTGACCGCCACAAGTGCCCCAATCGACCGACCGATTAACTTCTATATTCTAATGGCCGATCAGTGGATACCCAGTGCGAATATGCGACCTCGAATGTTGTCCTTGAACGACTTGTTTTTAAACTTTTGAGACCTCGTTGTGATATACCATCGAAAAAAGGGACCAACTACGTGTACCCTCTGCTGTGATCACGGTAAGAATAAAGTATACAAAACACACACTAGTATACATGTACACAGATATATATGCAAGGAGGCCTTTGCGTGCGTCCTAGCTTAGACAGGACCACGGCCTCCATCGGTGACTACTACGAGAGTCATGGCATAGGTTGGACCGCGGTTTCCTACGGAGGCGTGGACATGTGCACAACCGGTTCTCTCGACCGGTTCCCTTGGAAATTCCCCAGCGTGAGTCCTGTTATGTGCTGGTCTACAATTTTCAGAGTAAGCTTCTGCGAGTGTTCAAATATAAGCCTGACCGCAGTTACCGACGAGGCTCTCGCGTGAATTCTACCCAAACAGAGCTACAGCTTCAAATATTAACTTCTATGTGTCCCAATATGTAAGGTCAAATGAAGACGCTCAAGTGACTGGCACGCAGCTAATCATCGCAAGGGTCTCAGCTACCAATGAAGCGTCACCAGGTGCGCTACACCAGGTACACTCTAGTTTGACACTAAGACTCGAAAGTCGTCAGTGGATGACCTTTCTACATATTAAATCATCATTCCGTCATGCCAATGAAACGAGAACTTATATACGTATATCCTCTGCAGCGGACGCTGCATAAATAAGATATTAATCATACACACAAACACAAACACAAACACAAAAAGCAGAAGTTGGTCTAACGTGCGTCCTTTTGCCTTAGAAATTGGAGATCGCGGCCCAGACAGGGCAGTCCCGATACGTTTTGATGGGGTGCGACGATCCCACCTTCTCAAAACGTAATAAAGCACCAACGGTAGGGCGGCGTTCGATGCGCGATGATGGGAAGTGACGACTCCATCTTTAAGTACCAAGCATCATCCTCGTTTTACGCAAAATTTCATGATGGCCACATCTAGTTCTAAATATTTCGAAGGTAAAATAGTCCTCCATTCGGGTCTCCGGATGAGGGCAGGACTGAGTGAGGTCATCGTGGCGATAAATGGGTCAGGGCAGGAGAAAAATCTCCGACCCGTGACCTCGTGTCTCGACATTAACCTCATTGTCGAGCAACATAGCCGCCCGGTAACGCGCATGATGAGGGCCACTATCGGGCCTTATCGCCATGCAGCGACTGAGTGTGCTCCTGCAAAAACGACTTTGGTGCCGCCTCAATGTTCTAGTCTTCATGCTGTTCAAGGCTGCATAATTAGATACAGCGAGGGATTCAGGTTGGATTCGGTATTTTCGGCTGAGTTTAAAATAGGCAAAAACGAAAATTTAAACAATAACTACGGAAAGCCCTCCACGACCGCGACCCCACCCAACAACCCCATTGTGTCTGTAACCACGACTGCGACAGTTCCAACGTCGACGCCAGTGTTCGCGGCCGTAATTGTGTCCACAGAAATTAGGATTCTATAGCTGAACATGCAACATTCAGCTGTAGTAACAGGAGAAGTGTGCCAGCTCGTAGCACTGAAGCGTTTAAACGTTCTGTAATAGCAGGAACCATACGTTAGAACACTGGGCTCGGGTCCCTACAATCTTCGTAGAGGGAAAGACGCCAAGATCGGGGGCACTGTCATTCCAAGCGGACTGGATAGCGATGTCAAACGCGTAAAGGACGAGGCGACGAACATGTCACACACTTTGTGGACGAATTCCCACAAAGGCCGCACAACTTTCGCCTTATTCAAGAACGTCGGGGCGAGGTTGGCCGTCGGCTGGATAAAGCCGAATCATTACACGATGCAGGTATTGTCGGGGCACGGAAACCTCATGGTTCGTCTCTCAACGTATGCCATTGTTCGTGACCCGACATGCGTCTGTGGTGGATACGGTTGGCCATTTCCTCTTGAAACACCCAATCTTCGATCCGCAGAGAGAATTTCTGCGAAGTTTCGTTCCTGCGGGCGAATGGAGTTGTTCGGAGGCGACACCATACTTGGTGTCATCACCAGAGGCTTACTTCACGCTCGCCGACTTCAGCCAGGAATCGTTCTGGCTGAAGAAGCTCTTGGAGTAGACTTACTCTATCGATTTCGAAAACCGTACTTTCCTCCCTCGACCTTACAGACCGCTCACCCTGGCAGCGCCAGGGCAAGGCGGAGCGGCGCTGCAGCTTTAGCAGTTAAACGTGTCCATCGAGCGCTTTACCTCTCTCCCGAACTCGATTCATAAAAATTCATTACATAGGGTCAGAGTGGGAATGCACGTGAGCATGGAGTGAGTCTGCCTCCCCGAAGTCCCCGTGGCTGTCCGAACGGCCGATCAAGATCTTGATCGAGTGTAGGTGTAGCTGATCGTCTCACACCGCGGGAAAACAATCGCCGCGGCCCTACTGGGTTTTTCCATGTCTGATCCAGTGGACTAGTATTCATTGGCAAGTGGATGGGAAACATATTCGCGTGTGCCCATGTGGCGTGGAAGCAGGCTCGCGCTGCCTGTTGGGGTCGGGCTATGAATAATCTGGGCCGATTAAGTGGACATATTGGACGGACTCTGAAGAAATACCGCATTTATGGTACAGTACAGTCAAAGAAGACGGAAAAATATTAACTCTATATTGCCAATACAAAATTACTAAAGCATCTAATCTCCAAAAATAACGTTTCCGAACGTGCTGTAAACACGACCTTCGCAAACTTCACGTTCTCCGTTCCTTTAGGATAGAACAGTTAAGATCTGTAAAGGTTAAATCAGTTTGCATTTTATTTAAACTGTACGAATTTTTCTAACTAACTGCATAATCCAGAAATGCTCTTAATTCAAATATCAAGTAATCTGTAATTTTTAATATTTCACTCCAAAATGCAACTCTAGCAGCAGTATTCAGTGAATTAAATACATTTAACAATCACTCAGCTTCAACTTTTGCAGCAGGCCTTTAAATATTATCATCGTAAATTTTGTTCAAAGAATCTTCCAAATTTTCATAACTGGAAACCATTACCTTCACAGAAATCAGCTTTTGCTTGTCAACGAGGGTCACTTAATTTTTTGGGAACTTTGTTTTTCCTATTAACATATTTTTCAAAATTGTTCATTTGATGCTTAAGTCGGAAAGTTCCTTCCGTAAAATCCTAATGACACTTTCATAATTTAAAGTACCTTTCGTATTCAAAAGTCAAAAGCTGGGCATACCTGGAGTATTAGGACTCCTACGTAGAGTCGGCCTTCCGCCGTAATTTTCTCATAGAGTATAGTCATGATATTCCTTTCATACGGAATTCCTTCCGCAAACGATAATCACTAGCTGTGTCTACACGCACTTTTGGAACCACTTCATTTGGCTGTTTGCCGTAATGATGTATTTGGGCCGTAATGGTGTGCTACCATTGCACGAAAGCAGAGTTCCTTCCGCGAACAAATGTCACAAGCTGTGACACACCTGGACTCATGCGACCATTTCCTTAAGATATCTTTTCGTCCTAATGCTGTTTCTGGGACATAACATGAGGCTACAGAAATGTTATGATATTTCATCAATATAGAGTATTCCCACCTGTAAGTGAAAGCAATTATCTGTGCCTATTCGAACACAAGGGACGTATTCGTTTATTTGGATATTCGCCGTAATGATACTTCCAGGCCGTTATATTCTGCTATAGAAATGCTATGATATTGCCCCAATGTAGAGTTACATTCGTGAGGAAAAACAACTAGCTGTGCCTGCACACACTTTTAGAACCACTTGGTTTATTTCAATGTCTGCCATAATGATATATCCGGCACATCATGATGTGCTACAGTAATGTTACCATATTTCTGCAACGCAGAGTTCCCTCTGTGAAGAAAAGCCACCAGCTATGCATACCCGGACTCACGGGTCACCTTGCTTTAGTTGGCTATTCCATGTGTTGTTACTTGTAAGCTGTTGTTCCCTGCTATAGGAATGCTATGATAATTCCCAAACGTAGACTCCCGTCCGTGAATAAAACCTCTAGCTGTGCCTACACGCACTAATGGAACCACTTGGTATAGTTGGCTGTTTGCCCTAATCATATTTCTGCGTCGTAATGATGTACTATAGTAGCGTTATCATATTTTTCCACTGCAGGGTTGCCTCCGTGCAAAAGGACACTGCCTGTATCAACCCGTAGTCACGGGACTAGTTCCATTATTTGGCTACTCAACGTATTGTTAGTTGTACGCTGCATTCTGTTGCTATTGAAATGCTAGCATGTTTCTCCAACCTAGGTTTCCTCGTGTGAACAATTCGAACTAATGAACACTACTTCTGGGTCATTATGTCTTGCTACAAAAATATTATAATATTTCTCCAATATTGGATACCTCCCGTAAATAAAAACCAGATAGCTCAGCTCACTCGTACTCTTCTGACATATTTGTATATTTGGCTATTCGCTGTAATGTTACTTCCATGCCGTTAATTTCTGCTATAGAGTTGCAACGACATTTATCCAATGTAGAAATCATTTCGCGAACATGAACCACTAGCTGTGCCTACCCGGACACCCGGGACTTCTTCGTAGCGCAGTCCTTTCTCCGTAACGTTCTTCTATAGAATCGTTATGATGCTTGCTTATTTCCAGTACCCTTTGTGAAGAACAGCTAAAAGCTGTATTCACCTGGAGCCATGGGGTCCCTTTGTTGAGTCGCGCACTCGCTGCAATATTCTCTTCGAGAGTAATCATGATATTTCTTTCATATACAATTCCTTTCCTCAGGAGAAACAGCCAGCTGTGCCTACATGCACTTATGGGACATCTTCTCTTATTTGGCTGCTTGCCTTCAGATGTTTCTTGTGCGTAATGATGTGCTATAATAATGCCTTCATGTTTCGCTAATTCAGAGTTCCATCCGTGATAAAGGCCACCAGCTGTGGAGACCCGGGCTCACGGGTCACCTTCCTTTAGTTGGCTATTCGATGTGTTGTTCCTTGTAAGCTGCGATGCTCTGCTATAGAAATGCTATCATATTTCCCAGACATAGACTTCCTTTAATGAACAAAAGCCACTAGCTGTGCATACACGCACTTATGGAGCACCATGTATGAGAAGGCTGCTGGCCTTTAGAAGTATCTGAGCCGTAATGATGTGCTATATTAATGCCTTCTGTTTTCGGTAATGCAGAGTTGCATCCGTGATAAACTGCCACTAGCTGTGCATACCGGGACTTATGGGACCCCTTCCTATATTTGGCTATTCGATGTTGTTTTTTGTAAGCTGCTGTTCTCTGCTATAGAAATGCTATCATATTTCCCAAGCATAGATTTCCTTTAGTTAACAAAAGTCTCTAGCTGTGCACACACGCACTTATGGAACATCTTCTCTTAGTTGGCCGCTAGCCTTAAGATGTTTCTGGTGCGTAATGGTGTGCTATAGTAATGCCTTCATGTTTCGCTAATGCAGAGCTTCATCCGTGATAAAGGCCACCAGCTGTGGATACCCGGACTCACGGGTCCCCTTGCTTTAGTTGGCTATTCCATGTGTTGTTACTTGTAAGCTGTTGTTCCCTGCTATAGGAATGCTATGATAATTCCCAAACGTAGACTCCCGTCCGTGAATAAAACCTCTAGCTGTGCCTACACGCACTAATGGAACCACTTGGTATAGTTGGCTGTTTGCCCTAATCATATTTCTGCGTCGTAATTATGTACTATAGTAGCGTTATCATATTTTTCCACTGCAGGGTTGCCTCCGTGCAAAAGGACACTGCCTGTATCAACCCGTAGTCACGGGACTAGTTCCATTATTTGGCTACTCAACGTATTGTTAGTTGTACGCTGCATTCTGTTGCTATTGAAATGCTAGCATGTTTCTCCAACCTAGGTTTCCTCGTGTGAACAATTCGAACTAATGAACACTACTTCTGGGTCATTATGTCTTGCTACAAAAATATTATAATATTTCTCCAATATTGGATACCTCCCGTAAATAAAAACCAGCTAGCTCAGCCCACTCGTACTCTTCTGACATATTTGTATATTTGGCTATTCGCTGTAATGTTACTTCCATGCCGTTAATTTCTGCTATAGAGTTGCAACGACATTTATCCAATGTAGAAATCATTCCGCGAACATGAACCACTAGCTGTGCCTACCCGGACACCCGGGACTTCTTCGTAACGCAGTCCTTTCTCCGTAACGTTCTTCTATAGAATCGTTATGATGCTTGCTTATTTCGAGTACCCTTTGTAAAGAACAGCTAAAAGCTGTATTTACCTGGAACCATGGGGTCCCTTTGTTGAGTCGCGCACTCGCTGCAATATTCTCTTCGAGAGTAATCATGATATTTCTTTCATATAGAATTCCTTTCCTCAGGAGAAACAGCTAGCTGTGCCTACATGCACTTATGGGACATCTTCTCTTATTTGGCTGCTTGCCTTCAGATGTTTCTTGTGCGTAATGATGTGCTATAGTAATGCCTTCATGTTTCGCTAATGCAGAGTTCCATCTGTGATAAAGTCCACCAGCTGTGGAGACCCGGACCCACGGGTCACCTTCCTTTAGTTGGCTATTCGATATGTTGTTTCTTGTAAGCTGCTATTCTCTGCTATAAAAATGCTATCATATTTCCCAAGCATAGACTTCCTTTAGTTAACAAAAGTCTCTAGCTGTGCACACACGCACTTATGGAACATCTTCTCTTAGTTGGCCGCTAGCCTTAAGATGTTTCTGCGTGATAAAGGCCACCAGCTGTGGATACCCGGACTCACGGGTCACCTTGCTTTAGTTGGCTATTCGATGTGTTGTTCCTTGTAAGCTGCTGTTCCCTGCAATAGGAATGCTATGATGTTTCCCAAACGTAGACACCCGTCCGTGAATAAAACCTCTAGCTGTGCCTACACGCACTAATGGAACCACTTGGTATAGTTGGCTGTTTGCCCTAATCATATTTCTGCGTCGTAATTATGTACTATAGTAGCGTTATCATATTTTTCCACTGCAGGGTTGCCTCCGTGCAAAAGGACACTGCCTGTATCAACCCGTAGTCACGGGACTAGTTCCATTATTTGGCTACTCAACGTATTGTTAGTTGTACGCTGCATTCTGTTGCTATTGAAATGCTAGCATGTTTCTCCAACCTAGGTTTCCTCGTGTGAACAATTCGAACTAATGAACACTACTTCTGGGTCATTATGTCTTGCTACAAAAATATTATAATATTTCTCCAATATTGGATACGTCCCGTAAATAAAAACCAGATAGCTCAGCCCACTCGTACTCTTCTGACATATCTGTATATTTGGCTATTCGATGTAATGTTACTTCCATGCCGTTAATTTCTGCTATAGAGTTGCAACGGCATTTATCCAATGTAGAAATCATTTCGCGAACATGAACCACTAGCTGTGCCTACCCGGACACCCGGGACTTCTTCGTAGCGCAGTCCTTTCTCCGTAACGTTCTTCTATAGAATCGTTATGATGCTTGCTTATTTCGAGGACCCTTTGTGAAGAACAGCTAAAAGCTGTATTTACCTGGAGCCATGGGGTCCCTTTGTTGAGTCGCGCACTCGCTGCAATATTCTCTTCGAGAGTAATCATGATATTTCTTTCATATACAATTCCTTTCCTCAGGAGAAACAGCCAGCTGTGCCTACATGCACTTATGGGACATCTTCTCTTATTTGGCTGCTTGCCTTCAGATGTTTCTTGTGCGTAATGATGTGCTATAATAATGCCTTCATGTTTCGCTAATTCAGAGTTCCATCCGTGATAAAGGCCACCAGCTGTGGAGACCCGGGCTCACGGGTCACCTTCCTTTAGTTGGCTATTCGATGTGTTGTTCCTTGTAAGCTGCGATGCCCTGCTATAGAAATGCTATCATATTTCCCAGACATAGACTTCCTTTAATGAACAAAAGCCACTAGCTGTGCATACACGCACTTATGGAGCACCATGTATGAGAAGGCTGCTGGCCTTTAGAAGTATCTGAGCCGTAATGATGTGCTATATTAATGCCTTCTGTTTTCGGTAATGCAGAGTTGCATCCGTGATAAACTGCCACTAGCTGTGCATACCGGGACTTATGGGACCCCTTCCTATATTTGGCTATTCGATGTTGTTTTTTATAAGCTGCTGTTCTCTGCTATAGAAATGCTATCATATTTCCCAAGCATAGATTTCCTTTAGTTAACAAAAGTCTCTAGCTGTGCACACACGCACTTATGGAACATCTTCTCTTAGTTGGCCGCTAGCCTTAAGATGTTTCTGGTGCGTGATAAAGGCCACCAGCTGTGGATACCCGGACTCACGGGTCCCCTTGCTTTAGTTGGCTATTCCATGTGTTGTTACTTGTAAGCTGTTGTTCCCTGCTATAGGAATGCTATGATAATTCCCAAACGTAGACTCCCGTCCGTGAATAAAACCTCTAGCTGCGCCTACACGCACTAATGGAACCACTTGGTATAGTTGGCTGTTTGCCCTAATCATATTTCTGCGTCGTAATGATGTACTATAGTAGCGTTATCATATTTTTCCACTGCAGGGTTGCCTCCGTGCAAAAGGACACTGCCTGTATCAACCCGTAGTCACGGGACTAGTTCCATTATTTGGCTACTCAACGTATTGTTAGTTGTACGCTGCATTCTGTTGCTATTGAAATGCTAGCATGTTTCTCCAACCTAGGTTTCCTCGTGTGAACAATTCGAACTAATGAACACTACTTCTGGGTCATTATGTCTTGCTACAAAAATATTATAATATTTCTCCAATATTGGATACCTCCCGTAAATAAAAACCAGCTAGCTCAGCCCACTCGTACTCTTCTGACATATTTGTAAATTTGGCTATTCGCTGTAATGTTACTTCCATGCCGTTAATTTCTGCTATAGAGTTGCAACGACATTTATCCAATGTAGAAATCATTCCGCGAACATGAACCACTAGCTGTGCCTACCCGGACACCCGGGACTTCTTCGTATCGCAGTCCTTTCTCCGTAACGTTCTTCTATAGAATCGTTATGATGCTTGCTTATTTCGAGTACCCTTTGTAAAGAACAGCTAAAAGCTGTATTTACCTGGAACCATGGGGTCCCTTTGTTGAGTCGCGCACTCGCTGCAATATTCTCTTCGAGAGTAATCATGATATTTCTTTCATATAGAATTCCTTTCCTCAGGAGAAACAGCTAGCTGTGCCTACATGCACTTATGGGACATCTTCTTTTATTTGGCTGCTTGCCTTCAGATGTTTCTTGTGCGTAATGATGTGCTATAGTAATGCCTTCATGTTTCGCTAGTGCAGAGTTCCATCTGTGATAAAGTCCACCAGCTGTGGAGACCCGGACCCACGGGTCACCTTCCTTTAGTTGGCTATTCGATATGTTGTTTCTTGTAAGCTGCTATTCTCTGCTATAAAAATGCTATCATATTTCCCAAGCATAGACTTCCTTTAGTTAACAAAAGTCTCTAGCTGTGCACACACGCACTTATGGAACACCTTCTCTTAGTTGGCCGCTAGCCTTAAGATGTTTCTGGTGCGTGATAAAGGCCACCAGCTGTGGATACCCGGACTCACGGGTCTCCTTGCTTTAGTTGGCTATTCGATGTGTTGTTCCTTGTAAGCTGCTGTTCCCTGCTATAGGAATGCTATGATGTTTCCCAAACGTAGACACCCGTCCGTGAATAAAACCTCTAGCTGTGCCTACACGCACTAATGGAACCACTTGGTATAGTTGGCTGTTTGCCCTAATCATATTTCTGCGTCGTAATTATGTACTATAGTAGCGTTATCATATTTTTCCACTGCAGGGTTGCCTCCGTGCAAAAGGACACTGCCTGTATCAACCCGTAGTCACGGGACTAGTTCCATTATTTGGCTACTCAACGTATTGTTAGTTGTACGCTGCATTCTGTTGCTATTGAAATGCTAGCATGTTTCTCCAACCTAGGTTTCCTCGTGTGAACAATTCGAACTAATGAACACTACTTCTGGGTCATTATGTCTTGCTACAAAAATATTATAATATTTCTCCAATATTGGATACGTCCCGTAAATAAAAACCAGATAGCTCAGCCCACTCGTACTCTTCTGACATATCTGTATATTTGGCTATTCGATGTAATGTTACTTCCATGCCATTAATTTCTGCTATAGAGTTGCAACGGCATTTATCCAATGTAGAAATCATTTCGCGAACATGAACCACTAGCTGTGCCTACCCGAATACCCGGGACTTCTTCGTAGCGCAGCCCTTTCTCCGTAATGTTCTTCTATAGAATCGTTATGATGCTTGCTTATTTCGAGGACCCTTTGTGAAGAACAGCTAAAAGCTGTATTTACCTGGAGCCATGGGGTCCCTTTGTTGAGTCGCGCACTCGCTGCAATATTCTCTTCGAGAGTAATCATAATATTTCTTTCATATACAATTCCTTTCCTCGGGAGAAACAGCCAGCTGTGCCTACATGCACTTATGGGACATCTTCTCTTATTTGGCTGCTTGCCTTCAGATGTTTCTTGTGCGTAATGATGTGCTATAATAATGCCTTCATGTTTCGCTAATTCAGAGTTCCATCCGTGATAAAGGCCACCAGCTGTGGAGACCCGGACTCACGGGTCACCTTCCTTTAGTTGGCTATTCGATGTGTTGTTCCTTGTAAGCTGCTATTCTCTGCTATATAAATGCTATCATATTTCCCAGACATAGACTTCCTTTAATGAACAAAAGCCACTAGCTGTGCATACACGCACTTATGGAACACCATGTATTCGAAGGCTGCTGGCCTTTAGAAGTATCTGAGCCGTAATGATGTGCTATATTAATGCCTTCTGTTTTCGGTAACGCAGAGTTGCACCGTGATAAACTACCACTAGCTGTGCATACCGGGACTTATGTGACCCCTTCCTATATTTGGCTATTCGATGTTGTTTTTTGTAAGCTGCTGTTCTCTGCTATAGAAATGCTATCATATTTCCCAAGCATAGATTTCCTTTAGTTAACAAAAGTCTCTAGCTGTGCACACACGCACTTATGGAACATCTTCTCTTAGTTGGTCGCTAGCCTTAAGATGTTTCTGGTGCGTAATGGTGTGCTATAGTAATGCCTTCATGTTTCGCTAATGCAGAGCTTCATCCGTGATAAAGGCCACCAGCTGTGGATATCCGGACTCACGGGTCACCTTGCTTTAGTTGGCTATTCCATGTGTTGCTACTCGTAAGCTGTTGTTCCCAGCTATAGGAATGCTATGATAATTCCCAAACGTAGACTCCCGTCCGTGAATAAAACCTCTAGCTGTGCCTACACGCACTAATGGAACCACTTGGTATAGTTGGCTGTTTGCCCTAATCATATTTCTGCGTCGTAATGATGCACTACAGTAGCGTTATCATATTTTTCCACTGCAGGGTTGCCTCCGTGCAAAAGGGCACTACCTGTCCAATTCGAACAAATGAACACTACTTCTGGGTCATTATGTCTTGCTACAAAAATATTATAATATTTCTCCAATATTGGATACCTCCCGTAAATAAAAACCAGCTAGCTCAGCCCACTCGTACTCTTCTGACATATTTGTATATTTGGCTATTCGCTGTAATGTTACTTCCATGCCGTTAATTTCTGCTATAGAGTTGCAACGGCATTTATCCAATGTAGAAATCATTTCGCGAACATGAAACACTAGCTGTGCCTACCCGAATACCCGGGACTTCTTCGTAGCTCAGTCCTTTCTCCGTAACGTTCTTCTATAGAATCGTTATGATGCTTGCTTATTTCGAGTACCCTTTGTGAAGAACAGCTAAAAGCTGTATTCACCTGGAGCCATGGGGTCCCTTTGTTGAGTCGCGCACTCGCTGCAATATTCTCTTCGAGAGTAATCATGATATTTCTTTCATATACAATTCCTTTCCTCGGCACAAACAGCTAGCTGTGCCTACATGCACTTATGGGATATCTTCTCTTATTTGGCTGCTTGCCTCCAGATGTTTCATGTGCGTAATGATGTGCTATAGTAATGCCTTCATGTTTCGCTAATTCAGAGTTCCATCCGTGATAAAGGCCACCAGCTGTGGATACCCGGACTCACGGGTCACCTTCCTTTAGTTGGCTATTCGATGTGTTGTACCTTGTAAGCTGCTATTCTCTGCTATAGAAATGCTATCGTATTTCCCAGACATAGACTTCCTTCGATGAACAAAAGCCACTAGCTGTGCATACACGCACTTATGGAGCACCATGTATGAGAAGGCTGCTGGCCCTTAGAAGTATCTGAGCCGTAATGATGTGCTATATTAATGCCTTCTGTTTTCGGTAATGCAGAGTTGCATCCGTGATAAACTGCCACTAGCTGTGCATACCGGGACTTATGGAACCCCTTCCTATATTTGGCTATTCGATGTTGTTTTTTGTAAGCTGCTGTTCTCTGCTATAGAAATGCTATCATATTTCCCAAGCATAGATTTCCTTTAGTTAACAAAAGTCTCTAGCTGTGCACACACGCACTTATGGAACATCTTCTCTTAGTTGGCCGCTAGCCTTAAGATGTTTCTGGTGCGTAATGGTGTGCTATAGTAATGCCTTCATGTTTCGCTAATGCAGAGCTTCATCCGTGATAAAGGCCACCAGCTGTGGATACCCGGACTCACGGGTCACCTTGCTTTAGTTGGCTATTCCATGTGTTGCTACTTGTAAGCTGTTGTTCCCAGCTATAGGAATGCTATGATAATTCCCAAACGTAGACTCCCGTCCGTGAATAAAACCTCTAGCTGTGCCTACACGCACTAATGGAACCACTTGGTATAGTTGGCTGTTTGCCCTAATCATATTTCTGCGTCGTAATGATGCACTATAGTAGCGTTATCATATTTTTCGACTGCAGGGTTGCCTCCGTGCAAAAGGACACTACCTGTCCAATTCGAACAAATGAACACTAATTCTGGGTCATTATGTCTTGCTACAAAAATATTGTAATATTTCTCCAATATTGGATACCTCCCGTAAATAAAAACCAGCTAGCTCAGCCCACTCGTACTCTTCTGACATATTTGTATATTTGGCAATTCGCTGTAATGTTACTTCCATGCCGTTAATTTCTGCTATAGAGTTGCAACGGCATTTATCCAATGTAGAAATCATTTCGCGAACATGAACCACTAGCTGTGCCTACCCGAATACCCGGGACTTCTTCGTAGCGCAGTCCTTTCTCCGTAACGTTCTTCTATAGAATCGTTATGATGCTTGCTTATTTCGAGTGCCCTTTGTGAAGAACAGCTAAAAGCTGTATTCACCTGGAGCCATGGGGTCCCTTTGTTGAGTCGCGCACTCGCTGCAATATTCTCTTCGAGAGTAATCATGATATTTCTTTCATATACAATTCCTTTCCTCGGCACAAACAGCCAGCTGTGCCTACATGCACTTATGGGACATCTTCTCTTATTTGGCTGCTTGCCTTCAGATGTTTCTTGTGCGTAATGATGTGCTATAGTAATGCCTTCATGTTTCGCTAATTCAGAGTTCCATCCGTGATAAAGGCCACCAGCTGTGGATACCCGGACTCACGGGTCACCTTCCTTTAGTTGGCTATTCGATGTGTTGTACCTTGTAAGCGGCTATTCTCTGCTATAGAAATGCTATCGTATTTCCCAGACATAGACTTCCTTCGATGAACAAAAGCCACTAGCTGTGCATACACGCACTTATGGAACACCATGTATTAGAAGGCTGCTGGCCTTTAGAAGTATCTGAGCCGTAATGATGTGCTATATTAATGCCTTCTGTTTTCGGTAATGCAGAGTTGCACCGTGATAAACTGCCACTAGCTGTGCATACCGGGACTTACGGAACCCCTTCCTATATTTGGCTATTCGATGTTGTTTTTTGTAGGCTGCTGTTCTCTGCTATAGAAATGCTATCATATTTCCCAAGCATAGATTTCCTTTAGTTAACAAAAGTCTCTAGCTGTGCACACACGCACTTATGGAACCACTTGGTACAGTTGGCTGTTTGCCCTAATCATATTTCTGCGTCGTAATGATGTACTATAGTAACGTTATCATATTTTTCCACTGCAGGGTTGCCTCGGTGCAAAAGGACACTACCTGTATCAACCCGTAGTCACGGGACTAGTTCCATTATTTGGCTACTCAACGTATTGTTAGTTGTACGCTGCATTCTGTTGCCATTGAAATGCTAGCATGTTTCTCCAACCTAGGTTTCCTCGTGTGAACAATTCGAACTAATGAACACTACTTCTGGGTCATTATGTCTTGCTACAAAAATATTATAATATTTCTCCAATATTGGATACCTCCCGTAAATAAAAACCAGCTAGCTCAGCCCACTCGTACTCTTTTGACATATTTGTATATTTGGCTATTCGCTGTAATGTTACTTCCATGCCGTTAATTTCTGCTATAGAGTTGCAACGGCATTTATCCAATGTAGAAATCATTTCGCGAACATGAACCACTAGCTGTGCCTACCCGAATACCCGGGACTTCTTCGTAGCGCAGTCCTTTCTCCGTAACGTTCTTCTATAGAATCGTTATGATGCTTGCTTATTTCGAGTGCCCTTTGTGAAGAACAGCTAAAAGCTGTATTCACCTGGAGCCATGGGGTCCCTTTGTTGAGTCGCGCACTCGCTGCAATATTCTCTTCGAGAGTAATCATGATATTTCTTTCATATACAATTCCTTTCCTCGGCACAAACAGCCAGCTGTGCCTACATGCACTTATGGGACATCTTCTCTTATTTGGCTGCTTGCCTTCAGATGTTTCTTGTGCGTAATGATGTGCTATAGTAATGCCTTCATGTTTCGCTAATTCAGAGTTCCATCCGTGATAAAGGCCACCAGCTGTGGATACCCGGACTCACGGGTCACCTTCCTTTAGTTGGCTATTCGATGTGTTGTACCTTGTAAGCGGCTATTCTCTGCTATAGAAATGCTATCGTATTTCCCAGACATAGACTTCCTTCGATGAACAAAAGCCACTAGCTGTGCATACACGCACTTATGGAACACCATGTATTAGAAGGCTGCTGGCCTTTAGAAGTATCTGAGCCGTAATGATGTGCTATATTAATGCCTTCTGTTTTCGGTAATGCAGAGTTGCACCGTGATAAACTGCCACTAGCTGTGCATACCGGGACTTACGGAACCCCTTCCTATATTTGGCTATTCGATGTTGTTTTTTGTAGGCTGCTGTTCTCTGCTATAGAAATGCTATCATATTTCCCAAGCATAGATTTCCTTTAGTTAACAAAAGTCTCTAGCTGTGCACACACGCACTTATGGAACCACTTGGTACAGTTGGCTGTTTGCCCTAATCATATTTCTGCGTCGTAATGATGTACTATAGTAACGTTATCATATTTTTCCACTGCAGGGTTGCCTCGGTGCAAAAGGACACTACCTGTATCAACCCGTAGTCACGGGACTAGTTCCATTATTTGGCTACTCAACGTATTGTTAGTTGTACGCTGCATTCTGTTGCCATTGAAATGCTAGCATGTTTCTCCAACCTAGGTTTCCTCGTGTGAACAATTCGAACTAATGAACACTACTTCTGGGTCATTATGTCTTGCTACAAAAATATTATAATATATCTCCAATATTGGATACCTCCCGTAAATAAAAACCAGCTAGCTCAGCCCACTCGTACTCTTCTGACATATTTGTATATTTGGCTATTCGCTGTAATGTTACTTCCATGCCGTTAATTTCTGCTATAGAGTTGCAACGGCATTTATCCAATGTAGAAATCATTTCGCGAACATGAACCACTAGCTGTGCCTACCCGAATACCCGGGACTTCTTCGTAGCGCAGTCCTTTCTCCGTAACGTTCTTCTATAGAATCGTTATGATGCTTGCTTATTTCGAGTGCCCTTTGTGAAGAACAGCTAAAAGCTGTATTCACCTGGAGCCATGGGGTCCCTTTGTTGAGTCGCGCACTCGCTGCAATATTCTCTTCGAGAGTAATCATGATAATTCTTTCATATACAATTCCTTTCCTCGGCACAAACAGCCAGCTGTGCCTACATGCACTTATGGGACATCTTCTCTTATTTGGCTGCTTGCCTTCAGATGTTTCTTGTGCGTAATGATGTGCTATAGTAATGCCTTCATGTTTCGCTAATTCAGAGTTCCATCCGTGTTAAAGGCCACCAGCTGTGGAGACCCGGACTCACGGGTCACCTTCCTTTAGTTGGCTATTCGATGTGTTGTTCCTTGTAAGCTGCTATTCTCTGCTATATAAATGCTATCATATTTCCCAGACATAGACTTCCTTTAATGAACAAAAGCCACTAGCTGTGCATACACGCACTTATGGAACACCATGTATGCGAAGGCTGCTGGCCTTTAGAAGTATCTGAGCCGTAATGATGTGCTATATTAATGCCTTCTGTTTTCGGTAATGCAGAGTTGCACCGTGATAAACTACCACTAGCTGTGCATACCGGGACTTATGTGACCCCTTCCTATATTTGGCTATTCGATGTTGTTTTTTGTAAGCTGCTGTTCTCTGCTATAGAAATGCTATCATATTTCCCAAGCATAGATTTCCTTTAGTTAACAAAAGTCTCTAGCTGTGCACACACGCACTTATGGAACATCTTCTCTTAGTTGGTCGCTAGCCTTAAGATGTTTCTGGTGCGTAATGGTGTGCTATAGTAATGCCTTCATGTTTCGCTAATGCAGAGCTTCATCCGTGATAAAGGCCACCAGCTGTGGATACCCGGACTCACGGGTCACCTTGCTTTAGTTGGCTATTCCATGTGTTGCTACTTGTAAGCTGTTGTTCCCAGCTATAGGAATGCTATGATAATTCCCAAACGTAGACTCCCGTCCGTGAATAAAACCTCTAGCTGTGCCTACACGCACTAATGGAACCACTTGGTATAGTTGGCTGTTTGCCCTAATCATATTTCTGCGTCGTAATGATGCACTACAGTAGCGTTATCATATTTTTCCACTGCAGGGTTGCCTCCGTGCAAAAGGGCACTACCTGTCCAATTCGAACAAATGAACACTACTTCTGGGTCATTATGTCTTGCTACAAAAATATTATAATATTTCTCCAATATTGGATACCTCCCGTAAATAAAAACCAGCTAGCTCAGCCCACTCGTACTCTTCTGACATATTTGTATATTTGGCTATTCGCTGTAATGTTACTTCCATGCCGTTAATTTCTGCTATAGAGTTGCAACGGCATTTATCCAATGTAGAAATCATTTCGCGAACATGAACCACTAGCTGTGCCTACCCGAATACCCGGGACTTCTTCGTAGCTCAGTCCTTTCTCCGTAACGTTCTTCTATAGAATCGTTATGATGCTTGCTTATTTCGAGTACCCTTTGTGAAGAACAGCTAAAAGCTGTATTCACCTGGAGCCATGGGGTCCCTTTGTTGAGTCGCGCACTCGCTGCAATATTCTCTTCGAGAGTAATCATGATATTTCTTTCATATACAATTCCGTTCCTCGGCACAAACAGCTAGCTGTGCCTACATGCACTTATGGGACATCTTCTCTTATTTGGCTGCTTGCCTTCAGATGTTTCATGTGCGTAATGATGTGCTATAGTAATGCCTTCATGTTTAGCTAATTCAGAGTTCCATCCGTGATAAAGGCCACCAGCTGTGGATACCCGGACTCACGGGTCACCTTCCTTTAGTTGGCTATTCGATGTGTTGTACCTTGTAAGCTGCTATTCTCTGCTATAGAAATGCTATCGTATTTCCCAGACATAGACTTCCTTCGATGAACAAAATCCACTAGCTGTGCATACACGCACTTATGGAGCACCATGTATGAGAAGGCTGCTGGCCCTTAGAAGTATCTGAGCCGTAATGATGTGCTATATTAATGCCTTCTGTTTTCGGTAATGCAGAGTTGCATCCGTGATAAACTGCCACTAGCTGTGCATACCGGGACTTATGGGACCCCTTCCTATATTTGGCTATTCGATGTTGTTTTTTGTAAGCTGCTGTTCTCTGCTATAGAAATGCTATCATATTTCCCAAGCATAGATTTCCTTTAGTTAACAAAAGTCTCTAGCTGTGCACACACGCACTTATGGAACATCTTCTCTTAGTTGGCCGCTAGCCTTAAGATGTTTCTGGTGCGTGATAAAGGCCACCAGCTGTGGATACCCGGACTCACGGGTCACCTTGCTTTAGTTGGCTATTCCATGTGTTGCTACTTGTAAGCTGTTGTTCCCAGCTATAGGAATGCTATGATGTTTCCCAAACGTAGACACCCGTCCGTGAATAAAACCTCTAGCTGTGCCTACACGCACTAATGGAACCACTTGGTATAGTTGGCTGTTTGCCCTAATCATATTTCTGCGTCGTAATAGTGTACTATAGTAGCGTTATCATATTTTTCCACTGCAGGGTTGCCTCCGTGCAAAAGGACACTGCCTGTATCAACCCGTAGTCACGGGACTAGTTCCATTATTTGGCTACTCAACGTATTGTTAGTTGTACGCTGCATTCTGTTGCTATTGAAATGCTAGCATGTTTCTCCAACCTAGGTTTCCTCGTGTGAACAATTCGAACTAATGAACACTACTTCTGGGTCATTATGTCTTGCTACAAAAATATTATAATATTTCTCCAATATTGGATACCTCCCGTAAATAAAAACCAGCTAGCTCAGCCCACTCGTACTCTTCTGACATATTTGTATATTTGGCTATTCGCTGTAATGTTACTTCCATGCCGTTAATTTCTGCTATAGAGTTGCAACGGCATTTATCCAATGTAGAAATCATTTCGCGAACATGAACCACTAGCTGTGCCTACCCGAATACCCGGGACTTCTTCGTAGCTCAGTCCTTTCTCCGTAACGTTCTTCTATAGAATCGTTATGATGCTTGCTTATTTCGAGTACCCTTTGTGAAGAACAGCTAAAAGCTGTATTCACCTGGAGCCATGGGGTCCCTTTGTTGAGTCGCGCACTCGCTGCAATATTCTCTTCGAGAGTAATCATGATATTTCTTTCATATACAATTCCGTTCCTCGGCACAAACAGCTAGCTGTGCCTACATGCACTTATGGGACATCTTCTCTTATTTGGCTGCTTGCCTTCAGATGTTTCATGTGCGTAATGATGTGCTATAGTAATGCCTTCATGTTTCGCTAATTCAGAGTTCCATCCGTGATAAAGGCCACCAGCTGTGGATACCCGGACTCACGGGTCACCTTCCTTTAGTTGGCTATTCGATGTGTTGTTCCTTGTAAGCTGCTATTCTCTGCTATATAAATGCTATCATATTTCCCAGACATAGACTTCCTTTAATGAACAAAAGCCACTAGCTGTGCATACACGCACTTATGGAACACCATGTATGCGAAGGCTGCTGGCCTTTAGAAGTATCTGAGCCGTAATGATGTGCTATATTAATGCCTTCTGTTTTCGGTAATGCAGAGTTGCACCGTGATAAACTACCACTAGCTGTGCATACCGGGACTTATGTGACCCCTTCCTATATTTGGCTATTCGATGTTGTTTTTTGTAAGCTGCTGTTCTCTGATATAGAAATGCTATCATATGTCCCAAGCATAGATTTCCTTTAGTTAACAAAAGTCTCTAGCTGTGCACACACGCACTTATGGAACATCTTCTCTGAGTTGGTCGCTAGCCTTAAGATGTTTCTGGTGCGTAATGGTGTGCTATAGTAATGCCTTCATGTTTCGCTAATGCAGAGCTTCATCCGTGATAAAGGCCACCAGCTGTGGATACCCGGACTCACGGGTCACCTTGCTTTAGTTGGCTATTCCATGTGTTGCTACTTGTAAGCTGTTGTTCCCAGCTATAGGAATGCTATGATAATTCCCAAACGTAGACTCCCGTCCGTGAATAAAACCTCTAGCTGTGCCTACACGCACTAATGGAACCACTTGGTATAGTTGGCTGTTTGCCCTAATCATATTTCTGCGTCGTAATGATGCACTACAGTAGCGTTATCATATTTTTCCACTGCAGGGTTGCCTCCGTGCAAAAGGGCACTACCTGTCCAATTCGAACAAATGAACACTACTTCTGGGTCATTATGTCTTGCTACAAAAATATTATAATATTTCTCCAATATTGGATACCTCCCGTAAATAAAAACCAGCTAGCTCAGCCCACTCGTACTCTTCTGACATATTTGTATATTTGGCTATTCGCTGTAATGTTACTTCCATGCCGTTAATTTCTGCTATAGAGTTGCAACGGCATTTATCCAATGTAGAAATCATTTCGCGAACATGAACCACTAGCTGTGCCTACCCGAATACCCGGGACTTCTTCGTAGCTCAGTCCTTTCTCCGTAACGTTCTTCTATAGAATCGTTATGATGCTTGCTTATTTCGAGTACCCTTTGTGAAGAACAGCTAAAAGCTGTATTCACCTGGAGCCATGGGGTCCCTTTGTTGAGTCGCGCACTCGCTGCAATATTCTCTTCGAGAGTAATCATGATATTTCTTTCATATACAATTCCGTTCCTCGGCACAAACAGCTAGCTGTGCCTACATGCACTTATGGGACATCTTCTCTTATTTGGCTGCTTGCCTTCAGATGTTTCATGTGCGTAATGATGTGCTATAGTAATGCCTTCATGTTTCGCTAATTCAGAGTTCCATCCGTGATAAAGGCCACCAGCTGTGGATACCCGGACTCACGGGTCACCTTCCTTTAGTTGGCTATTCGATGTGTTGTACCTTGTAAGCTGCTGTTCTCTGCTATAGAAATGCTATCATATTTCCCAAGCATAGATTTCCTTTAGTTAACAAAAGTCTCTAGCTGTGCACACACGCACTTATGGAACATCTTCTCTTAGTTGGCCGCTAGCCTTAAGATGTTTCTGGTGCGTAATGGTGTGCTATAGTAATGCCTTCATGTTTCGCTAATGCAGAGTTCCATCTGTGATAAAGTCCACCAGCTGTGGAGACCCGGACCCACGGGTCACCTTCCTTTAGTTGGCTATTCGATATGTTGTTTCTTGTAAGCTGCTATTCTCTGCTATAAAAATGCTATCATATTTCCCAAGCATAGACTTCCTTTAGTTAACAAAAGTCTCTAGCTGTGCACACACGCACTTATGGAACATCTTCTCTTAGTTGGCCGCTAGCCTTAAGATGTTTCTGGTGCGTGATAAAGGCCACCAGCTGTGGATACCCGGACTCACGGGTCACCTTGCTTTAGTTGGCTATTCCATGTGTTGCTACTTGTAAGCTGTTGTTCCCAGCTATAGGAATGCTATGATGTTTCCCAAACGTAGACACCCGTCCGTGAATAAAACCTCTAGCTGTGCCTACACGCACTAATGGAACCACTTGGTATAGTTGGCTGTTTGCCCTAATCATATTTCTGCGTCGTAATTATGTACTATAGTAGCGTTATCATATTTTTCCACTGCAGGGTTGCCTCCGTGCAAAAGGACACTGCCTGTATCAACCCGTAGTCACGGGACTAGTTCCATTATTTGGCTACTCAACGTATTGTTAGTTGTACGCTGCATTCTGTTGCTATTGAAATGCTAGCATGTTTCTCCAACCTAGGTTTCCTCGTGTGAACAATTCGAACTAATGAACACTAATTCTGGGTCATTATGTCTTGCTACAAAAATATTATAATATTTCTCCAATATTGGATACCTCCCGTAAATAAAAACCAGCTAGCTCAGCCCACTCGTACTCTTCTGACATATTTGTATATTTGGCTATTCGCTGTAATGTTACTTCCATGCCGTTAATTTCTGCTATAGAGTTGCAACGGCATTTATCCAATGTAGAAATCATTTCGCGAACATGAACCACTAGCTGTGCCTACCCGAATACCCGGGACTTCTTCGTAGCACAGCCCTTTCTCCGTAATGTTCTTCTATAGGATCGTTATGATGCTTGCTTATTTCGAGTACCCTTTGTGAAGAACAGCTAAAAGCTGTATTCACCTGGAGCCATGGGGTCCCTTTGTTGAGTCGCGCACTCGCTGCAATATTCTCTTCGAGAGTAATCATGATATTTCTTTCATATACAATTCCTTTCCTCAGGAGAAACAGCCAGCTGTGCCTACATGCACTTATGGGACATCTTCTCTTATTTGGCTGCTTGCCTTCAGATGTTTCTTTTGCTTAATGATGTGCTATAGTAATGCCTTCATGTTTCGCTAATTCAGAGCTCCATCCGTGATAAAGGCCACCAGCTGTGGAGACCCGGACTCACGGGTCACCTTCCTTTAGTTGGCTATTCGATGTGTTGTTCCTTGTAAGCTGCTATTCTCTGCTATATAAATGCTATCATATTTCCCAGACATAGACTTCCTTTAATGAACAAAAGCCACTAGCTGTGCATACACGCACTTATGGAACACCATGTATGCGAAGGCTGCTGGCCTTTAGAAGTATCTGAGCCGTAATGATGTGCTATATTAATGCCTTCTGTTTTCGGTAATGCAGAGTTGCACCGTGATAAACTACCACTAGCTGTGCATACCGGGACTTATGTGACCCCTTCCTATATTTGGCTATTCGATGTTGTTTTTTGTAAGCTGCTGTTCTCTGCTATAGAAATGCTATCATATTTCCCAAGCATAGATTTCCTTTAGTTAACAAAAGTCTCTAGCTGTGCACACACGCACTTATGGAACATCTTCTCTTAGTTGGTCGCTAGCCTTAAGATGTTTCTGGTGCGTAATGGTGTGCTATAGTAATGCCTTCATGTTTCGCTAATGCAGAGCTTCATCCGTGATAAAGGCCACCAGCTGTGGATACCCGGACTCACGGGTCACCTTGCTTTAGTTGGCTATTCCATGTGTTGCTACTTGTAAGCTGTTGTTCCCAGCTATAGGAATGCTATGATAATTCCCAAACGTAGACTCCCGTCCGTGAATAAAACCTCTAGCTGTGCCTACACGCACTAATGGAACCACTTGGTATAGTTGGCTGTTTGCCCTAATCATATTTCTGCGTCGTAATGATGCACTACAGTAGCGTTATCATATTTTTCCACTGCAGGGTTGCCTCCGTGCAAAAGGGCACTACCTGTCCAATTCGAACAAATGAACACTACTTCTGGGTCATTATGTCTTGCTACAAAAATATTATAATATTTCTCCAATATTGGATACCTCCCGTAAATAAAAACCAGCTAGCTCAGCCCACTCGTACTCTTCTGACATATTTGTATATTTGGCTATTCGCTGTAATGTTACTTCCATGCCGTTAATTTCTGCTATAGAGTTGCAACGGCATTTATCCAATGTAGAAATCATTTCGCGAACATGAACCACTAGCTGTGCCTACCCGAATACCCGGGACTTCTACGTAGCTCAGTCCTTTCTCCGTAACGTTCTTCTATAGAATCGTTATGATGCTTGCTTATTTCGAGTACCCTTTGTGAAGAACAGCTAAAAGCTGTATTCACCTGGAGCCATGGGGTCCCTTTGTTGAGTCGCGCACTCGCTGCAATATTCTCTTCGAGAGTAATCATGATATTTCTTTCATATACAATTCCTTTCCTCGGCACAAACAGCTAGCTGTGCCTACATGCACTTATGGGACATCTTCTCTTATTTGGCTGCTTGCCTTCAGATGTTTCATGTGCGTAATGATGTGCTATAGTAATGCCTTCATGTTTCGCTAATTCAGAGTTCCATCCGTGATAAAGGCCACCAGCTGTGGATACCCGGACTCACGGGTCACCTTCCTTTAGTTGGCTATTCGATGTGTTGTACCTTGTAAGCTGCTATTCTCTGCTATAGAAATGCTATCGTATTTCCTAGACATAGACTTCCTTCGATGAACAAAAGCCACTAGCTGTGCATACACGCACTTATGGAACACCATGTATTAGAAGGCTGCTGGCCTTTAGAAGTATCTGAGCCGTAATGATGTGCTATATTAATGCCTTCTGTTTTCGGTAATGCAGAGTTGCACCGTGATAAACTGCCACTAGCTGTGCATACCGGGACTTACGGAACCCCTTCCTATATTTGGCTATTCGATGTTGTTTTTTGTAAGCTGCTGTTCTCTGCAATAGAAATGCTATCATATTTCCCAAGCATAGATTTCCTTTAGTTAACAAAAGTCTCTAGCTGTGCACACACGCACTTATGGAACCACTTGGTACAGTTGGCTGTTTGCCCTAATCATATTTCTGCGTCGTAATGATGTACTATAGTAACGTTATCATATTTTTCCACTGCAGGGTTGCCTCGGTGCAAAAGGACACTACCTGTATCAACCCGTAGTCACGGGAGTAGTTCCATTATTTGGCTACTCAACGTATTGTTAGTTGTACGCTGCATTCTGTTGCTATTGAAATGCTAGCATGTTTCTCCAACCTAGGTTTCCTCGTGTGAACAATTCGAACTAATGAACACTACTTCTGGGTTATGTCTTGCTACAAAAATATTATAATATTTCTCCAATATTGGATACCTCCCGTAAATAAAAACCAGCTAGCTCAGCCCACTCGTACTCTTCTGACATATTTGTATATTTGGCTATTCGCTGTAATGTTACTTCCATGCCGTTAATTTCTGCTATAGAGTTGCAACGGCATTTATCCTATGTAGAAATCATTTCGCGAACATGAACCACTAGCTGTGCCTACCCGAATACCCGGGACTTCTTCGTAGCGCAGTCCTTTCTCCGTAACGTTCTTCTATAGAATCGTTATGATGCTTGCTTGTTTCCAGTACCCTTTGTGAAGAACAGCTAAAAGCTGTATTCACCTGGAGCCATGGGGTCCCTTTGTTGAGTCGCGCACTCGCTGCAATATTCTCTTCGAGAGTAATCATGATATTTCTTTCATATACAATTCCTTTCCTCAGGAGAAACAGCCAGCTGTGCCTACATGCACTTATGGGACATCTTCTCCCATTTGGCTGCTTGCCTTCAGATGTTTCTTGTGCGTAATGATGTGCTATAATAATGCCTTCATGTTTCGCTAATTCAGAGTTCCATCCGTGATAAAGGCCACCAGCTGTGGAGACCCGGACTCACGGGTCACCTTCCTTTAGTTGGCTATTCGATGTGTTGTTCCTTGTAAGCTGCGATGCTCTGGTATAGAAATGCTATCATATTTCCCAGACATAGACTTCCTTTAATGAACAAAAGCCACTAGCTGTGCATACACGCACTTATGGAGCACCATGTATGAGAAGGCTGCTGGCCCTTAGAAGTATCTGAGCCTTAATGATGTGCTATATTAATGCCTTCTGTTTTCGGTAATGCAGAGTTGCATCCGTGATAAACTGCCACTAGCTGTGCATACCGGGACTTATGGGACCCCTTCCTATATTTGGCTATTCGATGTTGTTTTTTATAAGCTGCTGTTCTCTGCTATAGAAATGCTATCATATTTCCCAAGCATAGATTTCCTTTAGTTAACAAAAGTCTCTAGCTGTGCACACACTCACTTATGGAACATCTTCTCTTAGTTGGCCGCTAGCCTTAAGATGTTTCTGGTGCGTAATGGTGTGCTATAGTAATGCCTTCATGTTTCGCTAATGCAGAGCTTCATCCGTGATAAAGGCCACCAGCTGTGGATACCCGGACTCACGGGTCACCTTGCTTTAGTTGGCTATTCCATGTGTTGCTACTTGTAAGCTGTTGTTCCCAGCTATAGGAATGCTATGATAATTCCCAAACGTAGACTCCCGTCCGTGAATAAAACCTCTAGCTGTGCCTACACGCACTAATGGAACCACTTGGTATAGTTGGCTATTTGCCCTAATCATATTTCTGCGTCGTAATGATGCACTATAGTAGCGTTATCATATTTTTCGACTGCAGGGTTGCCTCCGTGCAAAAGGACACTACCTGTCCAATTCGAACAAATGAACACTAATTCTGGGTCATTATGTCTTGCTACAAAGATATTATAATATTTCTCCAATATTGGATACCTCCCGTAAATAAAAACCAGCTAGCTCAGCCCACTCGTACTCTTCTGACATATTTGTATATTTGGCTATTCGCTGTAATGTTACTTCCATGCCGTTAATTTCTGCTATAGAGTTGCAACGGCATTTATCCAATGTAGAAATCATTTCGCGAACATGAACCACTAGCTGTGCCTACCCGAATACCCGGGACTTCTTCGTAGCTCAGTCCTTTCTCCGTAACGTTCTTCTATAGAATCGTTATGATGCTTGCTTATTTCGAGTACCCTTTGTGAAGAACAGCTAAAAGCTGTATTCACCTGGAGCCATGGGGTCCCTTTGTTGAGTCGCGCACTCGCTGCAATATTCTCTTCGAGAGTAATCATGATATTTCTTTCATATACAATTCCTTTCCTCGGCACAAACAGCCAGCTGTGCCTACATGCACTTATGGGACATCTTCTCTTATTTGGCTGCTTGCCTTCAGATGTTTCTTGTGCGTAATGATGTGCTATAGTAATGCCTTCATGTTTCGCTAATTCAGAGTTCCATCCGTGATAAAGGCCACCAGCTGTGGATACCCGGACTCACGGGTCACCTTCCTTTAGTTGGCTATTCGATGTGTTGTACCTTGTAAGCTGCTATTCTCTGCTATAGAAATGCTATCGTATTTCCCAGACATAGACTTCCTTCGATGAACAAAAGCCACTAGCTGTGCATACACGCACTTATGGAACACCATGTATTAGAAGGCTGCTGGCCTTTAGAAGTATCTGCGCCGTAATGATGTGCTATATTAATGCCTTCTGTTTTCGGTAATGCAGAGTTGCACCGTGATAAACTGCCACTAGCTGTGCATACCGGGACTTACGGAACCCCTTCCTATATTTGGCTATTCGATGTTGTTTTTTGTAAGCTGCTGTTCTCTGCTATAGAAATGCTATCATATTTCCCAAGCATAGATTTCCTTTAGTTAACAAAAGTCTCTAGCTGTGCACACACGCACTTATGGAACCACTTGGTACAGTTGGCTGTTTGCCCTAATCATATTTCTGCGTCGTAATGATGTACTATAGTAACGTTATCATATTTTTCCACTGCAGGGTTGCCTCGGTGCAAGAGGACACTACCTGTATCAACCCGTAGTCACGGGACTAGTTCCATTATTTGGCTACTCAACGTATTGTTAGTTGTACGCTGCATTCTGTTGCTATTGAAATGCTAGCATGTTTCTCCAACCTAGGTTTCCTCGTGTGAACAATTCGAACTAATGAACACTACTTCTGGGTCATTATGTCTTGCTACAAAAATATTATAATATTTCTCCAATATTGGATACCTCCCGTAAATAAAAACCAGCTAGCTCAGCCCACTCGTACTCTTCTGACATATTTGTATATTTGGCTATTCGCTGTAATGTTACTTCCATGCCGTTAATTTCTGCTATAGAGTTGCAACGGCATTTATCCAATGTAGAAATCATTTCGCGAACATGAAACACTAGCTGTGCCTACCCGAATACCCGGCACTTCTTCGTAGCGCAGTCCTTTCTCCGTAACGTTCTTCTATAGAATCGTTATGATGCTTGCTTATTTCCAGTACCCTTTGTGAAGAACAGCTAAAAGCTGTATTCACCTGGAGCCATGGGGTCCCTTTGTTGAGTCGCGCACTCGCTGCAATATTCTCTTCGAGAGTAATCATGATATTTCTTTCATATACAATTCCTTTCCTCAGGAGAAACACCCAGCTGTGCCTACATGCACTTATGGGACATCTTCTCTTATTTGGCTGCTTGCCTTCAGATGTTTCTTTTGCTTAATGATGTGCTATAGTAATGCCTTCATGTTTCGCTAATTCAGAGTTCCATCCGTGATAAAGGCCACCAGCTGTGGAGACCCGGACTCACGGGTCACCTTCCTTTAGTTGGCTTTTCGATGTGTTGTTCCTTGTAAGCTGCTATTCTCTGCTATATAAATGCTATCATATTTCCCAGACATAGATTTCCTTTAATGAACAAAAGCCACTAGCTGTGCATACACGCACTTATGGAACACCATGTATGCGAAGGCTGCTGGCCTTTAGAAGTATCTGAGCCGTAATGATGTGCTATATTAATGCCTTCTGTTTTCGGTAATGCAGAGTTGCACCGTGATAAACTACCACTAGCTGTGCATACCGGGACTTATGTGACCCCTTCCTATATTTGGCTATTCGATGTTGTTTTTTGTAAGCTGCTGTTCTCTGCTATAGAAATGCTATCATATTTCCCAAGCATAGATTTCCTTTAGTTAACAAAAGTCTCTAGCTGTGCACACACGCACTTATGGAACATCTTCTCTTAGTTGGTCGCTAGCCTTAAGATGTTTCTGGTGCGTAATGGTGTCCT
This sequence comes from Xylocopa sonorina, assembly GCF_050948175.1. Taxonomy (NCBI): domain Eukaryota; kingdom Metazoa; phylum Arthropoda; class Insecta; order Hymenoptera; family Apidae; genus Xylocopa; species Xylocopa sonorina. The sequence continues at coordinate 451,309 of NW_027490147.1, forward strand.
ATAGTAATGCCTTCATGTTTCGCTAATGCAGAGCTTCATCCGTGATAAAGGCCACCAGCTGTGGATACCCGGACTCACGGGTCACCTTGCTTTAGTTGGCTATTCCATGTGTTGTTACTTGTAAGCTGCTGTTCCCTGCTATAGGAATGCTATGATAATTCCCAAACGTAGACACCCATCCGTGAATAAAACCCCTAGCTGTACCTACACGCACTAATGGAACCACTTGGTATAGTTGGCTGTTTGCCCTAATCATATTTCTGCGTCGTAATGATGTACTATAGTAGCGTTATCATATTTTTCCACTGCAGGGTTGCCTCCGTGCAAAAGGACACTACCTGTCCAATTCGAACTAATGAACACTACTTCTGGGTCATTATGTCTTGCTACAAAAATATTATAATATTTCTCCAATATTGGATACCTCCCGTAAATAAAAACCAGCTAGCTCAGCCCACTCGTACTCTTCTGACATATTTGTATATTTGGCTATTCGCTGTAATGTTACTTCCATGCCGTTAATTTCTGCTATAGAGTTGCAACGGCATTTATCATATGTAGAAATCATTTCGCGAACATGAGCCACTAGCTGTGCCTACCCGAATACCCGGGACTTCTTCGTAGCGCAGTCCTTTCTCCGTAACGTTCTTCTATAGAATCGTTATGATGCTTGCTTATTTCCAGTACCCTTTGTGAAGAACAGCTAAAAGCTGTATTCACCTGGAGCCATGGGGTCCCTTTGTTGAGTCGCGCACTCGCTGCAATATTCTCTTCGAGAGTAATCATGATATTTCTTTCATATACAATTCCTTTCCTCAGGAGAAACAGCCAGCTGTGCCTACATGCACTTATGGGACATCTTCTCTTATTTGGCTGCTTGCCTTCAGATGTTTCTTTTGCTTAATGATGTGCTATAGTAATGCCTTCATGTTTCGCTAATTCAGAGTTCCATCCGTGATAAAGGCCACCAGCTGTGGAGACCCGGACTCACGGGTCACCTTCCTTTAGTTGGCTTTTCGATGTGTTGTTCCTTGTAAGCTGCTGTTCTCTGCTATATAAATGCTATCATATTTCCCAGACATAGACTTCCTTTAATGAACAAAAGCCACTAGCTGTGCATACACGCACTTATGGAACACCATGTATGAGAAGGCTGCTGGCCTTTAGAAGTATCTGAGCCGTAATGATGTGCTATATTAATGCCTTCTGTTTTCGGTAATGCAGAGTTGCACCGTGATAAACTGCCACTAGCTGTGCATACCGGGACTAATGGGACCCCTTCCTATATTTGGCTATTCGATGTTGTTTTTTGTAAGCTGCTGTTCTTTGCTATAGAACTGCTATCATATTTCCCAAGCATAGATTTCCTTTAGTTAACAAAAGTCTCTAGCGGTGCACACACGCACTTATGGAACATTTTCTCTTAGTTGGCCGCTAGCCTTAAGATGTTTCTGGTGCGTAATGGTGTCCTATAGTAATGCCTTCATGTTTCTCTAATGCAGAGCTTCATCCGTGATAAAGGCCACCAGCTGTGGATACCCGGACTCACGGGTCACCTTGCTTTAGTTGGCTATTCCATGTGTTGTTACTTGTAAGCTGCTGTTCCCTGCTATAGGAATGCTATGATAGTTCTCAAACGTAGACACCCGTCCGTGAATAAAACCCCTAGCTGTGCCTACACGCACTAATGGAACCACTTGGTATAGTTGGCTGTTTGCCCTAATCATATTTCTGCGTCGTAATGATGTACTATAGTAACGTTATCATATTTTTCCACTGCAGGGTTGCCTCGGTGCAAAAGGACACTACCTGTATCAACCCGTAGTCACGGGACTAGTTCCATTATTTGGCTACTCAACCTATTGTTAGTTGTACGCTGCATTCTGTTGCTATTGAAATGCTAGCATGTTTCTCCAACCTAGGTTTCCTCGTGTGAACAATTCGAACTAATGAACACTAATTCTGGGTCATTATGTCTTGCTACAAAAATATTATAATATTTCTCCAATATTGGATACCTCCCGTAAATAAAAACCAGCTAGCTCAGCCCACTCGTACTCTTCTGACATATTTGTATATTTGGCTATTCGCTGTAATGTTACTTCCATGCCGTTAATTTCTGTTATAGAGTTGCAACGGCATTTATCCAATGTAGAAATCATTTCGCGAACATGAACCACTAGCTGTGCCTACCCGAATACCCGGGACTTCTTCGTAGCGCAGTCCTTTCTCCGTAACGTTCTTCTATAGAATCGTTATGATGCTTGCTTATTTCGAGTGCCCTTTGTGAAGAACAGCTAAAAGCTGTATTCACCTGGAGCCATGGGGTCCCTTTGTTGAGTCGCGCACTCGCTGCAATATTCTCTTCGAGAGTAATCATGATATTTCTTTCATATACAATTCCTTTCCTCAGGAGAAACACCCAGCTGTGCCTACATGCACTTATGGGACATCTTCTCTTATTTGGCTGCTTGCCTTCAGATGTTTCTTTTGCTTAATGATGTGCTATAGTAATGCCTTCATGTTTCGCTAATTCAGAGTTCCATCCGTGATAAAGGCCACCAGCTGTGGAGACCCGGACTCACGGGTCACCTTCCTTTAGTTGGCTATTCGATGTGTTGTTCCTTGTAAGCTGCTATTCTCTGCTATATAAATGCTATCATATTTCCCAGACATAGACTTCCTTTAATGAACAAAAGCCACTAGCTGTGCATACACGCACTTATGGAGCACCATGTATGAGAAGGCTGCTGGCCTTTAGAAGTATCTGCGCCGTAATGATGTGCTATATTAATGCCTTCTGTTTTCGGTAATGCAGAGTTGCACCGTGATAAACTGCCACTAGCTGTGCATACCGGGACTTACGGAACCCCTTCCTATATTTGGCTATTCGATGTTGTTTTTTGTAAGCTGCTGTTCTCTGCTATAGAAATGCTATCATATTTCCCAAGCATAGATTTCCTTTAGTTAACAAAAGTCTCTAGCTGTGCACACACGCACTTATGGAACCACTTGGTACAGTTGGCTGTTTGCCCTAATCATATTTCTGCGTCGTAATGATGTACTATAGTAACGTTATCATATTTTTCCACTGCAGGGTTGCCTCGGTGCAAAAGGACACTACCTGTATCAACCCGTAGTCACGGGACTAGTTCCATTATTTGGCTACTCAACCTATTGTTAGTTGTACGCTGCATTCTGTTGCTATTGAAATGCTAGCATGTTTCTCCAACCTAGGTTTCCTCGTGTGAACAATTCGAACTAATGAACACTAATTCTGGGTCATTATGTCTTGCTACAAAAATATTATAATATTTCTCCAATATTGGATACCTCCCGTAAATAAAAATCAGCTAGCTCAGCCCACTCGTACTCTTCTGACATATTTGTATATTTGGCTATTCGCTGTAATGTTACTTCCATGCCGTTAATTTCTGCTATAGAGTTGCAACGGCATTTATCCAATGTAGAAATCATTTCGCGAACATGAACCACTAGCTGTGCCTACCCGAATACCCGGGACTTCTTCGTAGCGCAGTCCTTTCTCTGTAACGTTCTTCTATAGAATCGTTATGATGCTTGCTTATTTCCAGTACCCTTTGTGAAGAACAGCTAAAAGCTGTATTCACCTGGAGCCATGGGGTCCCTTTGTTGAGTCGCGCACTCACTGCAATATTCTCTTCGAGAGTAATCATGATATTTCTTTCATATACAATTCCTTTCCTCAGGAGAAACACCCAGCTGTGCCTACATGCACTTATGGGACATCTTCTCTTATTTGGCTGCTTGCCTTCAGATGTTTCTTTTGCTTAATGATGTGCTATAGTAATGCCTTCATGTTTCGCTAATTCAGAGTTCCATCCGTGATAAAGGCCACCAGCTGTGGAGACCCGGACTCACGGGTCACCTTCCTTTAGTTGGCTATTCGATATGTTGTTTCTTGTAAGCTGCTATTCTCTGCTATAAAAATGCTATCATATTTCCCAAGCATAGACTTCCTTAAAAACAACAAATAGTATTTAATATTTTAAAAATTAAATTATGCAAAACACCCGTTTTAAAATATCCCGACTTTACCAAACAATTCACACTTACTACAGGCGCTTCTAACGAAGGACGGAGTAATCCTGTCCCTAGAAAGACAATCATGTTGTCATATATCACGTACACTTAACGATGCTGAACGAAATTACACAACCATTGTAAAGGAACTTTTGGCTATTGTGTGAACAATCAAAAGACTTAGACAATATCTTCTTGGCAGAAAATTCATTATTCAAACTAATCATCAAGCATTAAAATGGTTAAAAACGTTAAAGACCCTTTTTCAAGGGTAATGAGATGACGACTTATACTTGAAGAATATGAATACGGAATCAAATACGTAGAATGGAAAACAAAATTGACTAACACATCTTCAATCGTAACAAAAGCTAACGGTCTTAAAACATTTATTCAATTAGACAAAACATTCCTAGGTCCTTCCAACGAAGAAAATTGATTAAACATCTTACTTCAACACTTTCGCGATAATGAAAATAATTTACATTACAAATTTGGAATAAATGATTTAACGATAACTTCATTAGAAATAATTAATATCAAACTTATACTTCAATTTTTATGCTCACAACAATATAAAAACAACATTACTTTAAGTTTTGCTGATCAACTTTCACGAGATTATACTCAAGATGGAAAAAATATTATTCTACGCGAAAATCACAACGCCAACAGTTCATAACGCTTTAGAGAAAACAAAACACTTACACAAATTCAAGAAAAACACCGATTACCATGTTTAAAGAAAGAGGTTCAAGAAATTATACGTAATTGCGAAACCTGCCAACAAAAATAAACTCGTATCAGACCACGCGAGGAAGCAGTTATAACACACACCGCTCGAACCAAATGATAAAATTGCTATGAATATTTTCGGACTCCTCCTCTAAACTACACGTAAAAATCAATATATCTTATCCATTCAGGACGCATTAATCAAATACCTTGTTCTTATACCATTAAAAGATCAACAAACGCCAATTATTATTAGTGAATTGCTAAACCATTATGTATATATATTTTCTTCTCCCAAATATACAGGGTGGGGCAGTAACTATTAGCATCTCAGATATCTTCGAAATTATATGTTTCACAGAAATTTTTGCCGATATAAAATTGCACAGTACAAAGGAGCCCATTCGTTGGCGAAAATAGTTCTTTTATAAGTGGAGGTATGTCGGACATTTGAAGGTCATCATTTTTTAAAGTGAATCGGTATATTTTTTCTTCCGTAATACGGTAGAACATTTTAAAACGAGTTCAACGACTTGTTACATGAAGCCATTGAAGGTCATAGAAAGTAGAAAAACGTGATGATACTTATGGTCTTGGTAGTAAATGAAACATACTTATTGTAAACAGTAGAGAAATGCGTAATATTTACCGTTTACTTCACTGTGAATAAACACTGCTCGAAGGACATTTTAATAGTTTGCAGGATAAGTTCTACATGATAAGATTGATATCGATAAATCGGTCAATCTATTCCGACCGCCGCCGAGCAGCAATAAACGTGGGGTCTTCGAAAACTGAATTTATGACGTGTTCATGACATCAATGCCAGTTTTACACTGGGCCTTTTGCTAGAAGAATTACCTTTACTTATGACAATGTACATTATTCATTGATTACACGAAGGGATCCGGTCCAATATTGTGGCCAGCTCGTTCACCAGACATGACACCTCTAGGTTTCTTTCTGTGGGGAACACTGAAAGAGAAACTGTACAAAAAAGTACCAACTACGCCTTACGACATGCAACAGCGAATTGTTACAGCCTGTACGTCAATAAGTTCTGACAGCGATGGTCATTATTTCGAACATCTACTATAAACGTATGTGTCATTTATTACCAAACCGTAAGTATTATCACCTTTTTCTACTTTCGATGACCTTCAATGGATTCATGTTGCAGGTCATTGAACTCGTTTTAAGATGCTCTACCGTATTACGGAAGAAAAAATATACCGATCCATGTAAAAAAATGAAGTTGACATTCAAATATTCGACATACCTCCACTTACAAAAAAACTATTTTCGCCAACGGATGGGCTCCTTTGTACTGTACAATTTTATATCAGTAGAAATATTTGTGAAACTTATAGTTTCGAAGACATCTGAGGTGCTAATAGTTACTGCCTCACCTTGTATATTAACAGATAGAGGTAAAACCTTTGTATGTCAATTGATGGAGGAATTCGAACACGTTTTCCAAATTAAACATTTTAAAACAACCGCCTTTTATCCTCAAACTAACGGATTCTTAGAACGAACGCATGCGACGGTAAAAGATGTAATTCGTACTAGCACCGCGGATAGACACAACGACTGGGACGAAGTATTAAATCTTATATGAATGGGTTATAATACATTAGTTTTGGAAGCAACTGGTTACACTCCTTTTGAATTAACGTTCGGACGAAAAGTAAAACTATCCTTATCACATGATGAACTATTTCAGCTTTGGAAACAGAGGCACGACGAATATATAATTAAAGCTCGTATGATCATTGACAAAAATAAAGCACATTACAAATGCGACCAAGACAGACGAATAATAAGAACTCAATCTATATTTAATGTCAGAAAGAAGATATTACTTTATAATGATCACAGGAGAAACGAACTCGACCAGGAATGACTAGGCCCATATATTATCCTCCTACCTATCTCATACGTCTTAGTAAAGAACCAATCATATTTTTTTTAGAATATACATGTTCCTCGGAACCTTCTACTCTTGCTTCTGCGAATTTATAAACATCCAATCACTAAATTTTTCTTCAATCTTTATAGAAAAATTAAATAAATGTTATTGTGGCGGCTACGATTGCGCGATTTTTAGAGTCATAAATTTTCGAGCTAAAAATCACAATGCGTTCCCACGACTCAGCGCAGGTCTGATCATCGCAGGTTAGCACTTGGCGACTAGGTCCGCGCGCTATTCTAATACCGACATTTACGTTCTCGTGGAAGCGTTCGCTTTCCACGTCCGCGCATCTATCTTTTTCGTTCTTGGTTTTTCTATCTTTTGCTGTACGTATTTTTAAGGGGCGACATTTTCGCCTCGCAACAGTTCGTCTAGAACACTTGGTTCATTCAGAGCAGTTCGTTCAGAACATCCATTCCATTCGTTTAAAATCGTGAGTTCGATTAGAGCTTTCAGTAAAGTCGCGGAATGACGCAAAAGAATCATGGCCACAGAACCGCTGTCGCGATAAGGAACATTTTGTCCTATATGTATACCACTATTGTTATCGTTGATTTTTATATTAAAATTGAGAGCGAGAATTCGAGTATTGTCCTTACTCCCGTATGTCTCATTATTTATACCATAGTCAACTAAAAATTGTAATAGTGATAGATCCAATGGATATAATCAAGCAAAGTCAGGTTATGACAATTTTTTAAAGCACGTACAGAACCAATTTTAAGATTGTGAATTATCAAGCAATATAGCTACCCTCATTCGTAAATCAGATAGATTAGACAGTCTTATAAATAAGTTGAAATCTTGAATTAATTTTAAATGATCAAAGAGAGGTCTCGTGAACCATATTGGGTCTGTATCTGAAAGCTTATTTGGAACATTAGATGAAAACGACATAATGCTTATAAACTATAATATAGACAAACTACATGATCTTATTAACAACTTCACGTATATTATTAGAAATCAAACCAACATAATACGAATGATACTTAACACTGCGAAACCCGACCTTATCGAGACCATTCGGCGAAAAATATGTGTAATACGGACAAAACATTACATATTGAAATTGAATTATTAACTATCGAACCGACCACTGAAATAATTGAACAAGTACACGATCTAAATTTAGCTATCATCCTAGGTAAACAAGAAATTATCAATCCAAATTTCGTAAAACCTAAAGACTTCATTGAGCATTTACAACAAATAATCAGTCATAATGCCTTGTTTAGCTATATGTCAAACCAGTTTTAGAAAATTATCAAATATTACTGGACATTAGTTCATTTACATTGTATACACTGCAAAATAAAATAATTTATCAAATTTTAGTTCCACTACTTGAAGACGAAGAATGGTTAGTTTCCAAATTGTATTCTATACCATATAAGCAAAATAATGTATTCAATGCGCCCATATTAGAACACGATCTAACACTACAAGTATTAACACAATTTATATTGGTAGACAAATCTTCTAGACATACCAAATGTAAAATAAGTACTGTATTAACTATTTGCAAAAGAACACAACCGACCCACTCCAAATCACGCTCTAATGATTACCAATCTCAATTATTTAATGCTCAGGATCAAATTACTAATATTTGTACCGTTCATATCATTAGATGCGCATAATCAATTTATTGTAATACCAAAACAACCCATACAAATTCATACACTATGCACATCAAATACACAAATCATACTTACAACGCCACTTCTTATAAGCAGCTATGAAGATTGTACAATTATATACAATGAAAATGTAATGAAGCTTGGTGGTATCGTTAAACCTCTAGAATACGAATTCAATTTTATAAACTTTTCATTAAATTACTCAGAAGACGATTTATAACTAATTGACAAATAGATTCGGACATCACCAGGAGTAACTACAAATTTTAGTGATTATCGTCTTACCTTAGATCAACTAAATCAAAAACTTATAACTCCGAGGCATGAACACAGAACAGATAATTGGAAGTGAACAGGGTTAAGGATATTACAAATAGCGAGCTATATTGCCTTAGAAGCAATTATTTTGTATATCATGTACAAGTGTGGAATATTCAACTATACTTAATATGAATAAACAAACGAAGAAAGAGCATTCAACATCAATCCAATATCACTTAAAAATTTATCAAATTACACCCGGGCTACATCCACGAATAAGCGATCAGACACTTGAGAAAGTGAAGATATCCAATTGATCAAACTAAAGAAGGTTCGATTTAAGGGACTAAATCAAATTTAAGAAGGGGAGAGTATGATGCGACAGCTTGAAGACAGACACCTTCCGACAAATCAATAATTAATAAGACCCTAGTAACCGACCTCCCAAGAAGGATGCACACGGCACACCGGCATACTCCTTCCATTTCAACCTTTGTAATATAAAAGGAGCAAAGCCCAATAAACAGACAGTCGTCAATATTATTCTCATTCAGTCTCTTTATATTCCATTAAACAACTTAACTCCTAAATAATAGAACACTCCCAAGAGAGTGAAGTAATTAACATTTTCCCCATGACACTGGCAATGGCGCGTTGTAGCGACAGCGAGACGGATGGGAAAAAACTTGAAATACAAGAAGAGATTACACTCTGTTAAGCCAAGTCTATATCCTTCAACGCGGCAATAAAGACGGCTGCGTGCATTACAGTCGAAGGGTACTGTTCTACGAGTTAGTCTGGCCAGTCTGATGGCTGGCGCGATGATCTTTGAAATGCGTACAGATTGTTGACACGAGAGAAACAGGGGATCATTTTACGCGAATACAGTGTATGACTTTTTCGCAACCGAAAGTGCAAGTTTGAGATTTTTCAAATTACACATTACAATTCGGACAAGACCAAATAAATTGACAATACTTAAAAAGAGCCATTACTTTACCTCCCTTTATTTCGGGATTTCTAACAAATATTACACAACGATGATTCGAGTTAATCTTTGGCATGCTATTGGTCAAAGTTGAGACACTCCTCAAATTTATTGCCTGCTACGGTCATATTGGGACACATGCCACATGCGTCACTCAGGAGTACAACGGTACTTTCGAGTGATCTTTAGTTAGGAATAACCTTTCTTCCTTGAAACTATAAATATATTTGTCAACCAATTAGAAATTAATCATTGTGCTCTTATTGTTAAGTACACGTCGTTTGAATACGCGCACTCTAAATATTGTACTATATAGATGACGTCTGGTAACTTGAAGCACCATATCAATGATATGCAACTGACTGAATTAGATAGCTGGCTGATTTCAGTACTGATATAGTCCATTGAATATTACACTTTAATTTTAAACTAATTCGTCTGACTACTAAATTCTAATGCTAAGTTCTGATAATAAATTCTGATAAATTTTGACGATTTCTTATTAATTTCTGACTACATTCTTTACTAATTCTGATTAGTACTTTTCTCATACAATTTGCAAGTAGCAAATCCGTATGTCTCAGGAAAAAACACGCCCACACGGAGACGATATAAGTTTATCTCTCTTAAGCATAGCAAAACAGTACTCATTCGAAAGTCATACAAAATCACATCGAGAACAAAAAGAGCATTTACACAACAAAGTTAGATCCAAATCATATACACAATATACATGTACAGTCCACTCTAAAGCATCCCTGTTTCATGATTAATTTAACGAAATTCTAAGTAAAGTGACGAAAATGGACATAGTTACTGTGTGGGTACATTTATGAATTTCATCCGTACAATTGTCAACTTTAATTGACAATTATAAAATTCGTGTTTGAGGAAAAAGACATAATAGATTTGAATTCAACAAACAACACAAGCACACACATTGATTCGATTAATAGACATTACAAGCTACTACACATTTACATAACATTCACAGGATAGAGTTTGCGATTATTGGAAGAGTGTTCGCATGTCACATTTGAAAAAACAGCCAAAATATACAGTCCACTTAATACAAACTCAGCTCTCTCCTTATTAAATAAACCGGAGAAGTAGCGTTCACGGTCATCATCAACAAGGAGTACAATACGTAACGCTACAGTTTTAATAAGATAAAACTCACGAGCTAAAAACCATAAAACTTCCAAAAAATCGAGTTCTGACGACAAAGGCCAGGAACTCGGCAGTTCATCAAACGTTTTACTCGGCGAACGGAACGATAATTCTCAATTACGAACCAGAAGGGAATTGGACAAGCTATGAGCTCAAACTTCTGCTTTTGGTCACGTAACCCGATCCCATGGTCGGGATCCCCGTTGTTTTGCTAAGCAGCCTACCTTTGAACCAACGGAACTGTGGAACAGAAACGCGGAACGCTCGAGAATTTGTTTCCATTACTGTGCAATAGTCTACTGTAAGATGTGAGTAATATTATACATATACAACTAGAAACCATAAGCAACAAATACAGCACGTGTTGCAAACGTGGTGATTGACGTAGGGAGTTGATAATAATCATATTTATCTGTTTATCTGAAAATAACCACATTATCTGAAGTTTCCTATTCAGAAGTTTTCGAGCGGCAGACAAACATACATACATACATACCCTGTATCGATACTATATACAGAATGTTATTTTTTTAACATTTCAGATATCTATGCGGGGAATGGATGCGAAGAAAGGTGGATGGTAGAGCAATCTGGGTGCAGCATTAATAGATTGTGTATCATAATATTACTCTTGAAATACATTCACGAGCAATTAAATCAACTCAACCTCAAAATACGCACATAAGGTAAATTTTTTCAAAAATGGTGCAGGTAATGGTCAAAAAACATATTATGTTTTTAATTATTAGGTAGCTAGTTTTAAATTGATACCTACATCATAAAAATTGTCTCATTATTTTTTAAATTATGTGATCTGAATTCATATGATAAAAAAAACTAAAATATTCTTTTGGACGATGTTTTTATGAAATTAAAACCAAAACTTTGAGTTTAACATTGAAAATTGATTTAATTTATTACATTTCGATACTTGATGTTGGCCCACCCCCCTCCCTCCCCTCCCTCACACTGGCATCGGCGACTCACAATTAATGATAATCAAAAAGCCTTATTTTCCAGGTAACACCAAGTAATGAAATGTAATAAATTACATAAATTTTCAATGTTAAATTTAAATTTTTGGTTTTAATTTAATAAAATCATCGATTCCAAACGAAAACTATTTTAGCTTTTTTTGTTCATAGGAATTCAGGTCACGTAATTTAAAATATAGTGAGCCAATTTTTATGATGTTAGTATCAATTTAAAGCTAAATGCCTAATAACTAAAAACTAATATGTTTTTGTCCATCAGATGCACTATTTTTGAAAAAATTTACCTTATGTGCTCTAAAAGAACAGGCAAGCTATAAAATGTAACGAGATAACAATATTAACTTAATCATCTAATTATCTTACCTAACCTAATTTAGGACGGTCGTGATTGCAATAAATATCCCACTGAGGTATTCATTCTACTCTTTGACTGGATTCCATTAACGCTGTTCCACGACTGCCTTTTCCTTTTGATGCCTCGGCCAAAGAACTTTGGCTCCTCTTTTACTTCCGACTATAAAATTAAACAGATTAGTGACTTATTTACGTCCTCTCCTGTCGGTCGATCGCTCAGCGAAAAATCTTAAACCTACACTTATATTCGACGATACATTACGTTTATTTCGACACTCCATATATATGGTATAAATTGTAATTTCTAGTACTAAAACTCATTCAAAATATAAGTCTATTTAGAAACCCAAATCACATTACCCACGTTACATATGATTTATTTAGCGAGTGTAACTTTATACTCGTAACCAAAGTTCATATATGTATTACTAATAAACTTACTTGATAAATATTCAAAGTGCAAAAGTACTGATTGTAAGGAGAAAATCTAGGAGTCCGAGTCCGTGGTTCAATGAATCAATCTAATTTCAATTTGATTTCCAGGTTCGTGCAAGAATCTTACATATTTATTTCTCTGTCTAAGCGTATGTTCTAATGTTCTGTCTATGGAAATGGGAAAATTGTTGTGTCCAATCGTAGATCTTGAATTTAGTGAGAAGTTTATCAATCCCTAGACTGTTCGTGCGTCCAGGTTTAAGTACCGGTCCGTTCTGGTATCCATACGTCAGTCGGTATGAAATCTCTGAGAAACCAAGTTTACGATACCCTAATTGTTATTGAGCAGGAGCGGCCAAACGCATAAATTGTCCATTAAGGTTAGGCGCAACCTCCGGTAATAAATCTAATAACGCACTGTGACGAAACTACTTTATATCCTTGAAAATATCATATGTTTTTACATGTGTTGTAACGTGGTGACGTCACAAGGCTCGCCCTCCCCCCCCCCTTGCTTCTGTTAGCTTAGCTCGCTGATCACCATCCATGTGAGAAGCGCGACGCGGACCATTGCGATAGCTGTATTTGCGAGAAGCGTGAAGTATGCGGTGGTAGAGCCTCCCCCTCCCTTTCTCTTCTCTCTCTATCTTAAGGATTCGACTGGCGAGCTGATGGAAGAAACGACCCTGAAGATGTCCCTTCATCGGATAAGCAGACCGCGGGTTCGCGGAAAGGCTGTGCGTCAAGGTAGCGTGACGGGCTCGACGGTGGAGGAGTCGGAAAGTGGGTAAATGAAGGAGACCCTTCAATCCAAGGGACACTATCCAAGGCCCTGCGAAGATATGACCGCTGCCCGTCATCCACTGAGACGAAGAGAATGGTTTCTGGGTGTGAGAAGAAACTCCACCCCCTCCCCTTAATCCCCTAAAAGAAGAAGTCCAAGAGTCCAGCGGTCCTGCAGGTGAGTCGTCGGAGTGCGGCGCGCAATGCGTTCAGCCCACCCCATCAAGGAGCCCTAAGGAGGATCTAGGAGACTCGAGGGCCACCAGCGAATTCAATCAGCGAGCAAATTAGCGAGCAACCAGAGAAATTGTGTAAACGAGCGATTTTGTAGAAAGAGAAAGTGAGAGAGAGAGAGAGAAAGAGAGAGAGAGAGAGAGAGAGAGAGAGAGGGAGAGAGAGAGAGAGAGAGAAAGAGAGAGAGAGAGAGAGAGAGAGAGGGAGAGAGAGAGAGAGAGAGGAAAAGGAACGAGATTCCGGACAACCTGGAAAGGAAAGCGTGAGTCCTTATACGCTAAAGCGTCCCATTTTCCTGCCGCATTTCTTTTGTCGTGTATGATATTTTGTATTTTATATTGTGTAGCGGGTGGTGATCCCCGGTCATTCGCAGCGTGTTGCGTAATTTCCCGTAGCCCTTGCTAGTAACCCCGCGTCAAGACAATATAAAAAGAAGCCGTGACTTTAGTGTCCTGCGACCCGAATTTGCTGATTAGCCGCGTGCTATTGAGGAAGGAGCATTTCGAAGTTTCGAGAATTGTTCTACCCTAGGATTCCCAGGGTTGTGTAGTCTCTTATTTTGCTACTTTCTGAGTAGCTGGCGCCTAAAAAGCTTTAGCCTTGCAGCTTCAAAATACTCCCCTGTTTCGGCGATTATCTTATTCTTTTCTTTTGCGTTAACGAGTCCGCGAATAGTCTACGTACGCGGATATCTTGTAACGATACCTCGCTTCATATTAAAGCCTGTTTTACATTTCGTAACGTTTGTATAATTAACCCCCTTTTGCGGATTGTAACGGACCTTCCGTCACAGTGTATTATAAAATTGAGATACTCCGATGTATCAACACGTTTTGTACCCAATAATACACACATTTTACGCCCAATTATACGTAAAGCAACATGAAATTATGACTAAAATGAGTAAAATTTTAAAAAATCGATAAACTAATGCCGCTATACGCCGCTAACGTGTTCTACAAATGAGCGATAGTAATATGGGATTGTAAGCTTTTAGCGAAAACAAGCGTAATAGTAATTGCGTGGAAAGAATTGTTAGGTTATCTTTATTTTGAACATACTGTTCTGTTTCTTTCCTTCAACTCAAACTCACATTGACTTGCGCTCCGTACACACATCCCTTTGTACATTCACCCATCGAACATTCCCGATTCCTTCGCTCGGATTTCCATACATTCCCTTGTTTTACACACACACGCATACTCTTATCCATCCAGTTTGGAACTTTATGCTTAAATATGTATTCTAGAATTCCACAGATACCCAGTCGCAATCGTGTGCGTTTGTCTGTCGCTCGATATATACCGAACGGGCAACTTTTTTAACTGAATCAATTGCTAAAATAAATAGTTTGTAATAAAATTTTCTTTTAATATTGATCTTCTGTCGACGCGGAAAAGATGGATATACGTAGGAACCTTTCCCAAACAGAACATTTCATGTTAGTCAGACACGTACCATACATATTTGTTAATACAAGTCATTTTTCAATTTCAATAATTATTATCATCAAACCTATCCGTCATTAAATAAAATGTACAGATGTCAACTTTTTTATAAAAGAAGGAAATAAGAAAAGAATAGGAAAGAAAGGAAATATAATTCTGTCAAATGGAATATTATGTTAGTTCAATCGAAAGTATTGTGAGAGTAACCAAAAATTGCATAAAATAAAAAAACTAACACGACTGTATTTTTCAAGTTTACGAGTTAACTGTGATTCTATTACAATTTCGATTATTACAATTAATCCTTATCTACAGTTAATTATTATAAAATAGCTATTCTCAATACGATGTAATCTTCTTACTATTAAAGATGTGGCGGCCTTTCGACTATTGCCACTAGAGGGACAGCACAGCCTACAGTTTCCTGAAAGTACCCTAATTTCCCAGCGTCTAAGGCAGGGTCTGCTAGGAAGCCTTACTGATGAGTCCACTAGCAGGCCCAGGACGAAACGTTCTTCCTACAAGAAAGAACGCAGCCGCTGCAGCCAACACTAGTCTAAGCACAGAACACACAAGTGTAGTGCAATCGAATCGTTTTGCCATTCGCGGGCCGCCATTTTATCCAGAGCATCCTAGCCTATAGTTTAACCAGCTAGAGGCTCAGTTTGCTCTGAATGGCGTGGTTGCAGACCACACCAAATTCTACTACGTCGCAGCGCAGCTCGAGACGAAGTACGCGAAGGAGGTTCAAGACATTATTTCCAACCCCCCAGAATCGGAGAAATATGAGACGCTAAAGGCCGCCACAAAGACATTACATTAACATTTTTTTATACTTGAAAAGGAACCGATTTAAATATTTTTCGAAAAAAGCAATGATTTTTTCAATTTTTATACAAACACGAATAGAAAGATTGAATGCCAAAAGAGGTTCGTTCACAGTGGATGATGCACACAACTCACGCGCTTACATAGATGAATAACAGTACGATAAATTTGTACCCGTGCGCATTATTAACATCATTTCACCATGGATAACTAATGAAGACACGATCAAAAGAGATATCGGCCGTAGACGATATAGACCTCGATCCCCATAAGAGATTCTACTCACGCACAATAAACTCGTGCGCAATCGACTATGTAACGCTAAGCACATGGTACTCCATTTTCGTTCATAAATAAATGTATATATACCAGCACTGGAATCCAAGCTGTACAGGATGGAAAAGGTTAGAAAAGGGATGAAATAAAATCAAGAATTGTTAAAAGTGCAGAAAGAAATTAAAAGAACACATTTGGATATTTGGGATATGTAATAATAAATTAATTATTTACGTTGTTAGATAGTATACAGTAATTATGTATATTATAGCAAATATTTGATAGTACCGGTACGAGATGAAATTTTTAGGGAAATTATTCGTATCTAACTTTTAGCTATATCAAGTAAGTTTTGATTAATTTTGAATTTAATGGTTCAGTGTAATAATAAATAACAAATATTCAGACAAATAACAACAGAATGTTATTACGCAGACTGTATTAAATGCTATATATGTAGTAATAAATATAGGAGAACAATTTGTTTGTCTTAGAAATACTTTTTATATATTATTTATTATAGCATATATGATATACATGTTTTTAAATCATTCGTTTCTCTTATTTATTCTATATCAGTGGTTTCTAATCCTTTTCTCCTTACGAAACTCTTCTAAAATCCGAAAAAAATTGGCGAACCATGTGTGTAATCAGTGTGTTAATAACAAGTAAGAGAACAATAAAATTTATTTTCATCATTTTAATTTATTTTATTTTGCATGTTGCACAGTAGTTCATAACAAGAAATGAAAACATAATCGTAGAACATCCAAGTACAAACATCAATCAAAATTAAAATGATAGTTACAGGAAAATGAATATAAAATTAATTCGACAAACCAACTGGTTTTTTGTTAAATATAATAACAAAATTGATGGGATACTTATGACTGTCCGATGAAACAAAGAAATACAAAGTTTGACTCAACATCTGACAGTTTAGGTTTTAGAAAGTTGATCTTTTTTTGTCGCAAATACGTGAACGCAAGCGAGAAGCAACTGCTAGCAGTTCGTCTGAACCCTCAAAATTAAGTGGACATAGTTTTGTCCATTTTTATAGAATAAATTTTTTTTTTCTTATATAGATTTATTATTTTCTTATTTCTTTACGTTAACGATTTTTTAGCGATGAATTTCCGTCATTACATTCATATTGTTTTCGCGAACCCCTTTTGCGCATCTCTCGCCCCTCTGCGGATTCGCGAACCATCGGTTGGGAACCACTATTTTACATATACGATATTCTTACTTAATCCCTTGTCTAGACTGTACATGACATAGATTGAATTACATATATACAAGTACGTTTATTTAGTACATGGAAGCTTAAACTTTTTAAAGTATCCAATAAAGTATATACAACTATTTGGGTGACAATCCCGTTCCTTCATATGTTCACAAACGAAAGCATGCGCCCGTTTTATCCATAACACGTTGTAGTCGGCTGATATAAAAGCTGCACGGGCATGGCGAACAATGCACCATCAAATTGGACATCGAAAAGGAATTTTAGTTGTTGGAATTGCGCGTTTTCGTAAATTGTTCTGCCGTTACCATTATTATGTGGCAAGTTTCGATAAATTGATATACTCGAGCGACGACAAACGATCCATTGGTATAATCGAGCCATCATAACTCGAGATGGAAATAGATCCTCATCGAACTTTATGTACGATAGAGTGAAAATATAATATATAAATATTGCGAAATCAGTTTGAATTTTTTAAATTTATGTTGTAATATTAGATTTTATCTAGATTTTATATAAACGTTGTGTATATATATACTTTACTATTTTCTATGGTAAAAATTCATGATCACAAATGTGAACGAGCTATTAAACATCCATCAAAAACATTTTAACGCGAACCACTCAGGATCACAATTTTACTTTTCATTGAATATCACAATCAATAAATTATGAGCACTTGGGTGCTCCCTCTAAAGAGAGCTTCAGCCAAGAAAAAAAGGGGACCTTCAAGAAATCGAAGACTGTTGCAAAACACTGCCTTTACACTCATATTGTGCGTTTCAAACAGTTTCGATTTTTTATTTCAATTTTGCGGCGAATTACAACGATGTGTTCTCAACGAACTGTATTATCCAGCTTGAATGTTGCTTTGAATAATATTCGTATTTCCGTTGCGAGTCAATTACGTTGCGAAATTAATGTCGCTCCGTCTCCTAAATAAAATCGAATAAGATAAACGATTATACGAACAATTTTCCTTCTTTTAATGAGACGAAGCAATCCTCGAAGTGGTTTCAAGACTTGATCATTTAATTTACAAAATACATATTTATTATTTGAGTTCTTATTTTTTCTTCTGCCACTTGTATTATACACATGGTTGGTATGTGTAACATAATATTTATTTTTCGAAAACATTTTATGGATAAGATATCTAGATATACTTTTAAAAATGACGGCAATAAATATCTACCGTATTAATGTTAGTACATTTTTCATTTGTTTCACAAAATGCACACTTTTTAATATTATATTCGGAGAAGATTTATTATTTCTGCCACAAGTTCTAGATATATTAAATATCATGTGTGTAATACATGCATACGTAACTCAATTGCTTCCATCGCATACGATATTTACTTACTAAGGCTCTTTTACTCGGTGCAGTTTGTTATATATATAATATGTATATGTACTCAGTAGCTTTTTATAACATTCTGTACACGTAGGATCGGATTATTTTAGAAATAAAAGAATCTCTTTATTGTCCTTGCTTTTTCAATCTACTTCAATCGCCTGCTTAATCTCATCTTCAATCTTTGGCATTATGACATGGTAAATTAAATAAGTGATATTATGGTATAACAAAAACAACAAGATAATTTACTATAACAATAACATATAACAAGAAAAGTGCTAGCAGACATGTGCAACGTTGGTGTGCTAGGCGTAAACTCTCTGAAAACTCAGTGAGGACCCCTTTCTCTCACTTTCCCAAATTCAGTAATGTAAAAATCAGGGAGAAATTACTAAAAAAAATTTGTTTAGCCAAGAAACTTAAGCTTATTTCAAAATTGCAAACCTATTTTCGCGAGAAAAACAATTCTTTAAATTCATTGTGTATCAAATAGCGAATCAATGGAAATCGAAAAAGCAACAGTCGACGACGACTACGCGAACTATGAACACGTGCTCAAAAGCAAATCGAAGAACGACTAACTGTGTGAAGTTTATTCATTCACGAGATCACGCAAGACGCGACGAAGTACCATTGTGTCAGTGCAAACTTAGAAATCAGGTACGCTAACGTAGTAGTAGGTATTATTAACAACTCCCCGCCAGCAATATATACGACACATTAAAATTCAAACTGATCCAACGACTTTCCAAGGAGCAGAAGATCTGCCATCTCCTGGAACACGAAGAGATTGGCGACCGTAGAGCGTCCATTTTTCTGCGACGGCTTCAAAGTCCCGCTGGTGACAGTATCAGACGAGTTTTTAAAGACGTTATGGTTCGGACGGCTCCCGACGAGTGTGCAAGCCATCCTTATCACGCGATAAGCAGACTCGCTCTCCGACCTGGTCGCCCTGGCCGATGCAGTTGTGGAGATATCGTCATGGCCACAGGTTGCTGCCGCACCGCCAGGCAAGGATTACAGCGCAGAACTTGCTTCGCGATCGTAAAGCCTCGGAGAAGAAGAAGAACGCACGGATGGCTGGTGTGTGTGTGTGTGTGTGTGTGTGTGTGTGTGTGTGCGTGTGCGTGAATGGCTCCAACATATCTCCACTTGAACTTGGGGCTTCGACGAAATTTTTCGTAGAGATTCGTCATCGCCGATATCACAACGCCGATCATTAAGGCCAAGTTCCTAAGCTTCTACGGTCTCCTCGTCGACCTCCGGGGTAAAAAGCTAATCGACTGCATCATGGCGCTGACGACTTCAGGATGCATCACCACAATCGACGCCGGCAGTATCAAGGTGATATCCGGAGAATCGCCGTACCACATAATTCTGGCTGAGTTCCCGAATCTCCACAACCGTCGGGAGGACACCGCACGTCCAAACATTCGACGTACCGCCATATACGGACCACACCAGGTCCTCCGGTGCGCAGCAAGCCAAGACGCATGGCCCCCATATCGAAGACTTTGCGCAGTGTTTATCCGGAAAAACGATATTCTCGAAAGTAGACTTAGTACGTGCGTTTAATCAAATACCAGTGCACCCGGACGGTATACCAAAAACGGTGATCACGACACCCTTCGGCTTGTTCGAGTTTTCATGGATGTCTTTCGGTCTACGAATCACTGCCCACACGTTTCAGCGCTTTATGGACGAGGCATTGCGCGGTCTTGAATGGTGTTACGTATATATAGATGACATCCTCGTAGCATCGAATTCGGTCGAGGAACACAAACGGCACTTGCGCGAACTTTTTGGACGCTTAAACGAATACGGAATGCTGGGGATGCGGCAAAGTGCGTTTTTAGTGCACCGGAGGTGACATTTCTGAGATACGCAGTGTCCGCGCGCGGAACCCGACCCTTTCCGGAAAAGGTCCCCGCGATCCGAACTTTTCCGTGTCCCGAAACTTTGAAGGGATGACGACAGTTCCTGGGCATTGTGAACTTCTACCGCCGATTTGTGCTGAACGCCGCAGAAATCCAAGCCTCACTGAGCGCGGCCGTTTTGACCGGGAACTTTTGGCGATTTGCAAAGCAGTAAAATATTTCCGGCATATGATAGAGGGGCACGAATTACCAATATTCACAGACCACAAGCCGCTGACATTCGCGTTCCCTCAAAAACCGGAGAAACATACACCGCGTCAATTCTGGTGGTTCGATCTGATCGAGCAGTACAATACGAACATCCAGCATGTAGTCGGGAAAGATAACGTGTTCGCGGGCGTGTTTTCACGAATCAAGTCAGTATCGCAAGCGTTAGATTACGCGGAACTTTCGAAGTCACAACGGGAAGACGAGGAGCGTCGAGTACTTTTGCACTCTCCTCGGTTAATGGGTACTAATAAATCATAACTGTAAGTTTTTACTTGCACCTTAATGCATAATGGAGGCAAGGTTGAATAACTGAAGAACTTGTATTATTTATCGAGTTGTGAATGAAGTGGTACGCGGAAGGTGCATTTTGTACTGTCGATTAGATATTTGGACCGTTGTTAATTCAATTTTATTTGCATACCCACTCTTATATGATTAATTTTTGTATGATCACAAACAGTTTATAAGACGATTATAAACTCTCAGATAGAAGTAACAATGAAAGAGGAGAGGAAGATACTAGATAAGAAATTGGCGAGAAGAAAAAGAGCTGCTTTAACTTTATGGATGTTGAGACCATAATTGAATCTATTGTATCGAACGTCACAGTTCATTGCGAACCCGTATGAAAGGCGTCCCTGCGGATATGAAATTTCGGGCTTCATTGAGTCTCGTCACTTTAGGCTTAGTCGTTCCGTCGCCACTATACTCCGCAATTACCGCTTCCTTATACATAAAACATGAAAGTAGATTCCATAGACAAGAAATCTCATACATGAAATCTTCTCCATCCTGAAAAACCCAGTTTTTTCGGGTTCTATATGTTATGGAGACATACATGATATGTTTGTAACGTCTCCATAAGCGTTTAATACCGGTAGCAGCCTTCAGAATTAAAAGCTAGTTTGTCCGTTGCACGACGCAAAATCAGAATCCATTTTTCAACAGATTGAGCGGCGCAATTATTCCAATTATTCTTTTATATACCACTCTTTATTTGTTGAGGGAAATGTTTATGTAAAACGAGATTTGTGTCATTTGTGAGAAATTTATTAACGCATGGGTTTATTATTCGATGGTGAGCTTATTTTCTGTACCTAAAAACATATGAAATTTTCTTTCTGTTTTCAATTATAGTGCAAATGGGTGATGAGCGAGTTATACGTTTCAGGAAGCGTTTGGAAGACAAATTACAGCAGGTTTTCAAGTTACAGTAATTTGTAATGCACGACTACAAAGGAACATTGGAGCAGAGGAGTATTCGTGATTCGTACAGTTTTCAACATTTATTTCGTCCATGGTAACACAGTTCCACTGGGACACAACATAGTATGTACTATTCAGCGGTACATGTAAATGGCTTCCTGGTAAATCTTGCTCCCCTTTTTTACACCCGTGGCATTTGATTCGTACGATTTCGTGCGATTCTCGCACTGGTAGCCTATCATCTTTTTCGTTTTTCATTTCACCGTAACGTGAGCGCAAAAACCATCGTCCCTTCTTCATCATCGAGGCACGTTGCTTTCAAGTATTCACACAAGTCTGCCTAAACCTATTTTGAAGACAGAAATTCCATTTTCCTTGCAAATTTGCCTGGAGACTGTGTGCTTCTGCATAATTACTGCACTTAAAAATTCAAGACTTTTCAGTCATTCTTTGAAGATTGAAACTGACTGAAAATTCCATTTTATTTCAATCAGAATGCTTTCTGAATTTTTTTAATTATTTAGAATATGAAGGTGAAGAGTTTTCCAAGTGTAAATCGGAAGGACTTGTAATCTTGAAAGATGTGTATCGTTCAGGGTACGGCTTACACTTGAAAAACTCTTCACCTTCGGTTAACTCAGCCCGTAAAAATCTCAAACAGATCATTTAAAACATCTGCTTTCCGTACATTGTTTAATATAATTGCTTTTAATAATTATTAACCCTTCGCTACCGAATGCCACCACAAATATTACACTCCAACTCTTTAGGATACGCGTATAATAACATTCGTCTGTAAAAGGTTAATAAATTAATCCATATATGGAAAAATTTATTTCCATCAGTCATCCAAATCTTTGCACTTTCGAAAAAATAACAGCTTTCTTTAGAGTTACATGAACAAAACTTTCCTCAACAAATTTAATTTGTAATTTGTTAACAGAATAAATAATCGTTTTTGAATCGAAAATTATTTGCATCTTTTCCATTAAGAAATTCTCGAGTTTGAGGACAAATTTTAAGTGGCTCCGCTTTAGAGCCCTCGACTGCAAAGAGTTAGAAAGCAAAGGCAAACGAAGTTTCTCCCGATCTCTCGATTGTACGGAGATTCGTATTCCTCGCAGAAAGATGCGTAAATATGTACAGTTACGTTCTACCGTAATCTACCGTCGGACGAAACATCCTCCCCATTATCTCGCAAAGCCATTTACCTTATTTCGACACGCCGTTTCTCGTAATGGAAAGAGTTTTAAAACGTTTCGGCATTCAAACCGCGACGAGCACGGATCGTGCTGGGAAACTCGAGTAGCGATCAAATGGTACTTAACCCATTCGCCTGCCAATCACGAGTATGCTGGCGGATGTTATTAGGCCGTAAGATACAAAGTCCGATTTCTTTAATGATCAATATTTTTAACCATAATAATCCAACCATTGGATTTTACACACTTTAATAAAATTTAATGTTTTTTTTTATTGAAAGCAGAACTTAAGGTATTGATCAAACAAATCGGATAATTCATATGTTCCAACTTTCTTTCTATTGGAAAGCAAAGAAAATATAGAAATAAACATGAAAACTTCAAACAGAAATGGCAGATACTATTGCTATCATAAAATTTTACCGAACAATCACAACGATGTACTGACTAGATTCTACGGTTAAAAGAATCATCTCCCTTGTATAGGAAGGAAAAACTATTTCTGAACTTCGTTCTTAACAATTTATTATCACCTCGAACGCTTAAGCGCTAGATTAGTTCTGCCGATCGCCTAAAAAATTCAGAGAAAACTACAACTCTAAGCTACGTCGTTGTAGAGGTTGAGACACGTGGATAGGATGAAATCAATATACGAAATGGTGGTGAAGGAAGCGACCAAATTACGCTATTGGATAAGATTT
The DNA here is from genome assembly GCF_050948175.1 of Xylocopa sonorina. NCBI lineage: Eukaryota > Metazoa > Arthropoda > Insecta > Hymenoptera > Apidae > Xylocopa > Xylocopa sonorina. The sequence goes on from NW_027490147.1 coordinate 475,361, forward strand.
AAGGATGAAATCAAATCTCTATTAGCGACCGTAGTCAGTGATAACCAGAATTAAGGTACAGTTTAGCTAAGAAATATATGGGGCAACGAAAGTATAAATCAACCGAAGAGTTTGATCGCACAATAAACAAAGAAGTGAAATTCTAATACCGCAAAATTACAAATGCTATGGTTTCAAAATAATTATCACTGCTCCAAATCGAATTAAGTTATGAAACATTTACAGACGGGCAAGAGCTCCTAATAAATAACGTCAAAATGGTTGGCGTACCTGTTGGGGCGTAAATATCTGCTTATCTTTTTTTTACCTGTAGCTTTGAAATTGCTTGGAATGGACACTTGATCTATTAGCAATGATAAGTAAATTTTAGTAAAGTAATTGGTTGCATTTGACATGCAGTTGCAACAAGAAAAATTAGAAATTTGTATCTCTCGATTTCATTTTCGTCTAAAAAGCATAAAATTTAACCCATTAGTCGCGTCACGAAATTGGTCGCCCTCTTAATTAGAACCAAGTTTATGGTACGGACACAATTAACTAGCTATTATTGAGGATTTCCAAATATTAGTAGTAAACGAATTGTAGTAAAAAATAACAACGTTGTATTTATCACGAAAGCTTTTAATAGTCTTTACAGCTCCGCTGATTTAGCTTTACTAGACAAAATCTTTCCACTTTCTAAACGTCTTTCTACGTCCGATGCTCGCTTGGAAATGCCCGGTCTTTCAGACCTCTCTGGACTTCTCCTATTCAGACCACTTGTCTCCGTCTCCTACGCGTAAACATCCTTCTAGGGTCGGACCGACAAAAACCGTCGATTGATAGAGGCGATAAGCGCCCAGCGGAATATCAATTGTCGCTTTCATTACTTACCTTTTTTTATTACTTTAATTTTCCTAAGTACCAAGATAGGGCCTTAAAGGTTGTTTTGGAATTTTTTAACGATTTGCGCGTTTAATGCCTTAACTCAATAGCTAATGGCATGCCAAAAACTCATAAAACCTGATCGGCCTTCTAAAAGCATCGATAAACCTTTTATTTTTAATCTTTTGATATTGTGTTAATTATACGATATTTGTTAAGACAAAGAAAATCCTTTGGACTTGGGATATTATGTTGGAATAGTTAAGATACTGTACGCTGTAATATGGACACAGAGTTAGTACTGAAAGAGTTAATATTGGCGAAGTCATAGTTAATTTTAGAGCATGAAATTATTTGGCAACTCAAGATTCAATTTCCTAATATGAAATTATGCAGAATATGCAGTGAAATGTGTTAGATGTTTACGAGTAGCGACATATGGTTTGCCGTGTAAGTAATAACAGCACATGGACAGACTAAACAGTGTCAAACTTAAAAACTTCTGTTAATCACATGCTTACTATGCTTACCACTATGTATTACAGTTATATTTTCATACGAACGCAAATAGCATTTCATAGTCTAACTGTCCTTAAAAATACTGCAAGTTCGTGTTTCTTCTTGCGATTTTACGATGTCCTTCATTTGGAATAGGAAAAAGGCTAACTTGAAGATAAGATCAATACGTTTGAGTTCACCGTTCGGATGTTAACTTCACTTACAACACATCTTGCATGATTCTCATATAACCGCTGATATAACTCTCTAACAAAACTTTGCTCGTTCGAACGATGCAATATTTTTCAAATCAATGAATAATTAATTTAATTGATTATATTAAATGCAACTCAAATTCAACGATTCCGAAGCCTTTCAAACAGTCCATGCGTCGCACATAAAGCGTCGGGATAAATGAAAAGTATTTTCATGTCGAACAGTCTTCAACAGTCGATGCAGAAAAAGTTGATTTATTGTGGCAATAAATTAAATAGTCATTTAAATCTATATATACAATAGTATATAAAGTAGTATATATAGTATATATAATATTAAAATGAACTTTTGGGCAGTATTTTGTTACCAAAAAAGTCAATATAAAAATACTAAATGGTCAGTACATAAACAATGAGTGATCAGTATGAATAAAAACGGTTAGTGTGGAATTAATTACTGGTTAGTATCCTTAAAAAAAAATAGTGCTTAGGCTAAGATTTTTTTCCGACAACTTGATCATGCCCCTCACATATGCAAAATTTCATGATGGCCATATCCGGTTCTAAATATTTCGGAGAAAAGATAGCCCTCCATTTGGATCTCCGGGTGAGGGAAGGATTGGGTGAGCTCATCGTGTCGGTGAAAGGGTCAAGGCGGGCGAAAAATCTTCGGCCCATGATCTCGCCCCTATTGTCGAACAGCATAGCCACCCGGTAACACGCTTGATGAAGACCACCCTCATCATTGCCATGCTGCAACGGCGGCAGCCTTTTGTTTCCAGGTAGTTTTTATCTCGCAGCTAAGCACTGCGCACTGTGTCTGTGCAGAGGTGCTGGCGCTTGGCTTCTCGGTATTTGTCGCTCGTGCTACTACCAATACAGCGACGACATTGAAGGGCACCACAGGCACCTTAAGGTGGTGTTCCGTTCTCTGAGAGGAAAGGGCTCATTAGGACATTCGGCATGAAAATTGTGAACAGCTTTGAACAACTGCCTACCTACCGGTCGACGAGGGGTCCGTCTTTCAATGACGTTATAAACTCCAAGCGAACAAACTCCCAGTCAAGATAGTCTTCAGTACTTTCCGGCGTGGTAGTGAAAGGACACATGATTACCACGAAACCGCCAGCTTGCTTTTGAGAGCACACATTCCAGACGACCGAGAAAGGGAAGACAGGCTGGCGCAGCATGGAATCAGGTTGGGTGCACGCATCGCACCCAACATTCCTGACACCACTGCCTTCACGGAAACGGAAGTCACGAGTGTAGTAAAACCTTTCAAGAATAAAAAGGCACCAGGACCGGACTACATCTACGTTTGTGTGCTGAGAGCCACGGTTAAAGTTATTCCCGGCAAAGTTACACGACTTCTCAACGGATGCCTTCAATGGGGCGTCTTTCCCTCCACTTAGAAAGAAGAATCTCTCCGGGTTTTTTTAAAAGAGAAAGGATAAGAAGGAAGGATAAGAAGGACCCAAAATCCTATCGTCCGATTTGCCTCTTCTCGATTATAGCAAAACCTCTCGAGAAACTTCTCATAAATCGTCTCTACCAGACGTCGTTGGCTCCCGGAAAGGTCTGTGATCGAGAGTTCGGGTTTATGTCCAGAATGTCGACGGACGATGCAGTTGTGGAGCTGCGCGACATGGTTGATGCTTCCGAGTACCGTCATGTTGTCGTGTTGCTCTTCAATATCTCCGGGCCTTCCTCGCGAACTAGATTTGTTAGGTAGGATCAGAGTGTGCATGCATCCGAGTATGCAGTGGATCCGCCTCCCCGAGGTCCCTGTGGGTGCCCGACGATTGATCGAGAACTTAGTCTTAATCGAACATAGGTGTAGCTGAAGGGCCCACAACGCGGGAAAACAACCGCTGCGGCACTGCTAGGTTTTCCTTGTCCGATCAGAGGACTAGCGTTTGTTGGCAAGTGGATGGATCGTCCCGTATGCCCGCCTTAGTGGCGTGGAAGTAGGCTTGCACCCCCTTCTGGGACCGGGTTAAGAATAAACTATCATTCTAGGCATTGTGGGCAAAAAAGGAAAAGGTTGATGAGGAGCTTAGGGCCCACATGTTCGACAGCCGCGTCGAGTAAGATGATGATGGGTTTTATGGTAAGGACTCGACCTGCCGGAAAGGGACCCAGACGGAGTCTGGGTGAAATATGAGTACCATAAAACCTGGTTATCTTCAAAAAGTCGGGAAAGTCCCATCAAAGGGAGAACACCTTGACGGGGATGAAGTAGTAGGCGTTTTGAGAAGACCTAATTAGTGAAAAAGGTCAACGCCTACTTCTTAGGATAACCTTAAAAGCTTAGGCGAAAGAGGCAGCTAGTCAGGAGTTTATTTGGAAAAGAAACAGAGTTGATTTTGAAAGGAGTTAGAGAAGATTAAGCGAGTACAGACGGCCATAGCGTTAGGAATATAGATCCATTTATTAAAAGCACAGTGTATTATCGTTTTTGCTATTTCTTTTTTTGAATTGCCTATCTCTGAATCCCTACGCCCAACATAGTTTCTCCTACAGCATCAAGATTCATTAGTAAAAAGGCCAGCTGATGTCTTTAGGAAGGCCTAAAAGCTTAAAGAATAAAATAGAAAAATCAAAGGCAATTGGTAAGTGAGCAAGTACCTAGCGTCGATACAACAAATAAAACTTTACATCATTGAGAAGTACATCCACTGCACCCGCATATGTGTGGATAATTCAAAAATATCACAGTACTGATTTCGGAGAGAGAATACATCAGCGTATCATGGTGGTCACGTACACTTGTTGACCGGTACGTGAACTGTGAATAAAATTTCGCTTGGAGTTATAATAAAAATAGAAAATTGACCTCACTATGCCTCTCGGATGAACCCAAATGTATTTAGTGGATTAAATTTTTTCGGAATAACTGTCGTGTAATTCCGCCGCAATTTTAGAGGAAACCCTTTCATATATGTATTAAAAATGGTAGACGATTACATTTTCCTGTGTACATGTCAGGAATTGTAATGTTATTTTCTTTGAGGTATCCGTTGCAGTAATTATGTGATAATCTGTTCTCTTCAATAACAAAACAATAAAATGAATAAGAAATTCTCATGCAAGTCGTGTAATTTAATAATATTTTAAGTGCGTTTAGCATAAAACAAATTTCTTTTTATTTTTAATCATTGAGGAGCACCTGACACGTGACTTTTTTTTCCTCAATTTTAATTTACTATGTTCAGACGTTCCTTATGTCCTAAATTTAAAGAATGTCCAGCGAGTTTCTTATCACCAAATGTTTGGGACCAGTAAGTTATTACTGCGCAATGGTTGACAAGACTGTTGCTACCACCCGTGGAATCAAGAGCTTCGTCATCCCTTCTCTACAAACCTGCCATCAGTATTGGAAGGGATGACGAAGTGGCTCTAAATGAGTATTAAAATTTAGACTTCAAAAAGCGAAAAACCATAATAAGATTCAATTCGAAACACGGGCAAAATAAATTATCGTTTTAAAATGAGTAATTTCTAGTCACCATTAGAACGTTGAGTTTATTCAGTCCCACTTCTATGAACAGTCTTTTAAGCAACATTTAAGTGCAATATAAAAGAATTCGAAACAGAGAGGTGAGTTCTTAACCACCACCTGTATTCTTCCGTCAATTCTGTAGAATAAATTCAACAGCAATTAATATAGTTTTTAAACGAAATCAAAATTTCAATCAGTTTTGTACAATGGTTCACTTTAATTTATTTTGACTTGGATGTTCAACCAGCAAGAAGTTAATCGATGGCGAAGCGTTATTAAAGAAGCGTTGAAACAGAAAAAGACGGGACGAAAGCGGTGGTGCAAAGCCCACCCGCGTGACCTGTTTTTGTCCTAGCAAAAATTTCTTTCTACCGTGGAACTGAAACGCGATAAACGAGAACGTCGTTGTAACTCGCGGTCATCCGTGTCTACCGGATGAATTCCTGCATATATTTCGCCTTAGCAGAGCGCGATTACATCTTTCTACGATAACTTTATTCCACAACGATTAACAAAGTTGGGAGGGAGCACGTGAATGGTGCCTGGGTGAAATTTGAAACTCGAATTTGACGAGGTTTTACGCTCGAGTTGCTCGAGAGCCCCGATACGAGGCTCCATCGTTCGGAATTAAAATTTCGATTTAACAATTAAGATATGTTAAATCGCTAATTTATCTATTTCGATCGTTGATATATATATATATATATATATATATATATATATATATATATATATATATATATATATATATATATATATATATATATATATATATATATATATATATATATATATATATATATATATATATATATATATATATATATATATATATATATATATACATTTGTCGATGTTAACCAGGGTTGGGCACTACGTGCAAGTGATTTCGTTCTCACTAAGCGCTATTAGTCGAACAGAAGTTCGATGATTGCAGGAAATTAATCAATAAACTTCCAGAGTAATTAGGATGTTCTGAAATCCCCGAAATCCCAGTTAAGGCTACACGACTTTTTTGCAGCTTACGCGGTTGGCTCACATGGCAAAACGTAATTCTGATTAACGATTTTGTCTTTTTAGCAGCTCGTTTCGCACTTCTGGGTGAATTTTAATTCACATTCCATCGGATCTGTCATTAATCTGAAATCAAACGGCAGCCAATTGGCCTCACATATAAAAAGTTGGGACCGCTACGCGAAATCATTGACTTGACGATTTTTTCAAACGTTCGGATTGCCTCGTGCACTTCGACCGAGAAAATCTCCCGCTCGTTTCAATCGCGCGTTCTTCGTTTGACAATTCTTGTTCCGTGACTCCAAAACTCCAAACTTCCAAAACTCTTGCTCCGTGTTGGACATAAATTATACGAAAAAACAGAAAAGAAAAGTCTTACTGATAATTTACTGCGATACAGAAAGATTCCAGTTACTTTTGTGGAACGATCATCAAATTGAACGTAATTAGAAATTAATTTATCTCTCTAATTATTACAAAGTTTGCTTTGCTCTAAACATTCCATTCCGTAGTCATTTGAATATTTATTTAACCTTTTGCACCTACATATCGCCACATAGTCGCCATCCTACGTTTCATTATTACATATAAATTTAGATTATATAATGTATTATAGATACATATATTATATATTTGAGATATAGATAAAATGTTGTGTATTTATTTAACTATTCTTATTAAACCGACAAGTTAAGATGCAATATTTCCAGAAAAATGTTTTCTCAAATATAAATACAAGTGCAGAGGATTCATTCAGGATGCCGCTTACGAGGAAAAGACAGAGACCTGTAAAGACCGACGCGAAACATAGTTAAGACGTGCTTTCTGTAGCTATGCAAACCTGTGCTAAGATTTCGGCATCGAAAACCGTCGAACGTCTTGGAACGACGCGGATCGTGTTGGCAATGCTCATTTACAAGATGATCGCGCCTCGCAGACTCCGAGGAGATATTTTCATACGTCGCGCAGCCCGCGGCGTCATTTTCCTAATGCGAACCATTCCGCCCCGGCAGCCCCCAAAGCGACGGATAGAGTACCGATGTATAAATGACTCGCGGGCTAATTAACATTGTCTTCAGACGAGCGGACGCCTCGCGAGAAACCGAATTTTGAGCTGCTAATAGCCATGGGACGCGAGATTGGGCGATCGAAGATTAATTGAGAGGCCTCCATCCGAGGGACTGCTATCTGGACTCGCTGGAATCGCTGCGGAAAGTTGCTGTTGGAAAGCTGCACGCTCGCAAATTTTCAATACACGACGCTGTTATTAGCGTTCTCACACCGAGAAATAAAGAAAGATAACAAAAGTCGAAAAAAGCATAAAACATATATGTTATACTATAACGTACAATATAAATGTATCGTAATATAAATAATATTATATTAATATTATACACTGTATATTTTATTTTTAAATTCATTTAAAAATTATTTTATATATATTTATACAAATATATCTGCAACAAATATATATTAATATGTTAAAAATAAAGGTTTCATTCCTTTCTTGTTTCATGTTTCAACTACTTGATTCACCTCGATACAAATCAAAGTAAAGAAAAACAATGAAAATGTAAAAAACCATTTTTATACAATAATTCAGAACATAAATAAGTGTAAAAAAAGTGGAAGCACAATATTAAGCTTCATTTCAACCTCCTTTATGCGTTTGTTGTTTAGAAGCTTAAAAAAGGAGGCAAATAAATGATAAATACAATTAAAGTCATTAGAACACAGCACAGCCACGCACATTCAAAGCGCATTTATGTTACAGCACATCTTAATACACCACATATTATACAAACAAGATTACTAAAAAATAAAGAGAAAAAAAATAAGGAACAAGTGAGGCAAAAGTTCAGATGACATTACGATCGAAATCTCAATGACGCCCATAGGCATTAAATTTTTGGCAACACAAAATCAGGAGAGTTCTGCTACTGTATACTGTAACCTAGCCTATTTTCTACCTACCTATTTCTGTAATTGGTTTCCGTACCTGCGGAAGTGTCTAATCATGGCGGTATCGCGTACACACGCGAATGGCGTCGACTCCACGTGTCACGGTCTGTATTATCGATGTCGGAAGGAAGATATGCTGCAAGCTATCATGCATCAACGCTCGTGACGCTTTATATCTTGTCGAGCGTGACGTTTTAATCGAAGTTAGTTGGACGGTAGCGAAGGGTACGGTTTCGGAAAAATGAAAAACGAGAGCAGGGGCAAGCGAGTAGATTGTTACGGTCCCACTGCATGCGTACTGGCGCTGTGCTGAATGCATATTGGACCTATTATTGGGTCGACAAAGAATATTTTCGGTATGATTGATATGAAAGACTTCTGTGAGTGTTCTAATGTTTTGTTTTTGGCATTTGATATCAGTTACATTTTTACATTAGATATAATTGATTATCAGCGAACAAAATGATAAAGTTTATTTTCTCTGCATATAAAAAATACATTTTATTCCACACTACAAAGCAGCACATAAATACTGTTGTGAATCTGGAGTTCCTTCGGCCATTTAAAAAAAATCACCGCTAACTATTTCACATATATCGTAGCAAACAGACACATGACCGCTTCTTGATCGCTGTGATTACGATATGTGACATTCTAATTATCATTCGCCTTTCAAATTATGACCAATCACTGTTCGTGTGTCCACTAATAAAATAATTTTATTTCAAATTCCCTCATGGACCTAGCCAGACCTGCGTTCTTAGTGTTAGTCTGAATTTTACAGTCATAAAAGTAAGAATATTATTTCCAAAGTTGTCGAGTCCTATAAATATGAAGGATAACGATCAAATCAGTTCAAGTGAAGGCGAATTCGATTTTTCATTATTGAACATCGATCAAGCCCGACCAAATGGAAAAATCCATCTTGTTCTGAAAGAGTTAATGAAGGGTTGTAAGGTTTGCTCTGACCGAAGTGTTCATGCCAAGATAGGCAAGCCACCCACAATGGCGCTATTTATTAATGGGCCTCTCGTTTCTTAATAAGTAGCTATTAGTTTTAGTTTGATTTGGAGCAGCGATAATTATTTTAAGACCATAGCAACTCTAATTTTCGGTATTAGAATTTCACTCCTCTGCTTATTACGCATCATACCTTTAGTTGATTTAAACTTTCGTTGTCCTATGTATTTTACAAATGAAGTGTGTCTTAAGGTTATTGCCGACCCACGGTCGTTGAGGCAGACCCATGGAATTTCCGCGTAAGCCACTCAAGGGCAACTCGGTGCCTGAATGTGACCTTCGGTTTGGGGGCGGCCACTTAGTTCAGATTTTCGTCCAATAGTGTAATTCGACTGTTTCCCTCACCACTCGCTATAGTTTGGTTTTAAACGTATCCAAGTATCTTAACCTCCACAACGAGGTAGTTAAGAATGGTAGTGTTCGGATGTGAGAGCGGATTCATTAGAACAGACTTAGCACCCCAGCGGTCAACACGTATAAATAAATAGTTGCAACTCGGAATTCTTAATTTTGTTCCTACCTTCAGCAGGAAGGTGATCCTTCGACCCTTAGAATACAGTTTTTAATCGGCGCACCGCTGTATAAAATCGGCTAAGCCCGAACCATTAATATCCATCCCAATAACCCGTGGACAATACCAAACACGAAATAAGCCTAGCAGTAAATGTAGAACCTGAAATTATTGTGACACGTGGCCTGACAAACCGGGGATGCATCTCGGAGAATGTTTTGTAAAATATCACTTAGGAAAACCATTTACAAAGTGTAATATTTAACAGATTTTGTTTTGTAGAAACGTAGAAATAAGTAAATTATTGACATTTTGTTGTTTGTATACGTTTATTCTAGTATAAAATCATTTTAAAATATCTGTAAAACATTAGCCTAGTACAATCAAAATTGTCTCAAATTGCCAGTTCGCCCGAGCGAAAAAGTCTTTGGGTGCAAAGAAATAAAATCGGTGTTTGCAACAATACTTTCTTACCGACAGAGTATTTTGCACGTACGTAGATTTTGCATATTCCTCGTCGACTAAAAGTGACATTATTAGAAAATCCGAAAGAAACTGTAACGCGATACTTGGAAAGGCGTTAGAATAGAACAGGAAGCTACTGTAACGGTCCCATTATACCGTTAATAACTAAAAACTATTACAAATAATAAAAAATACAATATAATACAATATAATACAAATATAAATAGTAAACAAATATATGAAATGAATAAAATAACTGTAAATATTTCGGCTAGCGCACATACGCAGTAAGTCGGCGCCAACGATGCGCATGCGCGACCGACTGCCCGCGAGAGTACAAACAAAGCTGCAGGGACGCCTGCAGCCGGAGAGAGTTTGTGTCTTACCCAACTGACACCACTTCGGGTTCAAGCTTTAACCAGTTCCTCGTCTGAGCGACTCTGAGCGTAGGTTAGCGATCGTAAATAGATAAAATATATATGCAGGGTAGCTTTAATTAAACATATACAGGGTAAGGCAATAACTATTACTACCAAATTAGTATTACATTTGTTTTACAACTCCCATGGATTTTCGCGCAATATTATTCCGTGCATCAGCAAAATCTGTTCCAAACGTAACAATTTTTCAACAAATATAAATGGATAAATTTAAAATGTTTTCATTACTTTTCTCAAAATTAAACCTACGTAAGTAATCGTTTTCATAAAATATATTATTTATTTCTAACACTGTGGGACAGTCATCGCGAACAAAATTCATTGAAACACTGACAGACACTTTATTTCAATTGACACCAATTACTCTTGCACGAATATCAATGTCCCTGTTAAATAACGTCTAAATCTGAATGACGAACTAAACTCGTCATTCTTAACTTAAGCGAAACAAGTGTATGAGTACCAATCAATAAATAAATCGGTGCTCAGAGGGTTAAAAATCACGAGAAAAGAGGGGACGAAAGAGCCAACAGTTGAAGATTGGACAGGAAAGCACTAATAGTGTGTAACATGATTTTATTACGTAATCTCTTTTACATTTAATGAACGTTTTTATTCATAGTTGTTTCTATAATTTCAAAATCTGATCGAACTGAATAATACTTGCGTATACGCATACCGGCGATATTTGCCGGTCCAAAGATGAAGCTTCGTATAATCTCAGAAACGGAATCTGTAGCTCGCGTGCGAACAAGACAGTAAACCAGGGTTACGGGACGTTGTGGGTCCATAAATCACCGCCGCGTGTAACGACCAAACCCCGGCAGACCCTCCGATAAGAATACACACCTCCCGCGAGGGGGTTTCCCACGGAGAATGTACGTGGCACCAAATCAAGGGATGCACATGTGGTTGACACCAGTCCTCGATGCACCATACCACCACCTCGTCAATTAGAACGCAATCATAAATAATGAAACATTTTCCATGCAACAGGACGACCTTCCATAAGATGCGCCCCCACCCCGAAAAAACCCAACAATATATATAAAGGGTAATGTTAAAATATAGACAGTTCAGTTTAATCCAAAACACAGTAATTCATTTCACGTCTACGGACGATTCTCCGTCAGTTCCCAGTTTCTCCATAACATTCGTAACTCACAGTTCGCTTTGTGTGTCATAGGGTGTATCATTGTATTTCAGAATGTAGGAACGCAAAAAGTCGGCGTGCATTATGAAATCGAATTTATTACGCCAGGAAGTTGCATTAAACAAGATTTTATGGGCGAAACGTAGCGTTTGATATTATCATCATGCACTGCTCGAGATTAATATTACCCGCGGATGGCGCCGGATAGCCAGACGCCGAGAAGCTGCTAAGAACCACGGTTTTTGGGAAATGGGATTGAATGACCGCTTTGCTTTCACGCTCTTTGCGCCCATTTTTTTTATCGCGGTGCTGGCTTTCGATTTTTCCATCGTACGTCGATGCGATCAATTAATCTGCTTCTCGACTCGTTGCGAAACCTGTGGCGCTGATCGTTGCTCTTTGTTGTCTTTTGCCGAGAAAATAAAAAAGTAATATAGCATTTGGCGGATTTTTACAATTCCAAATACCGGGACTGTGAGTGAAAATTTCTACCATTTCTTAAAATTTTTAATATTTTGATTAGTTTACATCACTCTGATTAATTTGGGGTTATTAATATTGTTTTGCTCTGCGTTTTCTGTACAACCTGCATGTTTACGGATGGTGAATGTGTTGATGATATTAGACTTGGTAATTGGTGATAATAGAACATGCAATCAAAGAGGGTGCGTTGAGCAGGAATCGAGGAAATGAAGTGGTTTAAGTATTGCACCGCCCAATCCACCACTTGCCACTTGATTAGCCTGACAAATATGGCTATTTATAAAACTTTGAAGCATAGGTAGCAGAATATCGGAATTTCCGGACACACAACAGTGAATCTTCTTATTAAAAACTGTGAGAAAGAAGAAATTTTGATGATCGGTATAATGGAATAAGACGTGGATTAATTCCTTTTTCTGTATTCAATATCCCAAATAGTTTTCACCTTAAATTTAGCATAATGCGTACTCGTAGTAATTGAAGAAATTGAAGCAGACAAAGAAAACTATTGATCACGATGTTATTATTAATCAATTAACTGTGAAACTTAGTTTTAGAATTAGTCGAATTTCCACTAATACGCACGTAAAGTATATTAATATGCAGCTATTCGCCACTGATATCAGTTTTCGTTTCATCTCGTTATCTCCGTTGCCAAAATATAAGGGTTCAAAGTTTTTCATTCGTAAGTGATGCACAAGATGGCCACCGCATTTATGAATGGACATGACACATTTTTTCCAGGAATTGTTTACGCAATAATAGTAATAATAAAAACCGTCTAGCAGCTGTCTGGCATCGACAAGCCCACGTGGCAGACAATTCAGGTAGGTCAGAGTGTCTAGAAGCGAGCGAGAGGTCTGAGTCCTTATTACGAGGACGGACATAGTAACCGATTAAAAATTACCGTTCTTTTTACACGAAGTTGCAATATCGACAACCCGTTAAATTGGATCAAGATGATTTAAGGACCGTTTTCAAAGGGAGTCAAATATCGTTGAATAAAAAATATAATCTTCGGAGGTATAAAGCTTCCAAATTTTTATAATTTTAATACGGTTTAATTAGAGTTTTAATTAGTTTTATGTCGAAAGTGTTCAACTTTTTTCGTGGTTAAATTCTATCAAACATTGGGAATAACTCATTTCAAAATTTACTAGACAAATGCATAAAATAAAAAAATATGTATATTATTATTATATGATATAAATTATGTTCGTAAATAAAATTTCCCAGACAAATTAGCTGAAATTTTCAAAATATGCGATGCGAACCGTACTTATATGAATAAATCTTTGAATTATATGAATAAAATGTTCAAGAGGTACAGAGTCCTGCCTATGGTTAATCGAAACATTCTCCTTTACTATTTCAAAAGTCCTTTAGAGGACGTATAATTAAATTAAGCAATGACGTGTACATACTATTACATTATTATAAATATTACGAATAAGGTCAAGTGAAACGAAGAGGAATTACATTTCTATTCCTCGATAGAAATTAACAATTATGCCCGTTAATCGCATAGAAATAAAAGTTTCGATTCACATGTAAACACGTCGAAATTAAAGTTATACCGCAATTATTATTTTCCGCTGCAGGTTATACCGACGGAGCGTTGTGAAGTGGCGAAGAAAGGAGAGACCTGGACCTTAAGGCTCCAAACCACCACCACTACCACCGATCCGTGTATACTCTTCGACGAAATTCCTTACGCGGACAATGCACAATCTCGTGTCGTCACGGACACAGGCGAAACCCGGAGTAAATACCCAGAGAGCAGGACCTTTCCACGGACTCAAAAAACCAGAAAGAGCAAGAAGAAAAAGGGGGAAAGCTATCTGAGGAAGTGCAAGAATGCTCTTTCCAAAGGCGATGAGACTCCATTGGAGAAGAAGCGGCAGGAACATTGCACCTCCTGGTACCTGGACAAGTCCCATCAAGAAAACGCAGAAGCTCTCCTAGGAAAACAGTCAGAATTCTTGGACGAGATGATCTGACAATACCGGAGGATTGCGATGAGCCTGTAGACGAGGATGAGCAAGAGGCCGACTTGAGAAGAAGCAGAACGTCCCTCTACGAGGACGCGAGGGATTCGATGAACGATCGCAAATGTGCGGCTGAGAGAACATGAAGGCATTGACCACCGAGGACACGAATTTGAACAAGCGTGACTTGATAGCGGAAAATGGCGGACAGTAGACCGGATATCTCGACGTTTGCGGACACTGATGAGAAAAAGGGTAGAATTTTCTATTTCTCTTCTACGTGAGGAAATCCTCACCTGATACCCGAAAATTTAGGAGTCTCTGTATAAAACCCGACGATGACTTTCTCCGGCGTATGTGGAACGAGTCTGGGAACATTCAGTCTCTTTCTGTTGACTAGATCAATCGTACTTGCTCGCTTACTCGATCACGAACAAGAGTCATTAGATAAATAAATGGGAATCACTCATGATGCGAATCTAACGGTATTGGATAGCGGCGCCCATTTGACTACAAACGATAGACGATCGCAACGTGTGCGTATGGCGGTAAAGCAAATTGCAAAACACACAGAGGTGGCCACGAGCGACGTCAACATATGATTTACAACGGACGATCCTAATCGCTCTATGATTTACACCACGCCACTGTTGAAGAAGAATTTGATCGCGCCTCACATGAACGAACTGCTCTGCGTAAATATGTACCATTAACCCCTTAACGTACGATTAAATTTAACACGTTCACGCCGGGGCGAAAATCTACATTTTTTTGAGCGCACATTTCTTGCATCAAGCACTTTTTTTTTTTAACGACTAATTTTCTGAAAACGCGTGACCCACGAGTGGGTCACGCCGCCCCACGGAACAGTCAAGTGTGATCCACCGTTGGGACACGCCGCCTCACGGAACAGTCAAGTGTGACCCACCGGTGGGTCATCCCGGCGTGAACGTGTTAAAGAAATTTCCCATATCAATACCATTTAATTTCATTCGATTTTTCGAAATAGATAGAGTGATTAGAAATAGAACATTTTATGTGATCTTAAAATTAATACATTTTCATAAATTGGATAAATATTAGACACACATAATTCTAGGTACTTCTAAAGTTTACAATAAAAAAAGATGAAAATTATTAAGATGACTTGTAATGAAAATGAATAGTATACTATGTAGTAGTTTTGGAAAGTATGATATTTTTTCCAACTTTAAGGAAAAGGTAGTGTCACTTGGCATTGCTTAGATTGTGAAAATATTTTACTACTTAAAATACCTTTCGATCGTCTTCACTAAGCTAAGTAATAATGGATCCAGTAATAATTTCTTATCTTCTTTTGGGCATCCTTTTCAATCCTCAACATGCTCCCAATTGACATTTAATCAAAATCTAGAAAAATATACCTAATTGAATATTCTCCTTTTTCACTTAAACATTATTATGGAATTGATAGGTTATTTTACTGTCCATAGTACACTGTTACTTTTCTTCTTAAAACTGAAATTCGCGCTTTATACACACATCCTTTTATATAATACATTCGACTCACCGAATACTCTCGATTCTTTCATTCACGTACACTTATACTCAAGTTGAAATATTCTCGAATATCGATTATTCGAGAATATTGGCAATTACATTCTATGCTTTCACGTACACTAAGTCGCACACAATAAAACTATTCACAACCTACAATAATATATGTATATTCTATTTCGCATATTAAGATAATTAAGAGAATTGGAAGAAAACAATGCGAATGAATTTATTGAATTTAATGATTTTATTGAGTTGTTGATTCCAGGATTTTCCCTCGCCTCAGGGGTCACGACTCGGCATTTGTCGGGTCGTGGTATCGGGTCTGACGCACCCGGGGCACCCAGTCACTCCGGGCCAAGCCTGGCCCGAGGCGTCGACGACGCCCGTGCGAGGTGGACCATTTGGTCATGCCCCACGTCTTTGCACGGGCGTTGTCGGGGGGGGGGGCGGTACGATTGGGGGATCGTACCGATCATTGCACGCGTTCCCCGGGGCGGGAGCGGTGGCTGCGTGACCCAGCCATCGCTCATTACCTCGGACGGGGCAGTGTGTCTCGTCGACCACACTCCCCTCCGGGAAGGGGGTCCTCCCAGTCACCATGGAGGACCCCGGCGCGGGAGGGGACCGGACGTGTTCATCCAGAGTTCCCGGTCCCCTCCCAGCAGCGCCGAGGACGGTCACCGTGGGGTTTTAGCCGGTAAGAGTCCGGCATACCCCCGGAGTTCCCCACGTTAAAAAAAAAAAAAAAGGATTTTCCCTAATTTATTTTTCTGCACCCCTAGTTTCGTAGTTCTTACATTGTGCATTCTGGCATGGGAGACGCATTACGTATCAGAGACGTTGGATCGAAACATTGGATCGCTTCTACTTTTAAAAAAAGGTCCATAAATTTCTTCATTTAATTCCATTGCAATTTACGTATATTCAATGAAAAAGACGTTTAAATCTTATTCGATTAAAAAAAAAAAAAAACAACTTGTTCAAAGAATTAATCAAGCGTTTTCACCTCGTTCCAATTCTCATACGATAAACTTGATACCTGAAATCGAAATTAAAAGAGTCCTTCGAGAGCGACATGAAAAAAGTTCCGTTGTTTGAAATTCTCGTAGGCGTAGCCCGTGGGCAAAGATTACCGTGAACTCGACAGGAATTCGAGTTCACGCGAGATAGCTGCATAATACTCCTCACCACTGCTGGATTCTAACATTCGTCGTAGCGATGAGCATCAAAGCGAGCGTTTGAACTGAAACCATCGCGTTGGACAGAAGGGAAAATATCTATTGAATATTAAAGGTACAGACAAAATAATTCCAACGCTTCCAGACAATATTTGTCGATGGAAAAATCACACCACTTTCACATTCTGTAGCATGCAAATCGATCGACAATTGATAGGAAGCGGCGTGTTTTTGCGAAATGCGATTGGGAATGTCTCATGTTTTTGTCGATGGTTTAATCTTTTCATATGATCCATGGAGCTTTGTAATTCGAGTTTTAACCCTTTGACTACGACCGACTTTGAAATGCAACGATGGCCATTCGATGGCAACATACACCGAGAGCAATGAAAATTTTCTGAGGAAACGCTGAATTTCACTACGTTAAAACAATATTATTTATTTTTTATATTCTGCATTGAATTATTTCTGTATTGTTGCCTTGCAAATTTTCTAAACACTTTTATGCACAGGAGCCGTGAACTAAAGTGTTAACTGTTAAACTCGTAGATAAAAATGAAATTGAAGTTATCAGTAACATTAAATTCACGTTTAACTGTCTTATGAATAAAATCAAGGAATTTTTCATAGATTTTAATCTTCATGTATGTAGTGAAGAACAAAAGTAAGACATCCATCAACATTTCGACGTGCGCTCGCGTCAAAACGGCAAACAATTAGAGGAAAGAAGCGACCCAGTCGTTCCACGGAAGCAGCCAAGCGCACGGGGCAAGAAAAGTTCCGAAAGTGGCGGCTAGGTTCATTTCACTTGTCCCCAGGGCGGTGGCAAAGTATTTGTTCAACTCGTATGAGTCGTAAGCCACAGGTAGGCTATGTAAGTGGGCGTGTTTTCACTGGCGGTACAGTTAGAAATGTAATTGAATTTCATAACCATTGATTCGTGAATTCAGGCCAACTTAATCGCCAAAATTTCCTTTCATAGAACTTCAATAAAAAATCAGTTGTCAAAGATATTTGAACCGTAGAAATTGAAAAAAATCCAACTATTAAATATATCGACCCATTGAAATATACTTATATTTTAGCAACTTTTCTGAAGAACACTATCACAAGTAAAACATTCTTAGACAACACACGGTAAGATGGTAGCGACACTTTACCGGCACTGTAGTGGCGCTTCCGAGGAGTACCAGCAGATCCGTAGCCATCTGTTGCCGGATTCGTTAGCTAAAATGCCGGCACGCTTATTAGTACGTTGTAGACACCAGCGTAACACGCTATGTGAATTGCACAGCGCCAGCACTATCGTGACATGCGTGTCATCGTTCCATTTATGAATCTTCTCAGCAGTGAGGTAGGGTCACATTTATTAACGGGGAACCTGTGTTTTCATACGAATTAAAACCGTTACATGTCAGTAGGTGTTCAACATATAAGTATTGATAGGCATTTTGATAGTTATTTTTCAATATTTATAGTTATTGAGAGAGCCATATATATTTCTTTCAACTCGTCATAAAATAAAAATATTTATAAAATAAAATATTACTTATAAAATAATACTACTCATAAAATAAAATATTACTTATAAAATAAAAATTTTTGCTATTGCATCTTTAACTTCGCTTTGTGTAATTGTGTAATTTGCCTTGCTTAAATAACATGCTCTCGTCGTATTTAATATAACTCTCTATTGCATGAATTTGTAATGATGAGTTGAAAAAAAATATATAAGATACATGTATATATTTTTAGGATAAAGTAATTAACGACTTTGTGGGAAAGAACGCCGTATTGAGCTAGTTTATGGAAAATAATAAAAGTTCTTATATCTTTGTTTCGTGTCAGTGTATCTATTTTAGAATCAAAGAAATAAACTGCTTAGATTAGTCATTTTTAATATTCGTTTATAATTTTTATGGAAACAGCTTCCCCCTTAGTAAATATCAGCCGATGCCAGTGCTACGCGTGTCACTATGGTGAGCTGATAGTGCCGTAACACGAGTGTCGCCCCAGTGCTAAGACTATGCCGTTACGAGAGCTGAGTAGGAGCACTGTCTTAGCACAGTTCTGCCACGGAATTCGTTCCACCCGGTGTCACTGGCGTGCCAATCGCTGGTTGTCTGCGATTGAAAGAGATGTTGAGTAAATTTAACATTTCTAAACCACTACAATATAATTTCTATCGTTACTTATGCTGACTCTTAATTTATTATTTATTCGCTAGAATTCATTGCTCTTTTTAAAAGTCGCATAGTCCATAAACCTTATTGATATGAAATCCTTGTGCTTCATTTCCTTCAAAATAAAGTTGTTACCTTTCCGGCACTTCTTGATGACGTTATAAAAATTCTGCATTGGTAGCAAACGGTAAATTATTTTTTTTTAGTGTCATTTTTACAATGTCAAAATTTCTTTCATTCGATTCGGTGAAAACGAACATCTTGATATTAAGAATTTATGGCGGCTACGATTCATCCATCCTTCTCATTCTCTCTCCTTCTCATTCTTGGCTTTTCCATCCTTTTCTGTACGCCTTTTTAAGGGGCGACATTTTCGCCCTCGCGGTAGTTCGGCTAGAACATTTGGTTCGTTTAGAACAGTTCGTCTAGAACACTTGGTTCGTTCAGAGCGGTTCGTTCAGAGCGGTTCGTTCAGAACAATCATTACATTCGTTGAGAATTGCGAATTCGTTTAGAGTTTCCAGTAAAGTCGCGTAGTGACGTGAAGAAAGCGTGGCTACAGCACCGCTCCCACGATAAGGAACATTTTTTTCTACGTTTACATCACTATTGTTATTGTTTGTCATATTGATTGTTATATTAAAATTGAGAGCGAAAAGTCGAGTGTTGTCTTTACTCCCGTACGCCTCAAATTTATATGGTCTTTTTGATATTCATAATAAACTGACAAATAGATTTAGCGTACTTTCAAAATAAAAATTTGTATCATTCTATTAACCAGCTAATTTTCGTTTTACAAAATCTTACTGATTTTAAATATTTGCTTTAAAATTAAAAGATAACATAAATATTAAAATAGCTAGCTTGATCTTTTTCAAAAATAAAAAAAAATCTTTTTCGACTTTTTTCGATTCACGATCAATTCGGCTAGATTTGAGCTTACTCGCGACTCGGTCGAATCCATTTCGATGATTTTTAACACTCGCAAGTGACATATACGCGCGTACAGGCTGGCGTGAATCCAAGTAGTCGAAATTTAGTATGTGAAACCGTAGCTATAGCCATGGTGCATCTGGTGCACAACACGCACGGATCACGTCGCGCTTGCTTCGTCCACGCATTCGCGTACCTGTTACCTTGTTCGGATTATAGATTAAGCCGTGCCTGCGCAGAAAAAAACGGTGAGCAGAATACCGCGGGATTTATTGTAATTGGCGGTAACGACGATTTTTATAACAACCCGTTGTGTTCCTCGTTCGCTCAGGATGGATGCGCGTCTTCAGATGCTCCTTCATCCGCCTGGTCGTTACAAAGTATTTTCATGTGTAGCGGGTTATTTGACTTGAGTATTTTGCCAGGAGCTTTAGCATTTTTTGAATTTTTAACGTTGTTGGATGCCTACAACACTATTTCATGAGTCATAGCATCGTTATTCTTTGTAAATACTAATTCATCTCAAACAATCATGCACCCTAAATATTACTCATCCTTTGTGTCACTTCGAACTTATGTTTCATTCTTGATCTTCTGCTACTGCCTCCAACCTATGAAACTATCCCTTGTCGAGCTCCTTACAAAAATTCAGAATTCAATAATTCACGTTAGATTACATACCACGTCCATTGTGAATGAAAGTTTTCTTTGGAATTTAAAACGTGTTGTAATTGATTCCTTCGACTCTATTCAATTTGAAATCCACCCAACAAATGTATGCAAGTGTAACATATGCAACTATTCGATGGAGTCGCTAACCTTGTACGAATTAACGCGCAAGATGAAGGGTTCGTTAAAGAGGGATGGATTATAATTATTTGCTGTTATTCAAAATCTACTAGGAATTTGATATATTGATGACGTCTAGTGTGAACTCTTGCGTTTCTAGTTAAAGTTAAGTCCCCATGTTCTTATACGTTCGTCCAATTCCTGTACGGTGGAGATCATACACTCAGTATCCCCTGCTTGTCGTAAGAGGCGACTAATAGAGAGAAGAAAGGATTAAAAATGATGTAGAAAAGATATTAAGATATTAAATGCAAGAAGTGTGCAAAAAGGATGCATGTGGAATGTGACTATGCGATGAGTAAAGTATAAGAAAGGAAAGAAGAAATGTATATAGGAAAATGATTGTTTGAAATAATATAAAAGAAAAAGTTTCCCATTGGACAAGATAAGAACATTATGCTCTTCCAAATACCGTCTACTGGCATCAAAAACTCTGAAACATATACAATAACCCATTTGTAAATCTCAAAGTAGTTTCCAATGACCCAATCGAGTTGACCTTTAAAAATACAAAAAAAGAAAAAACAGTACTCTTTTCGATTCCACCTGCTTGCGTAGTGGTACCAATCATTAAATCGCATTACTATGTTGGATGGTTGCCTGTTATTAACGAAACGAGATTCCGTAACCAACTGCCTTTCTAGAATAGTTTCTTTATTGGCATCGTGTGCCGGCTACTTATATATGGAAGATATTGAATAAGCCCGATCGAATTGCGCAACGATTCTTTCGCATGATGAAAGGGAATAAGAAAGAAAGAGAAAGAAAGAGAAAGAGAGAGTTCTTTTCATCGATGACTTTCGCCGTGGTAGCGATTTCTTCTTCTTTCCGGTGGTCACAGACACCGTAATAATAACATGTAAACGTTCACGGGACTTCGTGTTAGACTATCTGATTCCGGGTTATTGCGAACCACTGATTTGGAACAAGACTGTTATGACGCAGGACTTAACTTTCGGTCTGCTTTTAAGGTTATCCGTGTGTTAGGTGCACGTCCATTTTAGTGTCGAGCGTTTTCTCCTTTTGATGTTACTTATGTAACTTGCTCTTGGTTATTTGCGTCGTTCTGACTCGTGGAAGACGTAAAGACTGTGGGTTTTTAGAGTGGATTTTCTTAGCAAAAGAGTAGGACAGAAATGGGAATGGTATCAGGTCACCACGGTGTGTAATTTAAGGAATTAATGCTTTGCACTCACACTTACATTTGAAAGGACTAAAGATTGGTTTGCATTCCCAAATGATGTAGAATTGTAGAGAATTTTTCCTCTTTTTTCTTGAAGTTTTTAGGCGTGTTAATTTTACCAGCTAGTCTTGATACTTAGAATTTGGAATTATCCGAAGAATCTAGCGTTTTTTAAGTTTTTAATCTCTATATCTAAGCACTTGCCAAGTATCTATTGGGGTTGAAACGCACTCCTATTTAGCTTCTAGCGCTGTTCACAAAGAAAGACTTTTTAATTGCACCAAAACTAGGAACCGAGTAGCAAAGGAATATCTGTGATTGGTGTCGCCTTGATATTATTTTATGCCTGTTACAAGCCGCTATATCCAAACAATAATCGTCCAACTCGCAATCCCTACAACGGTTTGGTGAAACCTAAACCGTCATTATCCACGTGGAAAGCGCTATAACCTTAGCTGACCTCTATATAAGTAAGAACGTCGCAACGATGCTGTAAAACCGCGAAACGATCGTGCCCGAACAATCGAGTAATTTTCCAATAAACAATAGACTATCGATGCTCAATTGTTAGTAAGTTATCGACACCTTAATCAACAACAATTCTCGACGAGAGGGTGGCTCGTTGGTGGCTCTCGGTGCACAGATCGCTCGAAGGGTCCATCGAAAACGATAATGGGTCGTCATTAATATCGGCCTGCGTTCAAAATGAACAACACTCGATACTCACCACTTGGGTCCAATCCAGGCTCAACAGAGATGTTAGAACAGCCACATAAATACCGTTTTTGCGGCGATAGCTTAGAACGCATTCTCATATGGTTTCGAAAGATACTCGTCAGGCAAAATTGGCATTGTTTTTTAAAATTTCAACGGTGAACAATTAGTTTGCAATCGATCGATAAATAATCTTTTAATGTGGACGGAATAGAATTTAACGTTCATTCGTTTCCGAGATTCAGCTGAGAAATTGTCGCGACCTGATTTATTATTTATTATATAAACACGATTGAATTGTAGTGTCATGCTCCTGTTGAAAAAGTAGTTCCTTCATAGCATATTCCAAACAAAATGTGGAAACTCATTGTTTGTCAATTAACTAAATTAAATTTGGGATCTGTTCTATATTACGTATAAAAAATTCTTGAATTTACATATTTTTATCCACGAAAAATTCTCTTACTCCTTAAGTTAACTTTTCGTCCACCCAATGTGATTTAACACATTCACTGGTAGAACAAAATTTAGTGATTGCATTAGTATTGTCAATTTTGTACGAAAAAACTACAAACAGAATGCTATATTATGTATGTCTGTGATCAAACAATGCCTTCCAATCCAAAAAGATTAATACTAAAACAGATTCTGCGAGTAATTTACCAGGATATAAAGTATTTCCGTTCCCAAGTTCCGTTCTGTTCAGTCGGACGTGCATTGTCCAGACATGGTCACGGAGAGAAAGTGATTGGCAAGAGGAGATTTTCGTCTCGACGTCCTGTTCTGGCGTTCTTCCGTGATGCTCGTGATACAATGATATCTTTTCCAGGCTGCAATCGATGAACATAGCCATGCTGCGCATGTCACCGTCCATCGGGTCACGTTTCCGGTAATTAATGGTTCACGTGTTCGCTGGGGTCCTCGCGGTTGTGTTACGTCTGTCGATCGTTGCTTGCATTCATTAGGCTCGGTTTATTGTGCATTCCATTTTCTTCCCGAGGAATCGCAGTTCGTTGGTGGTTCCTAAAAATATTGAATGTGTAGGCGATTGTAACTTCGACTTTGATTGTCGACTTGGGGCACGCGTAGCAATCCTCGAAAATATTGGAAAACAACGAAGCATCGTTATACAGGGACGAACATTACCCCATGTTGGTCCATTTACCCTCTTTGAGAGTCGTTATCTCTAGACAGCTTTGGAAACTGTGAATGGAAAGTTTTGGAACATTGGACTTGAATTCCTAACTTTTCAGTAAAGGTATATTACGCAACTAGGGAACGCAATAGTGCTGTTTCTTCTGCCACGGAACGGTCACGGCTGATACACATGTCTGAAAGATTAAAGGATACGGGAATCGTATGTGAGCTGTGGCGGAGAACGGACGTGTCCTCAAGAAGCGCCCGCTACGGAGAAGATATAATTGTTAAAGGATTGTTAAATGAGTGTTAATGATGTGAAGAGTGTATATATAATAGAATGTATAAAGTATATATAAACTAAAAAAAATTAAGTGGACATAAAAAAAGTACTATTAGTGAGACTAGAATTAATTGAAACTATCATACTAGTGTAGGTGACTAAATTAGATATCATGTAGGAAATAAGTGAAAAATAGAGAATAATTAGATAGTGTAGTGTTAGGATAAGGCAAGCCTAAGTTAGCAAGCAAGAACCTGATATCAAAAGTAAATAATTTACAAGAGTCTATAAGGGAAAGGAGGACCAGAGAAAGATGCCCACGGTGGAGCGCCAAAGAGGTGCTCAGACAGTAAACAACGGAGAAAACAAAGAAGATAAAGGGATAATCCAGAGAGACGTGATAGAGCTGGTAGAGAAAGAAATAGAAGAAATTACAGAGGAAAACACAGGAAGAAATGATGTTAAAGTCGGGGAAAATGGGGAACATAAGCGAAAAGAGAAAAGAAAATAGGCAAGAAAAGAAAGACAAAGTGGACAGAAACCCGGGAAGAGAAGGGAAATCGGAGGAAGAAAACGCGCGCTAACTAACGGTCAGGAGAGAAAAGAGCAGGAATGAGCCAGAAAGTGTAGAAACAAAGGAACCAGTGAAAGTGCTACAGGATTAGTGGAAGACGAAAGAAAGAAAAAGACCATTGGTGGACGAGGAAGAGAGGGAAATGGAAACCAATCAAGAAAAAGGAGCCATGGCAGCTAGGGAGGTGACGCCTGGGAAACGGGAAATGAATCAAGGAACAAAGAAAACTAGGTGGGGGGAGAAAGGAAAAGATAGTTATGGAGATGTGTATAAGTACCACGTGTAATAAGTGAAGAAAAAGTGAAGATAAAGTTAGTAAATAGAAGTTTTGGGAAAGAAGAGTAAAGTCAGTCGGAAAAAAATAAAGAAAAAGGTAAAAGCCCACAAAAGAACAGAATAGATACGAACGAAATACATAGCTATATGAAAAATAGGAAAGGTAAGCTAGATCAATTATACGAGGAGGACATACTGAGTAATGAATATACGGTAACGATAAGTATTGAAAATAACTTTACAGCGAAAAGTAGAAAGAGAAATTTAATCAATATATATAAAATTATCATACCCTTCTCGCAAGTCCGCACTTCTCTTCCGCACCGTTTCATTCTTTAATTACCTTAACCTTAAGACCACCTATCGATACCTGAGTTATAAACCCGAGATGTGACGAAAGTTTCTGTAGAAAGTTTGATCTTGTGAAAGATCTGTGGGGTGTAGAAAAGCGTGTTGCACGATAGAAAAACACCCATTTTACACTGATGGAATCATAAAAGTATTTTGCGATCTAATGATTTTATTACTTTTTAATTCACGGTTATACATGAGTTCCAACGAAGTCGCTTACATTAATGTTAGGATACAGGTAGAATTTTGGTACGCATGAACTTGTTATTTCAAATAGATATTACAACCTTTCAGCTGCATTTAAACTAGCAAAAATGTGATCCAACTAGGTTAGAAAAGGTATCTACCAATTTTGTTTTATCTGGATCTGCTGAGAAAGTAGCTCATTGTAAAAGTTGTCCTTGGTTATTTGCGGTAACCTTACATTTGATTTTTACCTTTATCGAAAAAAAGAAAAACTTTTCCCTCTTTTGGCTTGGTAAAATGGAGAGAAATATTCGGTTCTACCGCTCCTCGTTTCAAATTTTTCGTTCGAGATCAGCAGAGACGCGAATCAATTTATCTGAAATGTTGCAACGACAATAACAAGGCTGTCGTTTCTCTTAGAAATGTGAAATGCTGCAACGATCCTGATGATTTGTCTATAAATTCATGGATTATACACGTGTTTAAGCACACAGTGTCAGGTGTATACGCTCGCAAGGATCACAGGGGATTCTAAAGGCATAAAACAAGGCATAATCAATTTATTATATTATTATAAAATTAAAATAGTGTTTCCAAATAAGTATCAATTAAAAACTAACAATAGTTTGCTTAAAAGCCAATTGTTGCATAAGAAAAACATTGCTAATTAGATAGCGCAGACAAATCAGATGGAAACCAAATTTAATCCAAGTAAAAAGTTACTACGAGTACTAGTCCTATTAAATGCAAAGCCGATTTTTCGCATTTAGTAATGCAAATGACTTACTTCTGTTCATCGGATATAATACATTTCAGCGAAATGTTGCAAGTATGGTTTAAGCCACACTCAGGGCGCATTTAAATTGTAATTTCAGTGGAAAATGGATGCTACCTGGACGGAAATTACGTCCACTCACGTACTTCCTTCGGATCACCGACTAAAACTCTTGTTTGTTTCTTGTTTTGTTCTTAAAATTCACCGTCGCTAAATATTTACACGCTTGACATATTTAGAAAAAGTATGGTATCACTAATATCATCATTCTATAGTAGAACAAACAATTTTCGAATTTTAATCAGAATCACGAATGCTCGTTTATAAGAGGAAATAGGATGCGCATGAAACAGTATGGAGATGCAGTTAAATTAAATAATCTTACAATCATTTCACGAGCCAGAAATACGAGTACGTTAATGAAACGGAAAGCAGTTTGTTCGTAACACCCTATGCAAACTGACTGGGGGGGGGGATTGTAGTTATGCGCTTTCCTTGGACACAGGCACAGATAATATGATATGAATCGATAAACTCATTACGGAAATATTATACAATATATATTACACGTGAAAATGTGTTGTAATCAATTTTCAATTATTCTGTTTTTGAGTAGGCTTTCGCTCGACATTTCTTTCTAGCTGCTCAATTACAGTTGTTATACCTATCTCGTATTCAATCATATGTATTTTGTAAAGAATGTAAAAATATGTAGTTATCTGATAGAATCATTGAATCATAGTGATCAACATTAAATTACGAAATGAAGTTGTATCGATCATCAAAAAATCACGCTGATTGCATAAACCGAGAGGACTCTCTTCGGATCTCTGGTTTCAACGTCCACAGTACAAAAACTGGCTTCCACTGTTATCGACAAAATGTATTATAGTATCATCGATGTTCGACCGTAACATGAAGTCGATGATAATGTTAACAGCAAAAGTCAGTTATCGTTTCATCGCTAAAATTTATGTTCGAGAACTCGGCTTTTGGAGGAATTTTTTTATATTACACCTAACTGTGTCTATGTCAAAGGACCACCCACAACTTGTAGAACTGAATAACTCGATCGGTTTGATATTAACTAAAACTCGTCATTTCAACTGTTTCCTGTCTATTCTGACAGGACTGACTGCAACCATGGCTTTTTAACTTCTGTTTTCAAAATCTAACCTTCTTTAGAAGCGACTTCGTCATCTCTTCCTGGCGTATATTAACTGTTGTGGTTAAATTATCATACTGACGATCTACTTAACTGTCAGTCTGAATTTTACCTGTAATCCTCAAATTATTTCTAAACCTTAAGCAATATAATAAGTGATCCGAAGCAAATGTGTGTAGCTTAAGAACTTGTTAAAGAGACTGTAGTCTGTGTCTTGGGATTACTATTAGGATGACTCGTGTCTGTCGTTCGTCAGGTAACGTCTCAACAATTTATGTAATTCTGTTCCAATTTATACATCGCGTTCTAAAATATTTTATTCTGTTTTTCTATGCCCTTTGAAAGCGCTTCCGAAAATTGTTATTTTCTTTGCAATTACAAGCATTCAGACTCACTCGCGTGATACACTCGAAAAACGGTTCTCAGCGAATAAACATTCGACGAAGAAGTTTGCAACTCTCCGGTGCATACCTCGCCAGTCCATTCTTCTTTCATCGTTCTCCTTATCTACGATATTTTGCATGTAATTTATGCAAGTACCAAACGATTCGACTGATTTTATATTATGTCATTTGTAAACGTTACGTACGATATATGTTCCCGAAGAAGACATTTAAACGAATTACTTATAATATTATTATTTACGCTATCGTGCCACTTTAACACGGGATGAAGGCGCAAATTTACGCCTGTTACAACCTCTATTTTCACAAAAGTATTTTAAAAACTTTTAGTTTCTTTTTCGAAGAATTCACCTTTTTTTCTTTAACGTGGGGAGATCCTCATGGATACTTTGGAGCTGGGGAACTCCGGGGGTATGCCGGACTCTTACCGGCTAAAACCCCACGGTGACCGTCCTCGGCGATGCTGGGAGGGGACCGGGAACTCTGGACGAACATGTCTGCCCCCCCCCCCCCCCCCCCCCCCGCCTGGGTCCACAATAGTGTCTGAGAGGATTCCCTTTCCGGAGGGGAGTGTAGTCGACGAGACACACTCCCCCGTTCGAGAAATGAGTGATGGCTGGGTCACGCAGCCATCGGACGGACGCGTGCAATGGTCGATACGATTCCCCAATCGTACTGACCACGTCCCATGGACGATACCTGTGCAATTACGCTGGACATGACCACCAAGGTGGTACACCTCGCACGGGTGTCGTCGACTGGGTGTGTGTGTTAGTCATCTTTCTCTACTTGTTTGCTCAGCAGGAAATATGCTATTATCCGAAGTTTCGTCTGGAGAGGATGTTTAAGGTTAATAGGATAATTTAATGGTCTATTTCATTATTAACCTTCTAATTATCTACAGAGGTACGTGGAATCGCACGCTTTGTGCAGGAGTGACACAGTATACCGCATTCAACAAACAGCCGTGACTAGGAAACGTTTGAACCTTTCGACGATACTATAAACTGATCTGTTCCAGTACAACCGTTCAAACTGGGTTATCTAGCACTAAACGTACCAAGCGGGGTTCAAATGAGAGGGGTTCAAAGTTTGTTTTAAAGTTATACCTCCATTCTTATTTCTTTCACTTATTTGATTTTTTGTAAAATTTTATTATACCTAATTATTCAATTTCTCCTATTCTGTTTTTCTCATAGTTCATTTCTTACCGGGATAAATTTTTTACCTACCTTACATACCACGAAGGATCATTTGACCCCTACGAAACTTACGTATTTTTCTGCAATTTTCCAACATGAAACCATAGTTCTACAATCACATACGCCTCTCAAGTTAACGTTTCATTTATCTAAATCCGATATATCTCTTTGGTTTCGGCGTGAGCACTAGAACGACACGATCGGGTCCATATAATGTGATCTATAAACAAGAAAGTTTGAGCAAAGATTTCCAAGCAACACTCCCTTCCATTAGTGAAATGGAAATGCAGTCGTACATTGAAAGTCAAAGAGCAAAGATCAAAACCTACAAGAAATCAAGTTCGACAAGGAACGAACAATTTTTGTTACACTTAATTGGTCTTATCTTTTACTAGAACCCTGAATATGTCCGCGCGGTCGGTGAGACAGTTATGGAAAAAGAATTCGAGAAATAAGCGAAGCGAGTTCAGGCGCGAAAAATTCTATATCTGAAGATGAGCAAAGTGATAAGAAATTATGTTGCAAATTATTTCCTTTAATAAATTAGTAATTTTTTCTTAAAAATTAACATTTATTTCATAAGGGGCCAAATGACCCCTCGTAGTAAGAATAGGTGGGTGTAAAGTGTCGGTATGCTTAGTGCTAGACGCATTGTCGTAGACGCCGCCTTTAACCTTTTGGTACACTCGATAGGTCGCGAATTAAACGCAAAACACCCTGAATTATTCAGGAAGTCGTGGTAAGCTCGAATGTGCTAATTAACCGCCAGTACGTCCTCACGTAAGGTTTCTCCTTAGGTAGAGAATTAAACATCAAAGCAGATATCACATGTGTGTGCGTGTGCGTGTATCGATATAGGGTGAGTAATAAATTGCTGGAATAAGTCCCCTTCGACTTGCCTCAATTAAACCCCCGCTTCGATCGACTCGGATGTGAACTTCGTTAATTGAGTGAATATATTGAATGAATATACATACCTGTATTTGATATTCAATAGAATAATTTAACTAGAATAAACATGGCTAATAATTGACTAGAAACTTGGGAGAATATATAACTTAGCTTTCCAAGTTATTAATTTATATCGTTGGTTATGTAAAAAATATCGGGTAAATATCGGGTAAATATCGCCTAATTCTGGCGAGAACGTATTTCCGCCAGTTTTTCGCGTATTCAACTGGTTTTCGCGTAAACGTTCATGCGCTACATAGAGTAGTCGGTAAGAGAAAGCCATTCTATGTTTAAAATCTTTCCTTGACCTAAATGCTTGTTCTCCTAATTAGTGATAGAGAAATTACGCTTTTATTTATAATAATTAATAATTATAAGAATGCAAGTGAGAAGAACCGAACTTTTATCAGAACCCTTTGTTTTACTGGTGCCCGAATTTCACTGTAAAGCACAAAAGACATCAAAATTTCTAAAACAATTATTTCTTCAGTCGTAACTGTAACAGTTTTCTCGCGTCAATATAACGATCAGATTTATCTATATCTGATTATCTATATTTATTCTGTTCTATGTATTTCTGATTATTATCTATATCTATTATTCTATCTATTTCTGATTATTATCTATATCTATTATCAAAGCATCTTCCAAGACGGTTGCCAAATGCAGAAATTACGATATCGTTCAGGATCAATAACGAATCCATTATTTCTGGGCACGCCACATTCAATGCCACTCGTGAAATGCCTTCGAACGGTACGTTCCATTTACGCACCGAAATTAAGGCACGCTCAGCTTGTGGTGATCGTCCAGTGAACGAATTATAGTTTCTTCTCTTCTTTTCTTTTTATTTTTTTTTTACGTTTTCAACTCTGGTTTCAATCCTGTACCCGAGTAGTAGGTAGGAAGGATGTTCCGCGAAGTTTACGCCTAGGCCACACGCTGAAAAAGAGTCCTCGTTAACGGTTATAAATTATACCACTATCGCTCTCGATCTTCAACCTAGACTTTGGATGACGCCTCCTCGTTTATCCGGAGGATAAAATGTTGGCTTCTACAGAGAATTCTATAAGCAGTTAATTAAATACGGAAAAACGGGGTTTTGCATTAAACTTCCGGTGAAAGTAGACGGGCAGTTTCAAGCTTAAGTATTATGCGACAGATTCTTTACCACCCAGGGAACAGTTTGATTCTGTAACTTTTTAACGTTGTATTTCTTCTTGCATGGATAAAGAATTTTTATTCATAGAGTTAATAGAGTTTGCAGAGTATAGTTTATCGAAACTAATACAATTGTAATTAAGAAATAATTTAGTATCGAAACGTACTGATTCGTGACAATACTTTTTAACTATATTTAAGAAGAACAATTGAAATAATAATTCAATTCAGTTTACTTCATTACAGTTTAAATACAGTATCTATCTCCTGTATTGATTGAGCGTATTGTTTCCTCTTGGGCTTTATTTCTGCCTCGCGTGGAGATGAAAGCAGATAAAACCATTGTCACATTTTGAGTCTGATAAATTACCAGCTGGATTGATCGAATAAAATAACTCTGTACCTACCTTGTACACAGCCTGTTTGCTAAACATGATAGGAGAAAATGCAACGAGTAGTGATGTCATTTAAAGAAGTATACAACTATATTAGATCAATTTCTCACAGCTGAAACTGGAATAACGGTGCTATATTACATTTAAGTTGTTTAGGTTGTACAACATCCTGTAGACCACGCATGATCGTATTACGTAACCGAAATAGCCGAACGGTGGTAAAGAAAAAGGTGATTCATAGAAATGAACTAGTTAGGAAAGTGACCTGCTTTCGAACGGGTCTCTGGAACACGAGTAGTAGGTATTGTTAAGCGGCCAGATCAGAGGCAGTGGGTGTATTAGAGAAAACAAATGCACTGCTGGCCAGGTGGAAAGGTGAACGGTGAGGATGGCGTAGAAGTCGGCGGGCATATAAGACATTATTCGCGAGGGACCCGTAGTTATTCGACGCCTAGAGAAAGTAACGAGAAAGTAGGGTTGGCTTTAATAAGAATAGCTGAATGGAAAGGATTTAGGTATATGGTATTCCTCGATTGAACAACATTTCATGAATATGGTTATTCATGAAAAGTAGAAGCTTTCGTGTAAAAATTGTAGAGTATCGAGATATTTTGTCTACAACTGAAATATATACATTAAATTTGAATAACAACAACCCAAAGTATAACGAGACAAAGTGCAACGAGATATCTCACACGAAGCTAATTTAAATGTCCAGTTCCCTTGTCGAAACTGACTCGGAACAACTTGCTTTATGATCGAAGGTTATTTTAAGTACCGGAAGAAATAAGTAAAAACTTTACTTGAAAACCTCGTCCAACCGCTAACTGGCTGAGCAGGTATATGAAAAGGAGCCGGCATGCGAGTTCACGGTGTCGAAAATTCACTCCCTGCCTCTATCGCGAACTGGGAATCGAGTGGAGTGCGTTCATAATTTAAAGAGTGATCCTGGCGGACAGGAGGAGTCCGCTGAGACTCCATTAATAACCCCGTTGACTCCCGTTTATATACAAAACTTAACCGTGGTGGATGACGTCGAATGTAACTCGAGGGACGTTATTGTTGCGGTGTTACGATAAACGGTGAAGCAACAAGTACGATACTTGAGGAGAGACTTGTGACGTTTCGGTATTCGGTGGCAATGTACCAATGCTCGCTGTGTAGTGCACTTTCGCATTTAGCGCATATGTGATAAATCATGGAGTGGACGTTCGAGTGCGTAGTACGAGACTGTAATAAACCGGGCGATTTTACGTGAAATGAAATAATTTTCGACAGTTATTAACTAATTTATAATGTTTAAATTAAAATATGCGTCTATACATATAAAAAAATCAACTTCACAGTATATTGAAAGGTTTTACTGAACGTAAAATATAAGTAATATAGATATACACAATCTGGAAATAAAATTTACATTTCTAAGTATACCTAATAATTTTTGAACGAAATTTAATGCTGCTGCTTGTAGACATTAATTTTTTCTTCAACATGTCTGCATGTTGAAACAAGTCTCAGATAAATATTCGTTCTTTGTTGTTTGATTATGTGGATAGAATGTTCGTACATAGATCATTCAACCCATGAGAAGAAAACATTTTCCTCGGCATTAATTAATAATTCTCTCAGTGGTTGAATATTTTCTTGAAAAGAAACAAGTATGGAGTTACGCGAGAATAGAAGCATACATGTTCAGATTCCACTGTGTACGACGTAGAAATATGTAAATGTGGAGGACTTCATTTTTTTTTTGCATGATCTAACCTGATACAGCTAAGTGTGTGTACACATGTAATTATACATAATCACGCTATTTATCAACTTTAACAATTCACTTTTTTCAAATATTTTTATATTTAATTACATGCTATGATTTTTACGTAAATTTCACACAAATTTTATTTAAAATTTCCTGAGATTCTTTTCAGGTATAAATGACAAAGACATTGCAATCTTCTGTTTTAAATTGCACGTTCCGTTTTTACTAGTTTTTATGTATTATTTGGATTGGATGTACAATATCGTAACTATGTTGGTATATGTATATTATAGCTGATGACGCGATTATCGGGCCATGTAGCCGTCGAAATTGGCAAACACCGGTACAATGAACCTTGAATACGTTATGATAGGTTACGATGCGAATCGGATCGCATTCTTTTATTCTAATCGAGAGATTAGATCGATGAGAATCGATCTACTATTTGTCGAAGCAATTATTCAATGTAATGGATTTCTGTTTTTATACTCGATTCCGTCGGATGTGATATATGTACATAGAGAGGCGAGTGCGATCACTGAACATAATAATTAATTTTCTTTTTCTAAAAGAGGATCTCAATGCTATTAATAATAATAGAAAGAATAAACATAGCCTTTAGAGTTTGAACTGTTTTTTGTATCGTTCTTTACTATACGTAGGTATATACGTAGGTAAAAAGTATACGTAAAGTAAACGCACGTCACGTTTAGCAAAAAATATATCTATATTTGCACAATTAGTAATAATTCATATGAGAAATCAGTCTTTAATAAAACATAATCTAGAGCACATTTAAATTGTATTATAATTAACTTTGTTTGTACAATACGTAAAATAACTAATACGGAAAACAAGTTGTTTTCATAACGAATTAATTCATGATATCAGACTGCGATATGTGAGATATTGCAGTAATCTGTACGTTTTAAATATTAAAAGTTATTATAATAACGAACGTCGTGCGATCTCTGTTAATACGATGTTAATAAATAGGATATTCATAGAAATTTTAAGTAAAACAATCTCTTCGAAGACCATCAACTAAATTGTATAGTTTGAACTTTGAGCAAGTAAACGATTCTTGTCACTTCCAGCGACGTTTAATCGGAAATATTTGACGCAGCACACGTCTTTTATCAAGTTGCCTATACAGACATCGCGCAAATTATCATGGAGAACACAAAAGTGTATAGCTTAAGCTAAAACTGCAAAATATTTTATGTTAAAAATTCTGTTTAAACTGTACCGTGAATTCATGGACAACAAAGTCTCGAAATTTCTCTCGATAGCGAAATTTGCTATCGGAATCTATAAAGGTACTGTTAGAAAATGGGTTTTATGAATAATCAATAGCGATTCACTTTTCTATAATTGTTCTTTTATTTCTACACACTGGAAGTGACCTTTCTGACGGAACTGCAGTTAAAACATATTGAAATATATATCTGTAAAGAAATGCCATCTCTTCTCATTCGAGAACAAGAGATTCATTTTTGTATTTGGTTTCCAATGAAAAGCAACAGGTACCGTACGCCCGAAAACATAAAACGCGAAAGGTTAAGAGAACATGGGAAAGGCACATGGGAAAGGTAAAGGTTGACTTTGCAGTGCCAATTGGAAGTTTATCCGAAATCCATTAATTATTGGAATTGTGGAGGAGGTTGGTTATTTGAATGATCTGACTAAGTTCGTAGGATGTTCACTTTTCTCTTTTATTTCTGGAGCGTCTGCACTCGTTTCGTTCTCGAGATCAACTGTGTCTTTTTTTTGGTTCTCTCGTGTGCAGCCGCGTTTATACAAATTCTTTCCGTTGCATGATTGGCTAAGTATTTGTTTATCTAGGTGCCGCCTCTTCTTGCGCCCTTAGCGCGTTTGCTTGGAAGGGCGGCAGCAGGTATAGTGGGGGCATTTTGTTATTTTAACATTTGGCAATGTAGCGGGGTTTCCACTGGGTCTGGTTCCTCTCACGTCAAGGCTGTAGCCTCTTGACCGTAGGCCTAGACCCTTTTTGGAAACCCTCGATTTATGGAGTCCGCGTGTGTTACTGAGGTCGTCGACTAAGATTTACAACTAACATGTGGAGAAAGTTCGCTAAGGACGTCTTCTCAAAAGTAACTTATTTGTGCGCATACCATAAATCGTTCTAGCTGCTTGTAGCGAAAAAGGTCTTCTATTATACCTCGATGCTAGCCGCTACAGAATAAAAACTCTGCTCGCCGACGTGGTTCGCATCAAACACATTTCGGCATACGGGTTACGTCAGATACTTTTCCTCTGTATTAAAACCAATGCAAATTTATAATTTTTAGAGCAATTTCTTGTACGTCACCCCATCCTTTTTTGAAAAATAATTTACAAGAGGACCGTAAGGTACCGATAATATTTCATTTTGAAGCGAATTAACATTATATACTGTAGGACACTTTCAATTCCGGAAAAGCTCTTGAAATTGTAGAAGATTTCGATCCGGGTGCTCACAGAAGAAATGTATCGTAGATACTGTTAATAGATAAATATGAACTTTATTAACTAACGAGCTTATCTACTAGACATTTGTTCTTCCTAACTCCCTTCCACTTATTCCCTTTCCAAGCACTTTTCTTTCACACCTCGACCTCTTGAACCCAGTCGCACGCAGTCACTCTATTTATTTCGTTCTAAACATTCTGGCGCCCACGCATATGTATATGAGTATAGTTTTAAACTAACAAAAACAGAAAATTCAAAACTGCAAAAATTCAATGTACACATAAGTTCCCGACCAGAAAAATTTCCTCTATCCACCTGTGACCTATCACCTATATCCGTTTAATACATCGCGTGCGTGCCCGAATATTTTCCCAGATTTACCTTTCAATCGGTTATTCGAACAAAATTAGCTCTTGAATAAAGGATACAAATTTAAGCCCAGACTGAAACTCTCCTCTTTCTCCAGCCGTTATTACATTGCTAGACTCATTGATATTTGCATTTGTATTGAACGCGATAGCGTCTACGTACCATGAGAATTTTTATCCTACAACCGGGGTTAGAACGAAATTTCCAGACACCTGTTTCGAGGAAGCAATTAGTTGAAAATCGAAAGCAAAATTCGAATTAAGAAACTTGTTCGTGAAATGTACACAGACTAACTATTCCGTTTCACTGAAACATCGTTTCGAAATTAATTTTATGAAACAAGCTTCTAATGCCGAGTTGCTTACCGCTCGTCAGCAATCGCATTTATCTTCTGAAATAAGAACGATCGGGCGTTCTTGAAGCCGAGCGGAAAAGGGAAAACGATAGGCACTGCGGGAGAAAGTTTCTATTTGCGGTCTACTTACACATCGTTTAATGGAATTTAGAGTCTTGCGAGCTGTGAAACGGAAACGCGGCTGAATGGTGTCGATGTAAACAGAAATCACTTAGTTAACTTGGACCGGTGCGCCTGAAAAGCACACTTGTAAGTCCACGAGTAAATTTATGGTTTATTACCATCTGTTCGATCGATACGATTTACGTGTTTTAAGAAACGGAATCCTGGATATAAACAGTGAAGGAAACCTATCGATTCGAAACTTTCACAGTCGTCAGTTTTCTTAAGCGATAATGCCCTCACTGTTCGTTGTAATTCAAGTATAATATAATATTCTAATATTACTTGCAGATTTTCGTCGCAATAGAATACCATTCTCAATAGCTTTTCTCAAAAACCAATCTGTCCCGTTGCGATTAAGGCACGTTATCCTTTATTCATCTGGCTGGACTATATTATTATACATATATTAAGAACACTGGGATAGACGAACGATGTATCGGTTAAGTATGAAATATAATAATAACAGACGAGATCATTTACTGTTCAAGAAAATAATTCAATGAAATTTATATCCTTGGATCATATTACTACGTAATTTGAAACCATTTCAATTGCTTTAGAACTAACATATCATTTGTATTTGTGTTAATAGTATACACTGAAAATACGTCTATCCAGAGCTCTAAATATTTCGATACAACTTTCTCTACGAAAGAAATTAAAATTACTTGTAAAATAAATATTATAATATTCCATGCAGTTTAATAATTATTATTTTACCTTACTCGATGTACCCAGTGATCTAAAAATATTCAATGATGCGAATATTACGGGCAATATTTCTCATTAAAATGTAACAAAACATTGCACGGTGTATTACGACTTCATTGGATGCGTAACGCGTGTAATAAATTTTAAAAGTCAATTTTTCTGAACATTTAGGACGAATAAAACGTACCAACCGGTTTCTGTTTAACTTTGATAACCTAAACCTTGTAATAATAATAGTAATAATAATTTCAACATTTCCTAATGAATTAGTGTAATTAAGATTTGCTTAAGAAAGACAACGTGTACAAGATTCATACGAAGTTGATAATAAATTCCAGAATTTATTAGTACCAAATTATGTGCGAGATCATTGTATCGATGTTTTTAATGCTAGCAGAATAGTATTTTCAAACAAACTTATTAGTAAAATTGTAATTTTTAATAATTTCATCGACTTAATCATTCTCTCGTGTTTCATATCGAAAAACTTCACTAAGAAGTCATTTATTTTATAGTAAGTCGTTACTTTTTCTTTTTTATGGATCAATGAGCTCTTCTGGCATCCACTGTGGACGGGGGTATAGCTCTCGCCTCTTACACAAGCTATGCAACAGCTGATTGGGCCTAAATCAGACGGAAAGGTGAACTCGTAAAAAACTTTTATGGAGTTATAAACAATTTTGTTGATTACCCTAAATGTAATGGTTATAAACTATGTAATGATTATAAAATAAGCAAGTAAATAATGAAAGCAAATGTTCATTGCAGGTAATTCATCGAGGCTTCAGAAAATAATTTTGTTCTTGCATGGAAGTGACTTCCGTAACCGTAAACCTGATTGATGAAAGTCTCGTTGTTGGTGATTGTGCAAATGGCCAATTAAGCATTGATTGTAAAAAAGACCAGTATGATACCATTATAATTGCCATAAAAGATGTGGCAAAAGGTAATAATGAAATCAATCTCTTTTTAATCGTAGGTAGTACTTTGGCATATTCCTGGTAAAATCGAGAAAGTAGAGAGGGCGGTTGTGCATACCCCTGCTCAGATAAAACTCCCAAAGATCACGATAAGGGGTCTGATTACGTGGATGCAGGAGGGACTAGGAACATCCATTGTCAGATCTATGGCAATGTCCTCATTTACAGGATGGTCAGAAGGCAGGCAGCTGTGACTAAAATTATTTGGATTTCACCGTATGATTCGTTGACTACGAATGGGTGTCGTTAGTCACACACATACGACACCCGACAGACGTTTGGTACATTCAGGATTTCTACATAATTAATTGTAGTGTGGCGGCTACGATTCCTGGTATTTTCTAGTCGTAAATTCTCTAAAGAAATAACAATGCGTTCCTACGACACAGCGCAGGTCTGGCCACCGCGGGTTAGCACTTGGCGATCAGGCCCGCGCGTTTCCTAAACCCGATACCCGTCTGGTTTGTGTCCATCATCTGGGCCAAGCAATTGTTTCCCTTAAGATTTCGTCGCGACTGAGCATTGCCAGTCGCGTACGGCAGATCCTTAAACTTGGTTTATTTACGACCAATTTCCGTCCGTTACGTTTCGTGGAAACGTTCACTCTCCTCGTCTGTGCATCTATCCTTTTCATTCTGGGATTTCCCATCCTTTTCTATACGCATTTTTAAGGGACGACATTTTCGTCCTCGCGACAGTTCGATTCGGACAGTTCGGTTAGAACGACGCAAGCACATAGTTCTGTTAGAACAACGCTAGCATATAGTTCGGTTAGAACAGTTCGGCGAGAACACCCTGTTCGTTAGAGCAACCTCCATATTCGTTAAGAATTGTGAGGTCAAGTTGAGTTTCACTAGAGTCGCGTAGCGACGTAAAAGAAATCGTAGTCATAGCACCGCCCCCAACACTAAGAACTGTTGTTTTATTGTTGTTTCGCCATCGTTGGCTATTGTTGATTGTTGTATATTAAATTGTGGGCAAAAAAGGTTGAGTGTGGTTTCTTACTCCCGTTACATTGCCCTCAATTATTAGTGATCACCGAACGTGTAGTGCGGTAGTGATCCGTTGTAGCATACAGCAGTAGTGCGGAACGTTTTTTGGTGCGGTGCATAACATCATTATGGCTACACCATCTCACTCCGGTGTCTCCGTGGATCGCGTGGCCGTCCGTCTACCGGATTTTTACGCAGCAGATCCAGAGATGTGGTTTACCATCGCGGAACGCAGTTTCGAGGCCGCAGGAGTAACCACGGAGCACACCAGGTACGGGTATATCCTCGGTGCGTTGCCAACGCAGTACTCGATGGAGGTCAGGGATATCATTATGAATCCACCTGCCGCAACGCCGTACCAGAAGCTCAAGACGGAGCTGATCCGTCGGTTGAGCTCGTCACAGGAGCAGAAGACCCGGCGCCTCCTGGAATCCGAGGAAATGGGCGACAGAAGACCGTCGCAATTTCGGCGCCACCTCCGAAACCTGGCCGGTACGACCGTATCGGACAACGTGCTGAAGACCCTGTGGATGGATCGGCTACCTGCGAGTCTGCAGCTGATTCTCGCCACGATGCGGGACGCGGAGTTGGACCGCATTGCGGAAGTGGCGGACGCCGTGTCCGAAACCTACCACGGCAGCGCCAAGATCGCGGTAGCTTCCGCCTCCGTCGGAGCGGCCGGCGGAAATACACGTGGAAGCGGTAGCGCTGACGCCTCGGTTCACGAGTGTATTAGTCAGCTGCGAGAAGAAATCGCGACCCTCCGCAGAGAAGTGAACCGGGCAAGACCTTCGCGACGTGACGGAGACCGGGGAAGATCACCTCGACGTTCGCGATCCCGTTCAGCTGCCCGACGACGCCTCGAGCTACGAGGAGGTAGGTGCTACTACCACTGGAAATTCGGCTCGCAGGCCCATATCTGCACACCGCCATGCAACTGGCACTCGTCGGGAAACGCCAAGGGCAGTCGTTAATGACGGCAGACGACGCTGCCCCGACGAATCGCCGTCTATTTGTACTGGACTACGCGACAAAAACGCAATTTTTGGTCGACACAGGCGCCGACCTCTGCGTAATCCCGAGAGCGATGGCTCGCGGCAATCGGGAAAAGTCGCAGTACCTTCTCTACGCGGCGAACGGGACGGAGATCCCTACGTACGGGACAGTTACAATAACGTTAGACCTCGGGCTACGCCGCGCGTTTACCTGGCGTTTCGTGGTAGCCGAGGTGAGAAAACCCATAATTGGTGTGGACTTTTTGTACCATTATGGGTTGCTAGTCGATGTGCGAAATCGTCGTCTGTTGGATCAGACGACGTCAATATCAGTGTCCGGTTGGACGACCAAACAGGCCTCGTCGATCCCGAGCATTAAAACCGTGCATGGCGGTTCGATGTTCCACGAGGTGCTGCAAAAATTCTCGGAGATCACTCGGCCAGAGGGATCACCGTCGCAGAGCGCACATTCGACCGTGCATTACATCCGCACGACACCGGGGCCGCCAGTGACAAGCAAACCCCGCCAACTCGCACCTGATCGGCTGAAGGCGGCGAAAAAGGAGTTCGAAACTATGATGCAGCTAGGCATCGTTCGACCGTCGGAGAGCAGCTGGTCTTCTCCCTTGCACATGGTGCCGAAGAAAGGAGAGGACGAATGAAGACCCTGTGGCGATTACAGGGGTCTCAACGCACGGACGCTGCCCGACAGGTACCCGGTGCGGTACATCGAGGATTTCGCGCAGGCACTTCATGGTAAGACAATATTCTCTACCATCGATTTGGTGCGCGCATACAACCAGATTCCCGTCGCCGCGGAGGACGTGCATAAGACCGCGATAACGACACCGTTCGGGCTGTTTGAGTTCCCGTTCATGTCGTTCGGATTACGTAACGCGGCACAGACTTTCCAACGATTCATCGATGAAGTGTTACGCGGGTTGGATTTCTGCTACGCGTACATCGATGACATCCTCGTCGCCTCATCGTCCGAAGAGGAGCACCGACGACACCTGGAGGAGCTGTTTAAGCGGCTGAAGCAATACGGCGTGGTGGTTAACCCGTCGAAATGCCACTTTGGAAAGTCCGAGGTTAAGTTTTTGGGCTACTTCGTTAACGGCGAAGGTTCTCGGCCGTTAGATGACAAGGTGGAGGCCATCGCGAGATACCC
Organism: Xylocopa sonorina; assembly: GCF_050948175.1. Lineage (NCBI taxonomy): Eukaryota > Metazoa > Arthropoda > Insecta > Hymenoptera > Apidae > Xylocopa > Xylocopa sonorina. The sequence continues at coordinate 516,884 of NW_027490147.1, forward strand.
GCGGCCTACCACAGCGAAGCAGCTACGGCAGTTCCTAGGTATGTTAAACTTTTATAGAAGGTTCATACCTAGAGCCGCACAGCTGCAGGCGCCCCTGAACGACCTGTTACACGATGGCGTCAAGGGTCGGGCGCCGGTCAACTGGACCCCCGAAGCAGCCGCGGCTTTTGAAGAGTGCAAGCGAGGCCTTGCACAAGCCGCGCTGCTGGCTCATCCTAAGGCGGACGCGCCTCTGTCGCTGACATGCGACGCATCAAACTTCACCGTTGGTGGGGTCCTCCAACAACGCAACGGCGATCATTGGGAGCCGTTAGCCTTTTTCTCGAAGAAACTCAGCCCCACCGAGAAGAATTACGGGGCCTACGACCGAGAGCTGCTGGCGATCTATCTGGCTATTAAACATTTCCGCCACATGGTGGAGGCGCGAACGTTCACGGTGTTTACCGACCACAAACCTATCACGTTCGCGTTCAAGCAGAAGCCGGAGAAGTGCACGCCCAGGCAATTTCGCTACCTGGACTTTATAAGCCAGTTCACGACGGATATACGTCATATCGCCGGCAAGGATAACATCGTCTCCGACGCCCTATCCAGAGTGGAAACGCTAGAGGAAGCGTTGGACTACGACGCGCTAGCGCAATCGCAGAGCAGCGACGAAGAGCTGCAGGCATACCTGCGTGACAACACCGGGACCACGCTCCACCTGAAGAAGGTGACCCTGCCAGGGACCAGTACCAGCGTCTATTGTGACGCATCGACGGAGACCACGAGGCCTTACATCACTGGACCATTTAGAGGAGCGGCCTTCAACGCCGTCCACCGCCTGGCGCATCCCGGAATCAACGCGACGGTCAAACTCGTAACGGAGCGTTACGTTTGGCCGTCCATCAAGAAGGACTACCGAGAGTGGGCTCGAAGTTGCCTGGAATGCCAACGGTGCAAGGTGACACGGCACGTGCAAGCACCGCCAGGCAACTTCGCAACGCCCTCAGGGAGGTTCGAGCATGTACATTTGGACATTGTAATTTTACCGATGTCTGAAGGTTTCAGGTATTGCCTCACCTACATCGACCGCTTCAGCCGTTGGCCTGAGGCGATACCCCTGAGGGACCAAGAGGCAGCCACCGTGGCGCGGGCATTTTACGAGGGTTGGATCAGCCGGTTCGGCACGCCCGCGAGGATCACCACCGGTCAAGGTAGGCAGTTTGAGTCGCACCTTTTTAAACACCTTACGGGGTTGACAGGTACGACCCACTGGAGGACCACGGCCTACCACCCGGCAGCCAACGGCATGGTGGAACGTTTCCACCAACAACTGAAGGCAGCGATCCGCTGCCACGCCAACACCACATGGACGGAGGTGCTACCAACCATCCTTCTGGGCATCAGGGCAGCATGGCGAGAGGACCTCCACGCGACATCGGCGGACCTTCTCTACGGCGAGTCTCTACGCCTGCCCGGCGAATTCCTCGCCCCACATCCGGAAGCAGCGGACCACCGTCCAGAGGACTTCGTCCAACGACTGCGCCAGCATTTCCGCAGCATCGCTCCGGCTGCTGGCAGTCGACACGGCACACGCCGTACTTTCATCTTTAAAAATCTACCGGAGGCGGACTACGTCTTCTTACACAACGACGCGGTTAAAGGAATCCTGCAACCGCCGTACGATGGACCGTTCCAGGTCCTGTCAAGGACCGAAAAATTCTACACCCTGGACATCAGGGGCAAGCGGTCAACGGTCAGCATTGACCGCCTCAAGCCAGCCTACGTCATCCAGGACGCGGATGATAGGCCAACGTACCACACGCCGCCCGAAGAACCACGGACCCCGTCAGCGGCAACCGTCCCGGAGGCACCACGCAGGACGACACGATCCGGGAGACGCGTTCGTTTCCCCGATCGTCTACAATTATCGTGATTGGATCAATCACTGGCAGGGGGGTGATGTGGCGGCTACGATTCCTGGTATTTTCTAGTCGTAAATTCTCTAAAGAAATAACAATGCGTTCCTACGACACAGCGCAGGTCTGGCCACCGCGGGTTAGCACTTGGCGACCAGGCCCGCGCGTATCCTAAACCCGATACCCGTCTGGTTTGTGTCCATCATCTGGGCCAAGCAATTGTTTCCCTTAAGATTTCGTCGCGACTGAGCATTGCCAGTCGCGTACGGCAGATCCTTAAACTTGGTTTATTTACGACCAATTTCCGTCCGTTACGTTTCGTGGAAACGTTCACTCTCCTCGTCTGTGCATCTATCCTTTTCATTCTGGGATTTCCCATCCTTTTCTATACGCATTTTTAAGGGACGACATTTTCGTCCTCGCGACAGTTCGATTCGGACAGTTCGGTTAGAACGACGCAAGCACGTAGTTCTGTTAGAACAACGCTAGCATATAGTTCGGTTAGAACAGTTCGGCGAGAACACCCTGTTCGTTAGAGCAACCTCCATATTCGTTAAGAATTGTGAGGTCAAGTTGAGTTTCACTAGAGTCGCGTAGCGACGTAAAAGAAATCGTAGCCATAGCACCGCCCCCAACACTAAGAACTGTTGTTTTATTGTTGTTTCGCCATCGTTGGCTATTGTTGATTGTTGTATATTAAATTGTGGGCAAAAAAGGTTGAGTGTGGTTTCTTACTCCCGTTACATTGCCCTCAGTAGCATATGTCAAATGTGATAGTAATGTTACACACGGTATTTCAAAATTATTAGTCAATGTATATAGTATTATTTTCTTTTACACAGTTATACTGCTATCTCGTGGAGCAGTTTCTACGGTTTCGTCGAAATTAATTCCGACGCGAATTGTTGGCAGCGTCGAATTGTGGGATTTCGTGGTGGAATCCGAAGAATCGTGTATCCTGCAGAGCTTGTCGGATTGCATAATCACAGGAATTTATACCCATGAGTTATAATTATTGTGACGAGTAAACGACCTTCATATAATATGATTTTGTTACGTTTTATCGACTTGAAAAAACTAGTAAAAACTAGTAAAAATTACGGAATAATGGTTAGAAACAACTACGAAATTATTGAGAGGAAAAGTGTTAAGCCCCAGGCCTTGATCAATAGCGTGGATTTACGACATTTCTATAGCTCATTGTACTTTAGTCCCCTTTTTTGCAAGCCAGAAGGTCAAGGCACTCTAGCTTTCGTCTCTACATTCAGTGGTAATTGACGTATCATAAATTCAGAACAATAGTGACCTTGCAGTAAGCAAATGTAGTATAAGCTCTTTGACTTGATCCCCAACCCCACACCTTCACAACCCACAACCTTCACCTTGCGAGGAATATGGGTGAGCGTTTCGTCCTTGGGCCAGTCAGTCCTACCTGGCGGTGAAATATTCTTCATTCGCTAGCTTGGTCACTGCCTAGTTTTAAAATAGTCTATTGAAGCCATAATATAATCACTAGATTTAAGACATAGACTTAGAAGACACATATTGTAGAATAAAAAATAGTAATCGTAATAGAATAAACTCTTGTTGAGCAAAAGCTCAATATAAATAGTTTCATTTGACATACATTAGTTCCTCATTTCTGAGATGGCCTTCGATCCTTAGAGCACAATTCGATTAGTCGGCACAGACATGCGAATATCAATCAGTCCCGAACAATCACCAAATCAATCAAGGGCATAACAAAGAGATTAGCTAAAAGACAGAGAAACGTAAGCGGAAAGAGGCAACTGGACAAAAAATAAGCGCCCCTAAAGTAATACATATCGAAGTTTAGTACATATGTTTCGGGAATGAGAAATTACTAATGAGACATTGCATTAATTATATATATATATATAAAAGGTAAAAAAGGTTTTTCTGTATACGAGTTGCACAGAAAGTATCGGCATTGGGTATTTACAAGGATGAAAAGATTCTTGGAATGCTTGAAATAATTTTAGAAGTAGCTCTCGTTCCTTTTATGTAAGTATACCTCTTCTAAAATTATTTCAAGCATACCAAGAAAATATTCCAAGCATACCAAATTTTCTTCTTTGTAAATACCCAATGCCGATTCTATATATATAAATCATATCAGACGTCTTTAATGAATTAATGGAGGAACGAGTTTTTAGACTAAATCGTAGGAGGTAATCGAAGAAGCACGTGAAAAATGAAAAGAAACGGAGCTGCAGCACATATGCAGAAAGTGATTTTAGAAAAAAAAGTGCAACTCGTATACAGAAAAACCTTTTTTACCTTTTTTTTCATTTAGGTGCGTTTAGTAGTACTTACATACAATTTAAGTTATTATATATATATGTATATGGCTTTCAGAATTGTTGGCTAACAACAACCAAAATATCTGTCAATACTAAATATATAGTTAAACATCTGCTGAAATCTGACGGATAAATGAACATATAACATGCGTGATACGCTAGAGTACGGCCGTAGATGGCTATGGAAATGATGTCACGCGGCACAAATGACATCACAGGGCCCTTACTGTGACAAAGTTGTGTTGTCGGGGTAGATGGCTACGGATTTGCTGACACTCCTCAGAAGTGGTAATACAGTGCCGGTATCGTATCGGTACAATCTTGCTGTGTGTTGTCTGAGTTAATATTTTAATATTCGTAAGGCATACTTCCAATGCGTTACAACATAGCAATTATTATATCTACTTAAATAATTTACACTTTGATTTATATCTGGCTTTGTGCTTGATCTTATATATAAAAGTGTGCCAATTAAATTTCTATACTTAATATTCGATTTACAATTTTCAAATTTATCTCCATAGGAGTATTGTATAGCTTACTATTTTGTATCTGATTTTTAATCGCTAAGGATTCTATGTATGCTTGTTTCATCGCTATAACCTTTCGGTTGACTGACATATTAAACGTAACGGTCCCATTATATCGTTAATAATTAAAAATAATTATAAATAATAAAAAATACAAATAAAATGTATAGATAGTATAGATGATAAACAAATATATGAAATAAATCAAATAAATGTAAATATTTCGGCAAGCGCATATCCACAGTAGATCGACGCCAGCGATGTGCATGCGCAACCGACTACCCGTCTCTATTTGTACTTGTGGAAGTACAAATAGAGGTGCAGGAGCGCTTGGCTCAAGTCTTGCCCGACTGAGACCGCTTCGGGTGTGAGATTTAACCAGCTCCCCGATTAAGCGACTTTGAACATAGGTTAGCGACTGTAGACAGATAAGAGAATATTCGGTATATAGGGTAGCTTTAATTAAATATATATTGTAACTTTTACTTGTTGTAGTTTTCTTGAATAAATTGTTATATTGTTATCATATAGAAAAAGATTTAGTCCTGTGAATTTTAGTTTTTAACCACGCGGACGAGCCCATCCCCTCTCTTTTCAATCATACAAGCCGTTCTGTTGGGAAGCCACTCTTTTTGTTTGAACGCAGTGATTTCTCTTGGTAGAGACGTTACAATATACCTCGGAGCTTATTTTGCCATTCAAAAATACCGTAGCTACATCCATTTGTTCTATAACTAAACCGAACTGACAACAAACGGAAAGCAAAAATTTTAAAGTTTGCATTTTTGCTACGGGAGCGTATATGTCGTCAATAACATTTGTCTGCTGAAGTTCCCTTAGAATTAATCTCACTTTATATGCATCATCAGATTTCTTACTATAAACCCATTTTACATTTAGTATTTCTTCTGCATTTTCTATGTCTACTAACTTCCATGTTTTATTCTCATTTAAACTCTCTATTTCTTTGTCCATAGCCTTAATGCAATTTCCACTTTCATTATAATTTAGCGCCTCCTTAAACGTACAAGGAGTATCTCTTTTACAATAGTTCATATAAATGCTATTAGCACTATTCGCTTGATATCTTTCCGTTTTCTTTTCTCGAGTTGATCTACGTGGAATTAATAATTCTGAATTTCTAGCATTATGTTTTACTTTAATTTTGTTTTCATCTTTCTTATCTTCGATTTCGAATAAACTTGCGCTTAAAGTTTCACACTCATTACTCTCACATTTATCATCATCATTATCCAGACCAATGCACTTTACATACTTTTCTATAAATTCAACATGTCTCGCAACTACTATTTTATTGTTTACAAGAACTCTATATCCGACCTCACAATAGCCAAATAGTATTCCCAAATCTACGTTCGCATCCTATTTCGATTTTCTACATTGTTCTGGGCGTCTTACAAAAACTCTTACTGTATAATTTTAAGTTTTCGACATCGGTTTTTTTAAAGAAATATCTCATATGGAGCTTTCTTTTCTATTGTATTCGCTAATGAACGAGTTTTTAAATAAGCTGCCGCTGTTACAGTTTTGCAGCTAACCTCTCTTATGTATTTTTGCTTTCTCTAATAAACATTGCGCCGTATTCATTATTATTATATTAAACCTTTCGGCTGTCCCATTCAGTTTATGCACATAGACTGGACAACTATTTATAGTTATTCCTTTTTGTCGAACAAATTTATAAAATTTCTATTTTATTAACATATTGAGTTAAACAATTAAGTACTTCATCCTTCGTTTTAATGCAATAAATTTTTGCTATTTTAATGTAATCATCACTAAATGAGACAAAATACTTTTCACCATTTAAACCTATTGTTTTGAAAGGACCGCATTCGTTTGTATGAATAATTTTTAAAATATCTTTAGCTTTTGTTCTATCATCATCAAATGGTAAATTGTGCACTTTGTTTTCAATGCAGATTCTACATTTCATAAATTCCGATTCAAGTTCGTTTGGTGTATTCTCTAATAATTGTTGTTTACATAATGTGTTTAGATATCTAAAATTTACATGTCCTAACTTTTTGTGCCAGCGGTCACATTCATTTCATTTCTCCTTCAAACTCATGTTTTTACTATAGTCGACTGTGTTTACAAAATTCACACTATATCTCAAAGTACTTTTTATTTTGTAGTTCGATTTTCTTTGTATGCTACAGCTATTAATACATTATCCTCATTTATAATTTTTGCTATATTTGCCTTTGAAATAACCGCACTGTTTTCTGTTAATTTCTCGAAACTTATTAAATTTATATTCATCTTCTCGGCATAATAAACATCATTTATATTTATTTCATTCTGTTTACCAAACGCATCAAAATAGTTTACTACGTTTCCAATTTTTGTTATTTTAATGTATTTATTGTCACCTAGGTATATATTTACTGGTTCTATAAAATCAATACATTTATCAAAGTAATCTTTATTATCAATTATGTGGGCCGTACTCTCACTATCTAATAACTACTGTATTTCATTACCTAGCCTTCCTTGACTACATTCATCATGTGCCGCATGCCCCGTAGTTATCTATACACTCGCGCCTTTGCCGCTCTACCTCTTATGCTTCGTGTTGACCTTTGCCATTTTGTGCCGCTGTGGCCTGCTTGGCCGCCATTTCGACATTCTCGTGCGAAATGCTCGGTTTTCTCACATTGGAAACATCTTCCCTTTTGATCTCTTTTTGCAGTGAACACATTCCAGCTTCTTTCATCATGATCGTTATTAGTTTCCGTTTCGGCAATTTGGATTTTATTTTTCGTATATGCTGTTGTTTGATCCTCCTTTTTTAAATGTGTCTATTTAGTCATATGTAACTATACTGGCTCGGCAACGTGTTCAACATATAGTGTAATTTTTCCTTCTCATTTAACTTTACACCTGCGATTTTCAATTCATTTACTGATTTTTCAAATTCACTGAAAAATGTTGCTGTATCACTATACTTTCCTAGTTTTATACTTTCTAACTTATTTCTGCACACAATTTGTAGCGTGGGAGACTTTTTCAAATACATATCTCCATTTTCCAATTTCTTTATTATTTTATAAGCTGTTCTTTCTTCGCAAGCAAATTCCAATTGTTTATTTGATATAGCACTATAAATCAGATTTACTGCCTTTAAATAATTTTCCTCCCAGTCCTCCTTATCTGCCGCAACTTTTTCTCTGTTTATCACTACATTACATTATTTTAACTTTAAATACATTATAATTCTTTTCTTTCATATACTATAATCTTCACCATCAAACGCTGGTAAAACACTTCCTTGGTATTGTGATTTCCTTTTTTTCCATGTCGCCTTTTTGTTTCTGTTTGGTATTGCTCACGGGTTATCGGGATGGATACTGATGGTTCGGGCTTGGCCGATTTTGTACAGTGATATACCGACAAAAAAAAAACTATTTTCTGCTGGGCGAAGGTACCATCTTCCTGATAGAGGAAGGAGCAAACTAAGATTCCGATTTCGTAATACTCTTTATCTCGCACGCGTCGACTGCTGGAGCACTAAGTCAGTTCTAAAGTATCCAAGCGAAGATCTGGAAAATTACTATTCTTAAGTATGTCGTTGTGGGGGTTTACTTTAAACCCGGCCCCGGAAGGGGACGCGAGAATGCTTCCTCGCCTCATAGGGCATACGCGTAAAATAAATTGCCCATCCTAGTCCCCTAGCGGACCACTGCTTTGGTCCGGGGCTAGGAAAATACGGCACCACTGTTATCGTCATTTGGGCATGCTTAACACACCCATCCGTTTACTAAAAACGTGGCTGCATATAACGACACCTATCGTCGCTAGTCGCTCTCTTTGAGGAAAGGACCTCTTTTAGTCTTGACTCATAGCCGGCTGAAAGATTTTTGATCTACGAATTGAATGGATAAGTGTTAACACTCTGACCTTTTTTGAATTAGGATGGATCAGTTTGGCCAAATTTATAAATGATTCAGACTGCTAGCCTCAGTCTTATTCAATCTTGCTCTACGAAAGTGTCTCAGATTAGCTTGGGCAAATTAATAATGCACCAAACCTCCGAGTTCCAGTTTAATTCGATAGCCCCAGAGCCCCGTTAGCCATCGGGCAAGCCCGACGCCCAGGTTCCACCACGAGGAGGTGGGGATGGGTACTCCCTGGACACCCAGGTTCTCGAACCCGTCGTTGTGGGGGTTGAGATACACGGATAGGTCCAAAATCAGATTATACCAAGTGGTGAGGGAAACGGCCGAATTGAACAACAATTTGAACTAAGTGGCTGCCCTCAACCGAGCTCGCTCTCAGGCGCCGAGTTGCGCTTAAGTGATGCACGCGGAAATTCCGTGGATCTCCATCAACGACCGGAGTCATCGATAACCTTAAGAAACACTTCAGCTGTGAAATACATGAGACATCGAAATTAATATGAACCGAAGGGTTTTCTCGCATAATAGGCTGAGAAAGGAAATTCTAGTACCGAAAAAAATACAAATGTCATGGTCTCAAAATAATTATCGCTGCTCCGAACAGAACTAAGACTAATGGAATATTTACAAACAGGCAAGAGCCCCTAATAACTAACGCCAAGATGGGTGACATACCCGTTTTGGCGTAAACAGCTTGTTCTTAAACGTTCCTTTGTGTTCAGAATTTTCCTTTGTTTGATCTCCAATGTTCTAGCTACTTCCTTTATCTTGAGCGTTCTTTCGTGTTCAGACAATTAACTACGAATCTCTAACCAGGGATTTAATGTTTCACTATTTTCACAATACCAAATCCTCCTTCCGATAGGCATAAACAAAAGAGCAGCGCATCGCTAGTCGCTGCCCAAACTTACATAGGGAGGTGGAGACACATGCTGGTGTAGTACGAACACTCATTACCATATATAAATGTACTATTTTCAACAACTATATATGACTATATATAATATATAATAATTATATGTAATATATATAAAATAAAGAATACAGAAATCAAAACAGCAAGCTTGTTAACTCTTTAAATTTATATATACTTCTCACAGCAATTTTTTGAGATTCGAAGTATAAGTTCACAAAGTAAAAATTACGATTATTTAACATTTTCCAGCACTTAATTTTGAGTTTTATGCAATTGACATTCGTCTATCATTTTTTCGAATGCTGCAATCGGTTCGTTACAATCTTTTGGATATTCTACAATCGTTTCCGGCTAGAAAAGAAGAGGTGTCGATGAAAAATATCGCGGGTTGAGTTGCATCCTGCACCGAACAGCCAGTCGGCGGTGGATGGTAGACGGAACGGAGGGATATTTTATGGAGCAGTTCCGTGGTAATGATGGTGTTTTTACATGCAGGCAAGAAAGCTATTTACTGGAGTAATCTGCAGTTATCTGATACGCAGACAAACAGAAGTCACTCGTTTATATTATAGAATCACGCCAGTTGCCGAAATAGTGGAGAACGAGTGATCGCGATGAGTCCATCAAATTCTCTTGTTTTATTGACCCTTGCGTTGCGAGGAGATGTTAAAAAATTTTCCTTCTTCCTCTACGATATACATAGTAACAGTAGAAGTCTCTTTTTCCATAAAAATTTAAGTATCTTCCTTAAAAGAGTATTGGCATTATCATACACATTTAAAAATGTACGGTTCCATAAAAACAAACAAGTATGTTTCGCATGTCTGCCTATAGAAAAGATAGCCGAATCCAATAAGCCCTTTTATCTGTCAGCATATTTCATTCCTTCAAAACTATTCAACCCTTCCCTTCTTACCATAATATAATACTTTCAAAGGTATTCTAAGAATTTGATGGACAACTGATGCAGAGAAATATTTTTTCGTATATTGCGAACTAATCGCGTATTCTATGCTTAATGGGAGTACGGATGAGGAATATCAGGGGAAAGTAACAACATTCGCGGAACAGATGATTCCACGAGCAAACTTCGTACCCGATTAGATGATATTTGGGGCAAGATTGAATGGTGCTCTGCCGAAGCTATAACAATTCGCTTTCTTTGTCGGAACGAAATTCACTTAAGCGCGCGTCGGAACGAAAAGTGTACGCGAATTTTCGGTGACTCGTACGTGGTATGGTATTGCTAATATACCAGAAGCTATCATTCAGACTTGGAAAGACTTTCGGTTACAGCCGAAGAGGTATCGACTGCGGCTGCAGCGTGATTGGAATAGAAAGTTCAGATATAAGATAAAGTCTAATTTAATGCTAATTATTGGAAATTGGTTCATCTATATCATATCTTTGAGTAGATACAGTACAGATTTTTTTTTTCTAAGGAACGATAGAAGGGAGAAAGAAAAGGGGAAAATGAAATGGACCGGTAAAAAGGACTTTCTTTCCCAAGGAGAATACATAGCGGCAGGTGAAGAACGTCACATTAGCAAACGACGAGGTAGGGTCGGTGAGGGTGGCGGACAATTTAAATTTTCTCTCATCCTATTAACGCAAGGATACTGTAAAATGATAAATAAAAGCGCAGCCATGTTCATTACGAAGAAAGATCTCATCAAACTCTCCATTTACATTCTGCCACCGTGCACGACTCTCGTTTTCTTGTAATTGTGTATTTTCTTCTTTCGATAAAGATTTCTCGGCTACACGGCACCCGTGCTCAGTCTGCTTTAAAGGGCGAATGTGAAACATAGCTCCCTTTGTGTATGTTGTTATGTGGTTTCGAGTGAAGAAATAGATTCTAACGAGAAATTACTGGTCCTAGTAGTTAACCGCTGCTGTTCGTAAGTATTTAATTACTGCTGGAATTGCATCAAAGGGTACACGATCTTATTACGAATTTGTACTAAAGTTACTTTTTTTTGTACAAATTTAAAGATACTCTTAAGTTTTTATATTTTAAACAACCGATCTACTCGAATTACTAAATAGTATAATTCGCGAAAGTTTGAATAGTGACAGCTTCGAATCGTTCGATTAAAATGAATGCAAGTCAGTGAATTTTCGTAGACTTCTCGTTATTTCTACTGTTTTATTGTATAACAGTGATGCACAGTAATTTCGTTAGGTTCGATATAATAAACGTTGTACCTATTAAATTTGGTACTCGGAGCTACAATAAACCACAGTATTTAAGCTGAAAGTGAACAAAGGAATATATTTCTGAAAAAATCATCTCTACACCTATCTTTATCGCCAAGAGTTTCTGCGCAACTAAATGTCAATCTCAGTCTGGCCTTTTCTACCTCTTCTATCCAAAAACAGGTGACAAACGCCGCTCGGCGATTCCGACAACAGAACGAGAACATTCTATGCTGGAGAAATCACACAAAGTATTCACATCAATAATTACCCTCTAAATACTGCAACCGTTACGTAGTTTTGATGTGAAATTATTACTTTCAAAAATGAAATCCAAACGAACGATATATTTGCCATGTAAATAGCATTTGCGTTAGTAAACTCGGAGGTACGTAATGTAAATATAAATATCGACTGCAATAATTGGCCGCACTGTGGAAGATGTATTGGCATCCAAAATAATAGGGAAATAAAAATATTGCAGGCTCTTGAATGGAAATACTTCAATGTCAAGTAGCTATAACATCAATTAAAATAAAATATATTTTTTGTTTTTAGAATTGTTATACGTGTCTAACTTTCTCGGATGCGCGGTCATTTTATCGTGCTGATAAAAAGACAGCTTCTTATCGTTCTTAAGAACATTTCAACCTTTACCACTTTTGTAATTATACAAAGGGATGCAAATGTACCGCAGTCATCTGCTAAGTTATTTTGGAACGTGCACCCTTCCAGTTTTATATCTTTAACGAGGGTTAAAATGATATTGAAAATCTTCTTAAAATTTATTTCACAATAATCGATTAACGTATATTCCGTGAAATTTATGATTTTGGGTACAGGTTTTTAGCAGCATTTTCATAGCATTCGATAGAAAAATTTTGTATAGACATGAAATGGTCGTTTCGATGAAATATTTAAAGAAGAAGAATCTTTCTGAAGAGTTTTTCAACTGGTCCTAAACAAATAGGTTGTATGAAGTAGCAGCAATAAAAAATGAAAAGAACAGATAATCTGAAGTGGGGTGTAGTTATTGTTTATCAACTTGATTTATATATTTACGCTTGAAAATATCAATGGCCAATTTACTATTTAATGTGAACGTTTAAGTGAAATATCATATTAAAACCGGGGTAAAATGTGTTTATTAAAATTAACAGCACACTTATAATAGATATATGTGCCGGGCCAGAGAAGTGATAAATAATACAAACGGCAATTCTACAAATGCAATAATTCTAAATAAGAATGTAACTCGGGCAATGTTCTCTTTTATTTCTCGAATCTCAGACTCTCAATTTCCTTAGTAATCCATATTTTTAATTAGTATAATTGAACAATCCAAAAACATATTATTTCCCATAATATTTAGAGATTATTCATTAATAACCAATTTAACTTCTGAGTGGCTTAAATAGCACACCGCTAAATTATTTTTAAAAATTATATTTTGGAAATGAAGAAAATCTCAATTTAATTAATACCAATAATTTATTCGCTGTAACAATATTTTGTTGCTCATGTATTGTAATACTATAAATTAATTACATTATCGATAGTTAAGCGCCAGGTAATAGAAATGAATTTGTTCTACTTAATCGTGTGGGTGGGTGGTTGATGAATTGACGATTAGGACATTCGCTGTAACAAAGACAATAGTATACATATAAAGCAACGTTCGTGGACATTTTGTTACTTACTTGTGACTTTAGGTATGGCCAATCGTATTTGGAATTTAATGGTCCTTGGCCAGAGAATGTTGGGAATGGTTTTTCGTGTGTTGATACCGGCATAGTTGGTATAAATACAAATACTGGACAAAATACCGCAAATATTTCCAAGACAAACATCATCATCTTCATATTGTATATTTAATTTCTGTAATCTGGAAATTAAAATTTTCAGTGTTCCTCCTATGTTATTATTCATATTTGTATGGTTATAAATAACATACGCGTATCAATCAAAAATTTATTAAGTAATTAAGTCGTAATTAATACGCGGAACTGAATTTTGTTTAAAATCAAACGCACGATATTTCTTGAAAGTAGTAATTAACAATGTTATGTGTAACTTATCTCTTTACGCAACCGGCACTATGCTTTTGATACCGAATAATCAGTTTCTCACCTCTTCTTGTATACCAATCAATCTTACCATGTCAGTGTTTGCACGAACACACACACACACATACACATAAAGTTTCGTACACAATGCTGCTTCACTGCTGCGAATACCGTGTGGTCTCTTTTTATCACGGGTCGCATGAGCCAGTGTCAGACAACGTTTCGTTTTATCATCGACAGTGTGTATGTCTTTAACAGGGATTTCCCTAAGAATGGACTTTCCTTGACGGTTCTTCATTTCGCTACCATGAACAGAGTGCATATTACACATACAGAGTTGTACGATTGATGTTGGCATTGTTTTCGAATAACTGGTGTCAAAGGGAGGATTTACAATTAGAAAATATTCTTTTCCATTGAATAATTTAGAAGTAAATCATTTGAGAAAGTTAATTTTAAATGCGAAAGACTGACAAGGAGCGCGTATAAATCGTTCCTTGAATTACAATTAGTGTTGTCATACCTTCTACCGATTTTGTGCAGATGTGAGTTACCCCTGGCATTATTTTCCATTATTTGTTCCAACCCACTCGTGTATGTACAAGTTTTCGGTACAATGTCGTTTAATCGTTATACTTTACGCACTCATTGTGTTCCAATACATTAATATCGTATCCACTTCTGCAATACCTGTTCAACACTCGTGGTCAATTTGAAAATATATAATACATACGTGCAGCTATTTTCTCCAGTTTTCGCCCATCAAATGAAGAAACTAACAATCAGTTCTTGGTTTAACACATTCCCTTCTTTCAAGAACTAATGGCAAAGTCTGTCCAATAAGTCGTTAAATCTGTTCAGTAGATCAAAAGTGTATACATAACCTGCAGGCCGTCAGATAGAACGCTGAATGAATGTTTTTACTAGCTTTACGCTCGAGTAACGTTGTGAAAATTAAATGCGAATTCTACTTGCGAAGAAAGAGAGTTGTAAATTATTAAGTTGTCAATAAAATTGCGTCATGGTAAATGGTGATGCCCAGAATTTTATTTTTTCTCACAAAGGAAAACAGTACTAAATGTAAAACATTTTGCGTCATCAACGGAACGTAGCTATAAAAATTGTTATTCTCAACGAAGAAGTTTTGATATCGGTGTTAGTTAGATAACAATCAATCAGAGGGAATGAAAGGGGAACGCTTATTCGTCTACACCCTGGCTCGCGATAATAAAGGCCGCCGAAAGATACTTGGGTGTAATATATTCATACAGTCGCGCGCATTATTTTCACATGTGGAAATTCATCACGAGCGGGATTCTTTCACTGAGCTTCAAGCTTTCTATGGCTCTTTTGTTTATCATCCGCTGAATGGCAGTTCAGATAGATAAATTACGCTATGTCTTGGGACTAATCCATATACGTACCTCTCTTCATTTGTCGCTTAAAATGCATCCACACTGGAATGCTTATTTCGCTCGTAGAATGTACTACTATAGAACAGTTACTGGGCTAAAATTTAAATAAAAACGTTATTAACATAATTAAAAGTTGCTTTATTAATTCTTTCGGAATCTGTGATACTATTGGAAGTACTTTGGTGGTGAATAGGCCATCGAATAGTGCATCAATTGCATTTATACAGTCAAAAATGGTAAGACAAACAAACTGGCAGAGAAATTTATCGATTCGAGCGATGCGGTGTCCTGATGCACAGTATATTGCTTCTTTGTGATAACGCCAGACCCCTTACCGCTGCTATAACCGAATAAAAATTGATGCGGATACACTGGATCATGGATGAACAACCCTCTTACAGTTTTGATTATTTATTAACAGTGACGTAGTGACAAACCACTAAAAGAAGCGCCAAGAGGACAATGGTCTTCGCGTGACAAAGGGACGAAAAATTCACGCGCTATTCCAACGTTTCGAACACTGTTTACTGCATCTTATAAAATTGGAATTCGAATATTGTTTACTGACGAATATACCTAGATATTGATGGAGATGTTTTGGAAATTGTATAGAAAATATATTACGCGTAGTTCAAAGATAAATCAATTGTCCCAGTAATTTTTGAAAAATTGCATTTCACGTTTCACTCACTCTTGTATCTTAATAAAAAGCTGAAGTCGACTAAATAAATAAAATCTAAATCGCAGGTACGATAGTGGTAAAATATTTATGCAAATTTAATATTTATAAGTTCAAAGAGGACGACAAATATGTTTCATTTCCATCTATTTTCATGATATGAATAATAATTAAATGTTTCACTCCCAAATTATTTATGAATAATTTTTCAAGCGAGTTTTTATCGATAGAGTGCAGGTCTTTCCGAACCGTAGTAATATTTCTAGTCGCCTATTGGAAATAGGTAATGATCTATTAAGAGCTTATGTTGATATTTTGTAGAGCAGTCTTATGGCCGTAGGAAAGGAACAACGCGAATCTCAATTCATTTGGCAGCTATTTATATATTTAGTTTTCGGTATGAAAACAGAAGGTTAGGACGGATGGTTTAATGTCTCTGTAAAAGAAAAGCTTATTCTATATCAAAGACTGCCATACAATAGCTGTCGAATCAGCTGCCGCTCCTTTTTACATTTACAACCATCTTGCAAATATTTCCTAACAGAACAATTTTCGATTACCAATTTATTACTCCAATCTTTCAAAATTAATATTTTTGTCTACTCTCAAAATTTCTAAAGTTTCATCGAAGTAAATAAGCGTATCAAACTTAACAGAAATTATTCGGAAACATCGTTCACAACCACTTATCAACTTATAAACAACCAACTTTCGATCGACACAGTACGCGTTTTGAATGACGTGATATAGCTTTCCAGACCATCGTGCAGAGTCGTGGTCCGTGACTCCGGTTGTTGATGGAGACATACGGAATTTCCGCGTGCATTACTCAAGGGCAACACGGTGCCTGAGAGCGAGCTCGGTGGTGCAGTGTGCCCTTAGAAAATTGTGGAAGCAGCATCTCATGTAAAGTAACCCCAATGCTAATACCTTTCGGCAGGTTTCTTTCGTTTGATTTATTCCACTGGTTTTCGCTCGGACGTGCTCGTTCTGTGTGGGTGCACCGACGGGGGCGGACAGATATACACAGTAATAAGTTCCCGGCAGACAAATTTGCGATGAGGCACAAAAGATGATTGCATGCGCGGGTGTTGTTAGTGTTATTGCACCCTCGGAGAGGGTAGAGTTGAGCGATTTCAGGAGGAAGGTAGTCCAATCCGTTAGATGTTTGTTGGTAATAATTCTTAATTGCAACCATGATCTTGGCAGGCTAAAAAATATTTTAAATATAGTATGCGGTGGTGGAAATATTTACCGCATCATTGGAATACGAATCCAACCACCCCTCTTAAGTACCTCAATCTGTAACGGTACGTGTATACTTCTATGATAGAAAAAAAGATCATCTCCAGCAGATGAACAACAAAGTTATAATAATATATTAGAGGTAATAAGGAGTACCAATAACTTTAGGACACTACATACGTGAGCGAAGGAAGCAGGATTTTTATAATCGTGTGCAAGGTGGCCAATTGTAGAGTCGAGTGGGGTTACTAATACTTGTTAATGAAGTTATTGAAAGATTCGGTGACAGTGGGTAGGTAGGTTGACCGTATTGGAGTAAATGGTTGTGTTAAGAATTATTAATCGTCAAGACTGAAATGTTCTGGAATTATCGTGGCGTCCTTTTATCGAGAGGGGTTTTCGAGGATAATTTAAAGTTCACGAGTTACAGATCTAAATGGTCAGAGACATCATATTCATTCTTCGATGTGGATTTGTAATTTGACGCAAAATTCACAAAAAGTCAGTGCTCATAAAAGTTACTACTCGGCATAACATCGTACAAGCTATACCGTAGTTGGAGCAAGCGGAAAAAAGCTCCGTTTGCCTTCGATCTTCTTCAACACAATGGAAAGCGACAGGTCAGTGGAAGCGATAGGAAGAGAAGGAAGGAAGCATTGAGTAACGGAGCTGCGATTGAAAAGGAAATGCCATCGGGAAACGATGGCTAGAGGCGGGGTACAGTAGAGCATAGGGTATACAGTATATAGCATACAGTATACAGTAGCGCAATTCTCTTGATTTTGCATTGCCAAAAATTTAATGCACATGCGCGTCACTAAGATTTCAATTGCAATGCCATCTGAATTTCTGCCTCATTTGCTCTTTATCTTTTTTCTTTTTTTTTTCTTAGTAGTCTTGTTCTCATAATATGTTGTGTATTCATGTATGCTGTAACATAGGTTTATGCAATTTTTTAATAAGTTCAATTGTACGTATTATTTATTTGTTTCTTTTTTTAAGCTTCTACAACAACAAACTCCTAAAGGAAGTTGATGTGGAGTTTAATATTACGTTTCCTTTTTTTTAAATTTCTTTATACTCTATATTATTATATAAAAATGGTTTTTCACACTTTTATTGACATCCTTTTCTTTGACTTATATCGAGGTGGATCGAGTAGCTGAAATTTAAATCGATCAAAAGATTGTACTATGAAAGTATATGTATATGAAAGTGTAGTTGTTTTTTGCATCTTTTTTAGTTTGTGTCGAGGTGGATATTTTTATTAAAAACATGATATCTTCGTTTTAATGAAACCTTTATCTTTAAGATTTTAATATATTTATTACAGATATATTTGTATAGGTATGTATAACATAATTTTAAGATACATTTTAAAACAAAACATACAGAGTATAATATATATGTTGTATTTTTCATTATATTTTGCTTCTCTTGTTGTTTATCTTATATAATATTTATGTTCTTACGTTTCTATAGTTGCATTATTAGATATTTTATAGTATACATTTATAATATAATAATATTTACATTATAATACATTTATATTATATGTTATACTATAACATACGTATATTATACTCTTTAAGACTTTTGCTTTCTTTCGTTATTTTTCAGTGTATTAGAAATAATATATTTATACTTTTTATTAAATTTTGATTAACTGGATATGAAAATGAGTTGAGCAGACGGAGAGAGAGAGAGTAGAATAATAAAGCAAGTGAGAAAAAAGTTGAGATGGTGTTACGAGACACATATATATTTCGTGCATGTACATTCCATTCTAGCCAACACTGACATCAAAGGTGCCGACAGAGAGTTACGTTACTGTATATTGTGGCGGTATGGTAATAGTATAAATCCGTGTTTGTAGTCGGTTCTCTGAATGTTGGTCAGGGAGAGAAAAGGGACAGTAGGCCAGAAGTAGTAGCACAGTGTACAGTAACACAACTGGCACGATTCTGTGCTGACACCAAATTTCATGCGCATAAGCGTCATTAAAATCTGGCTTGCAGAGCCAACTAAATTTCTGCTTCACTTGAAGCTCCATACCGTTGCAAGGAACAGTAGTATCCACATTCTTTTGAAGTCTAAAAGCAGATAAGCATAATGCTTTGCATAGAACATTACAACTTACCTAGAAATGTTGAAATGATATGCGCTATCGCGATACATAAAACATTAGAACTCTATTGCTTTCAAACGCTGACACTATGAAAAGCTATCCCGTTGTAGGCAACTGTAGGATTTACATTCCTTTGAAGCGTGGAAGATGATAAGCATAAGTAATGGATAGTATATTACAACCTACTCACTTTGAAATGTTGAAATGATATGCGCCATTGCCATGCATATAGCATTAGAACTCTGTTGCCCTTAAACGCAGATTCTATGAAGCGCACGAACGGAACCGGAGACGAATTGTGGCTCTCCTCGCCTGCACGAGACCTCCTCGGATCTCGTGGCGTGCGAGTCGCTGGGCTCTCGCGTTACGCGTAAGCCGCTCGCGTTGAGTGCGCGCATGAGTGCATCGCATCTTATGAATTAGAAAGTATGTACATTGATCTTAAAGTTATGTGTATGTGTTGTTCGTGTTACAATGTGTGAGTAGTGTACTTAGAACTCGGAGTTTAGTATTTACATGCGTATACATTCGAGAAATAGAAGTAAGGTTGAGTAACGACGGGTGATTCAAGGAGTTACTCTGATGGTGCCTCGTGCACCGTGGGATACTCGCGATAGTGCGGTTGTCTGGTTCATCTCCTGAACGGATGTTGTGGTTCGACTGCCTTAGCTTGGCGAAGGGGTGGCTAGTCTCTGTGCTTGGATGCAAGTAATCGCAGGTAAGTAGTAGTTGTGTGTTGCGGGAGGCGCTGGAGGGTGGAAGGCGGAACGCCAGACGTTACAAATTTTCTATTCATTTCATTATGCTTATCTGCTTCTACCCTTCAAAAGATTGTGATTTCTATAGCCACATGCAACGGGATAGCATTTCTAATAGACTACGTGTCAAAGCAATAAAGTTCAAATCCTTCATGCATCGCGATGACAAATCTAATTTCAACATTTCAAAGTAAATAGGTCGTAATGTTCTATGCATCGCATTATGCTTATCTGCTTCTAGGCTTCAAAAGAATGTGCCAGCGCAATAGAGTTTCAATGCTTTATGCAACGCGGTGGCGTATCTGATTTCAACGTTTCAAGGCATGTGGGTTATAGAGTTCAATGTAGCACATTATACTTATCTGCTTTTGTACTTCAAAAGAATGAGTATCCAACTGTTACTTGCAAAATTCAAAGTTTTAAGGTAACTTAGTAGGTGTATTATATGCAACGCGTTATTCTTATCTCCTTCTGTACTTCAAAAGAATGTACGCCTTATAGTTGCTTACAACGGGGTGGCGTTTCATAGTGTCAGCGTTTCAGAGCAACAGACTTTTATGTCACGTCTCAAGTCGGGGAAAATTTCCTTTTAATCATGATCGACACGTAGCTGTTTCCCGGGTGCGTAGGTGGCTGCATTGGCTCGGCGATCGGGTTAGTTACCCGTACACAGAGCCGTTCGTCCCTTGTAGCTGCGTGCGGCTAGCGGTGTATATGGCACTGCCGAAGGCTGCGGGAGGCGCGATACGGAGGGGGGGGGGGGGGGGTGGAAAGCGATACGCCGGACGTCACAGTATTAATACTGCTGAACAACTCACGCTAACCGGTATAACTCAAGGAACCGTGGCTACCTTAGGGACGGTCACGTTTCCCATATTCCAATTAAAACCGCAGGGATCCTAGGATCTGGGTTTTGTGCTGATACCGATATCTCTTTCCGAAACAAGTATATGCTTTGGCATGGAAACAGAATTCCGCTTCCACGTCGAGAGGACGTCTTAGAGAAAATAACGCTTCCTCCTCTGACAAATTCGGGAATAATCGTCAGAATAATTAATTCGTCGGTGAAGGAATTATCCCCCGAATGCAGATCACGAAGGGAATGTACTTCTGCAACGCCAATATCAAAGTTCGAAATGTGTCGCGCGATAGCTCGCGTAATTAATGCAACATACAAGGAAATCGCGATTACGGTACCCAAAATTCATTATCACAAGTAGAGCAATTGTTAGAAAACGAAATCATTCAGCCATCAAAATCGCCGTATAATTCTGCGGTTTAGGTAGTACCGAAGAAACCGGACTTCCAAGGAAACAAACGTTGGAGGGTAGTTATAGATTATCGCAGTCTTAATGAAAAATCGATAGCCGACGTGTATTCACTTCCATGCATTACGAAGATATTAGACAAGCTAAGTAGTGCGAAATGTTTTAGCACGTTTGACTTAGCGAATGGATTTTATCAAATACCTATGTCCGTGTCCGCCGCCGCGAAAACTGCATTCTCTATACATTATGGCTACTATGAATTCCGAAGAATGCCGTTCGGGCTCTGCAATGCCCCGGCAACTTTCCAACGGCTGATGGATAATGCTTTAACGAGTTTACAAGGCAATGAGATGTTCGTATATCTTGACGACATTGTTTTATATTCATAACATTATGTTATATTTTATATTTATCATTTGAAGAACATGAAATTAAATTCAACAAATTAATCGAATGCCTTCGAAACGCGAGCCTTGTCCTTGAGCCAGACAAATACGAATTTCTGCGCTAAGAACTAAACTATTTAGGACACGTAATCAGAGAAAACAGAGTCAAACCCGATCCGAAAAACAAAGTACGAGCTGTAAAATATTTTCCACGTCTGAAAAATCCTATGCAAATAAAGCAATTCCTAGGTCTCGCGGGATATTATCGCCGTTTCATTTCTAATTTCTCTTCCATTGCCAAGTCGTCAACCAATTTTCTAAAGAAAGACTCAAAATTCGTTTGGCGGAACGACCATGAAACTGCACTTTTGAAATTAAGGGACATGCTCTACAAAGCACCTATACTTCAATATCCAGATTTCACGAAACCTTTTATGATCACAGCAGACACATCTGCTGACGCTATCGGCGCCGTTTTCAGTCAGGGCCTAGTTGATAGGGACCTCCCGATTACGTATGTTTCACAATTGTTATTCACGCGGAAAGAAATTATTCAACGATCAAAAAGGAGTGCTTAGCAATCATTTACGTTGTCCATTATTTCAAACCGTACATTTACCGATCAACCATACAAACCGATCTTTCAAGCTCGTCACAGGCCACAGACCATTGGTCTGGATGAATTCTGTGTAAGATTCGTCTAGCAGACTCTTTCGTTAACGCCTTAAACTGGCAGAGTACGAGTATGAAATAGTGTACTAGCCAGGAAAGGTTAATATGAACGCCGACGCTTTGTCACGCAGTTTGGTCAGCGTAAATTCTATTTCCTATTTCGGCGACTCTGACGAAAATATCTTTGACATTCCAATTCCTAGAACTTCCGAACCTCCACCTCCGTTGCATCCTACATCTGTATCCTCAACGGATAATATCGACCGACCTCACTTGCCGACAAAAAATCCAACTCCTACGTTACCAACAACATCATCAACTAACTTATCGACAAACAACAACCTACGCACAGACCGACAACGCTCTTTTATTAAAATGACGAAAGACTCTTTATCCGCAAGGCACGACAACTTCGTAGTGTTTATTACAAAAGGACGTCGCCTATGCGACACAGGCTCACGCAATTTGCAAAACACAGGAAAATTCTTTCAAAACAAAGAAAATATAAATCTAGGGAGAGCTAAAGTAAATCCTTACGGAAGCTATTTTCAAATTCCTTTACGTGTAATTAATCACGAGAAGAAGCAAATCGACAGACAGATTCTCTTAGAATCATTACAATCTCTATGCTACATTACTCGCGAACTTCAAATAGAATCTCTTAACATCGCGCAAACCGCGGTAAGCACAATATAATGATCTCAAATCAAGAATCCTCATAGATCTCTTTCTCGAATCAAACGTTCATATTACAGGCCAAGGTCTCGCCCGAGTTCCTCGGGAGGAACTTCGAACGGACATAATTCGTAAAAATCACAATATTCCTTTTGCGGGACATAAAGGTGTCAATAAAACTTATAGCAGAATCCGGGAGAAAATCTATTGGCCAAATATGACGCAAGAATTACAGAAATATATAAGTGGTTGGGATCAGTGTTAAAAATTAAAACTAATACAAGTCAAAACTCGCCAACCATTAACTCTCACCAACACTGCAGGAACAGCGTTCGAAAAGATATCAATGGACGCTATGGGACCCCCCCCCCCCCCCCCCACGAATACATTGACCACACAAGATCTCCTTACCAAATACTCCCTTGCAATTCCTCTGAAAAGAACCATTGCCGTCGATATAGTGGACACATTTATTGCAAACTTCATTTGCAAATTTGGAGGCCCTTATAATGTCACGGGTCCAGCAAATTTCGGATTTCACCGCAGGTGGCACGTAGCCGAATATCCGAAAAGATTCGCACGATTACGGTGAACGCTGGTTCGACCCGGACGCGAATACTAATTTAAAACACGAACGCCGTAAACATGAAGCGTTCACTTACCTCGAGCTGTCTTGCTTTGCTTCTAACTTGTTGTCTCGTTTCAGATAATGCGGTCGTTGTGGGTCGTCGAGCGAAATTGTCCCAGAATACGGGCTGATAAGCGGCAACAATATCGGGACCAGTTTCCAAATCGGCTGTGATGGTCGTCTGATTGCCTCAGCAATCGCAGCAACAAGCGTTGTGTTGTAGTGATATTGGATGTTTTCTTTCCCGTAGTATTCTCGAACGAGGTAACGTTTTATGGGCCGCATGTCGAGTTCACTTAGTACCACGGCGCATACGACTTCAGTTCCTTGAAGTCGGATACGACTCGCTAAGCGACGGTCCGCTCTAGCTTGCAGGTTCAACAGTGAAAAAGAACGACTAAGGTTCGTCGCATAGAGTTGCAATGGGTTAGCAGGTTAAGTGGCAGTCTGCTCTAACTCAGATGATTACCAAAGCTCAGCTGTCCGTGAACTCAAATCGCGCAGAACTCGTGTTAATGATCGCCAATAATTAATTATTATGGATTTAAAATGTAACGGAATTGTAGAAATAATCAATGAACTGATTTACCAAAATAAACGAATATATTCTAAAATAAAACCTAGTCTTACACTTTAACTTTTTCCTAAGCTAGTTTAAAGTAACGTTAGTTTCTAAGAGTTAAACTTGCGACGATTCTGTTATTCCAGACGCGCGTCTGTCACCTTCTTGGATCGCAAAGTAGGGGGGCGTAGTAGGGCGGCTACTCGGTCCGCGTAGTGGGGCGGCTCGCATCCGGCGCTCGCTTGCGCATCCTACTTATTGTAACTTAAGACTATTTGTGCTGTTGTGTCAGTATGTACAATAGTCTGTAGTGTGCTTACGCTAAAAAATGGACTTAAGAGTAAATGGACGCGAAATATGAAAATGGCTCCGGAGAGATGTGGTACAGGTCATCTGAGCTGGCGTGGCGCTCTTCCTGGTCCTGTTATCTATGGCAAGGGCGAAGACTCTGACTCCTGGAGGGTCCATACTCGGCTATCGGAGCTTGGATGACAATTGCGTTGCCGTTCTGCAAGAGTGCTCGTTCGGCCAGGCGCTGGAGGTGATGTTGGAGGGCGGCAGGCTGTACGCCAGACGTTACACCTCCCCCATACGAATGGAATCTTTGCCATGCCAAGATCACTTGTCTGGATGCTGTGGTCGGAGAAAGTTTCGTCCCTTTTGCTTTTCGCTGGTTGGCTACTGTTCAGGGTGTTGGACATCGTTGGGAATGTTGTGGCGGGCTCGTTTAATTCCTATGGAGCGGCTTCCTTCAGCTGTTTGATCGGAACTGTTTTCCGCTGCAGACGCTGGATGCATTTTCACTCACGCTTTTAAAGTTTATCACTTTTTGATTATCAATTATATCACTACTCATTTCGTAATTATTCATTTTATACTTATTCTTATGGACTATATTATT
Source organism: Xylocopa sonorina (assembly GCF_050948175.1). Classification (NCBI taxonomy): domain Eukaryota; kingdom Metazoa; phylum Arthropoda; class Insecta; order Hymenoptera; family Apidae; genus Xylocopa; species Xylocopa sonorina. The sequence goes on from NW_027490147.1 coordinate 542,060, forward strand.
TTTACCCTTAATAGATAACTTAATATTATTATTTACTAGAACCTCGACTATCCTATACGACATACTGCGATTGGAATTTGTTCAGTTTGTTCGGTTCCCGTAATAAAAAGGCCCATTGACCTGCTTCGAACTTTTGAGTATTTGCTTTTTTTTCATAATAATATTTGGTCCTGCGCTTCGAATTATCGTGATTTTCTTTCGCTATTTGTTGGGACTTGGTTATTTTATTCTGTAGGTCGATAAGGTAGTCTGAGTAGGTTTCATTCTTGGTACTATCAGCGGTATCTCTGTTGGCGATGCATCGGATGGAACTCTGGTGATTCGCCCGAATACAAGTTTATGCGGGATGTAAAGAGTGCCTTCATGAACGCTCGTATTACATGAGAATGTGGCGTATGGGAGCCATCGTTCCTAGCTGTTGCTGTCAGTGATATAGTGTTTCAGATATTCCGTAAGAATGTGATGCGAGCATTCCACCGAGCCGTTGGTTTGTGGGTAGAAGGCTGTAGATTTATATTGCTTAATTCTGAATTTTATTACTATTTCTTTGATTAAATTGTTAATAAAATTGGATACCTTCGGATAATTTTGAAAAAATTTTTCGTGGTAGTTAGGTTTTCCCGGTGGGTTTCCGTGTTTTCTTCGGCTGGATTATGACCCATTCGGCAGTCGTTTGCGATATTTCCGACGGGCTCGGCGAATCTTTATTTTCAGTATTAGTTACCGCGTACTTGAATGGTATTGGCTAGCTGTGCCATTTTACCATTCCTTTCGGGAATGATATTTCCGCGTCGACACAGAACCCGGATCCTCAGATCCCGTCCTGACCGAGGGGGAAGTTATCACAAACAGCGTTACAGGGTACAACGCGGTTGAGTAAAACAAGGTTGACCATACCTGGACTCATCGTTTTTCCATTGGTAATTCCGGTGATCACGACACTTTTAGTAATGTCTACCCGTGCTTTTGGAGATAAGGCGGAGCGTTCTATAACATTAATTTCAGCGCACGTATCTATCGTATATTCCGCGGGCTTAATTAACGCGGCGGAAGACAGGATTACGCTTGGTGTATTTGTTTTTCCGGTTGTATTTATTGATGCTGCGTTCCTTCGCTCAGCGAGGAAGGGTTCTCGAGTGCAAAACATCCGATGCGGGGGTTGGCCGCGCGACTCGTCTCGCGGCGCTGTAGGAGGCCATCCCGTTTACCGATAACTGCGCGTTATATTGACGTTTCCTGCATTCCTCTATGTCGTGCTCGAGTGTTTTGGGCCACTGCCCTGGGCGTTGAGGTATATACGTTCCTAAAAGGTATGTTCCGGTCTTGCTTTGCCTCTAAATTGTTGTCTCCTTTCAGGTTACACCGCGGGTCGTCGAGCGGAATTGTCCAACGATACAGGCTGATAAGCGGCAACAATATTGCGACCAGTTTTAGTTGAATTATTGCTTTGAAACGCAGACTCTATGAAACGCCATCATTACAACCTACTTACTTACTTTGAAACGTTCAGCTGAAACGCGCCATCGCGTTGCATGAAGCATTAGGACTGTATTGCTCTGACACGTAAACAATATGAACCGCAATCCCATTGTATGGAACTGTAGAATTCACATTCTTTTGGAGTGTAGAAGCAAATAGGCATAGTGCTATGCATCCAAGATTACAACTTACTTACTTTGAAACATTGAAGTGAGATGCAGCATCGCATTGCATGGAGTATTAGAAATATATTGCTTTGACATGTTGACATTGTAAAGCGTTGTCCCGTTACATGGAACTGAAGAATTCACATTCTGTTGAAGTGTAGAAGCAGATAAATATAATGATATGCATAAGAGATTACAGCTTACTAAATTTGATACCTTGAAATCGAATGCGCCACCACATTACATAGAGCATTGGAACTCTATTGCTCCGACACGTAGACACCACGAAGCACCATCTCGTAGCATGGAACTGTAAAATTCACATTTTTTTTATGTGTAAAAGCGGACAAGAATAATACGTTGTATAGATCATTACATCTTACTTGCTTTGAAATGCTAATACGAGATGCGCCATCACATTACATAGAAGTGTGAAAAGTACATACTTTTGTACGTATCAATGCCATTGAATTCCAAAGTTCTATGCAATGCGTTGGCGCCTCTCTGTTTTACGTGTCAAATTAAGTAAACTGTACTCTTCTATGCATAGCATTATGCTTATCTGCTTCTACACTTCAGAAGAATGTGAATTCTACATTTCCATGCAATGGGATGTCTCGTCATAGTGTCTGCGTGTCAAAGCAGTAGAGTACTAATGTTCCATGCAATGCAATGGCGCACCTTATTTCAACCTTCCAAAGTAAGAAAATTCTCTGTGCATAGCATTATGCTTGTCTGTTTCTGCGCTTCAAAAGATTGTGTATTGTCCAGTACCATGCAACAGGATGGCGCTTCATAGTGTCTACGTGTAAAAGCAATAGAGTTCTAATGCTACATGTGGTGGAGAATCGCATTTCAAAGTTCGAAAGCAAGAAAGTTGTCTTCTATGCATCGCACTATTCATACCTACTTCAACACTTCAAACGAATGTGAATTCGACTGTTCCTTGCACCGGGAAAGCTCTTCATAGTGTCTACGCGTCAGAGCCATACAGTTCGAATGCTCTATGCAATGAGATGGCGCATCTCATTTCGTAGTTTCAAAGTATTTAAGTTGTAGTCTGCTTGTTAAAGCTATAGTGATCTAATGCTCCAGGCAATGCGATGGCGCATCTAATTTCTACGTTTAACACATTGACGCCGGCGTGCATCACATGTGGGTCACACGTGTCTGTTTCTTGGGGCGGCGTGCATCAGTGGTAAGCCGCACGCGTTTATTTCTTGCGGCGGCGTGCATCACGGTGGGTCGCTCTTGTATTTCACGAAGTAGGTAGTACAAAATATGTTTATTCCTTAATTCTCAACATTATAAACAGACATTCAATATTTAAAACATAACAATTCAATATTATAAAGCTAACGTAATTATTTAATTTTTGTATGTAATTTTTCACTACATGTTGAGTAGAGTTCCGGTTGGGCCTTACATCGGTTGAAACAGGTTTTTACTCTTATCGCCTTATTCGCGATATACTACCATTTATTCTAGACATACGTTCATAACATTCTTTACATCACTGTCTCGTTTTTCTCGCGCGTCCTTGGAACGACCGCAGAAAATGTGCACGTTCCTTGGACACTGCTTCAGTCTCAAATGACGTTTGTTATCCGTGACGTTCCATTGTACTGAGGAGAGAATCAATAATTTTTTCGCGGAAGTTTAATATTTTCATACTAGGTATTGACGAGAGAAGTCCCGCATACTAATTCAATAACTACTTTTCTACACCACTTTACTGTCCTGCGTTAGCAACTATAATAAGAAGACATCTGGTCGGATAGGTCAAGCCTTTTCTTGTCATTGTTATAAAGGAACACTATATCCGACTTTAACTTATTATTACTAGATTGATCAATAACACGTTTGTGGTTTTCAGAAGTGGCTAGCATGTATAACGGCCTTTTAACCGTCCACTTTAAAAATTTAACGCCGTTTCGATTTTGAAAACACATAAATCCACCCCGTTGCTGTTTCCGTTTGTTTGCTTGATCAGTTTGGTCAAATTTATTGATGATCCAGACTGCCAGCCTCAGTCTTATTCAATTTTACTCTATGAATATGTCTCGGATTAGCTTGGGCAAATCGATAGATGCACCAAACCTCCGAGTCGCAATGTTATTCAATAACCCCAGAGCCCCGTTAGCCGCCGGGCAAGCCCGACGCCCAGGTTTCACCACGAAGAGGTGGGGATGGGTACTTCCTGGACACCCAGGTTCTGGAACCCAACCTGTCCTGGTAGATGCGTACATTTTCCACACCATTTTTAGGCTGGTTAAAATTGTCGATCCCTTACTGGATGAGAACGCTCTGGAAGGTTCCGGCGGCCATTCCGCGGGCGCACGTGACGGCAAGCGCGGGCCACTTCCTTTCGGAACTTAGCAAAGTTAATATGTGTTTCTCTTACCTTCACGCATACGTTTTTCCAAGACAGTCGTTCGATCGGTACGAGTTATCCATGCAGACGCTCTTCTCCACGGCACTTGTATCAAAAGGAAAATAAAGTGGAAATGTGCAATCGAGAAGTAACTTGTCTCATTCTCGCTCCCACAGTTTCAAAGTAAGTAGGTTGAAATGTTTTATGCATCGCATTACTTTTATCTGCTTCTCAGACTGTTTTAAAAGGAAGTGAATCCTACATTTTCTTTGCAAATGGATGGCGCTTGAAGGAGTCTGCTTGTCAAAGCAATAGACTTCTAATGCTTTATGCATCGCGATGGCACAACTCATTTCAACATTTCAAAGTAAGGTGTAATGTTCCATGCACCGCATAATGCTCACCTGCTGCTACACAACCGAAGAATGGGATGTCCACAGTTCCATGCAACGGGAAGGCACTTCATAGCTTCAGCGTATCAAAGTAGTAGAGTTCAAAATATTTTACGCATTGCGATAGCGCGTCTCACTTCAACGTTTCAAAGTATGTAAGCTGTAATATTCTATGCAACGCATTATACTTATCTGCTTTTACATTTCAGAAGAATATGAATTCTATAGTTCCTTGCAGAGTCTTCGTGTTCAAAGAGTCTTCGTGTCAAAGCAATAAAGTTCTAGTGCCCCAGGCAATACAATGGCGCATCTAATTTCAACGCTTCAAAGTAAGTAAATTGCCATCTTCCACGCACAACATTACACTTTTCTGCTTTTACACTGAAAGAGAATGTGCATTCTACAGTTCCTTACAACCGGCTGACGCTTCATACTGTCACCGTGTGAAGGCAATAGATTCCTAATGCCTCATGCAATCAGATGACGCATCTCATTTCGGTATTCTGTATTCAAGTAAGTGGGAATGTTCTATGCATAGCATTATGCTTATCTGCTTCCGCACTTCAAAAGGACGCAAATCCACCTATATATTCGTGCACTAAATAGCAGAGGAAATTCTTCCTCCTGGCACGACGAGTCCGTTTAGAAATCTTCATATAGGTCATATGTTCGATCCTTTCGTCGAGTTTAGACGAAGGGCGGTAAACGATAAGCGCTGGTTCGCTCTATCGCAACTCTTCAATACCGCAGTTACAACTTGAAGTCGAAGCAGAACTCTATCTCAGGTTGTTACGAAGTAGGAAGAGCACTGTGTATAGTAAAGATAAAATAAAATGTATTCTAAGTGTTTAGTACAATGAGTAATTATTATATGTATAAACTGAGTTACAAAAAGGAAATTAAAATTAGACTACGAATTTAGAACTAGTAACCTCATTGAGACAGCGAGAGGTCCATAAAGCGAGTTTTGGAAGAGAGAACTTGCTCGGGTGAGAACCAGAAATTGAATCACACCTCCCAAGATGCGTTAACGAGCTTCTCGAATTTTGAGGCGCTTCGATAACGTGCGACCGCAGCTGGGAGTATGAGAACTCTCGAGTGGGGACTTGGCATCGCGTGGTGGGATTAACGGCGCGTGCCGCTGAGAGGCAGCCGCATACTTGCACGTCACGGCGCATCATCATTTCGTAACTTGAGGATATAGAATATAATATGAACTTAGAAATTATGGCTTGAAAGTAAATTGTGTGTTATTTCTATCAATACAATATTGTATCGTGTACAATTTATATACTAGGATTTAGAAATACGAACTTAGAATGTAGGAGATATTTACATAGTTCTACAAATGGTATTTTCGGGGGAATAGTCGGGAATCGGGAAGTCAAACAGTCCTAGGTATGGCGCGGGCTCTGAGCGTTGGCTCCTGTAGGGGTTGATTCTGCTGGGAGATAGATCTATGACTATTCTGATTTGAGAATGATATTTATTATGCTTACAGCGGTTTGTGCGATGCTAAAGGATTCTAATTGAAGTTCGCCAGTAACGTCGTATAAAAATTGTAATGTTTCTAAAAGAATTTGTCTGTCGATTTGTTTTCTCTCGTGTTCGGATACTGGTAAAGAAATTTGAAAATAGTTCCCGCAAGGATTTACTTTAGCTCTTCCTAGATTTATATTTTCTTTGTATTGAATGAATCTTTCTAAGTTTTGTAAATCGCGTACACCCGAGTCATATAGGCGACTTCCTTGTGTAATAAATACTACGACGCTGTCGTTCCTCACAGATAAAGAGTCTCTCGTCATTTTGAAAAGAGGGCACTGTCGGTCTGTACGTAAGTTGTCGTCTGTCGATAAGTTAGTTGGTAATGTTGTCGATAACGTAGGAGTTGAACTTTCTGTCGGTAAATGAGGTTGGACCATATTACTCTTTGAGGATGATGGTGTAGGATGCGGTGGAGGCGGAAGTTTGGAAGATTTTGGAATTGGAATTTCGAAGATATTGTTGTCAGAGTCGCTGGAATAGGAAAACGGGATTTACGCTGATCGGGTTGTGTGACAAAGCGTCGGTATTCATGTTGACCTTTCCTGGCTTGTACACTATTTCGTACTCGTAATCTGTCAATTTAAGGCGCCAATGAACGGGTGTGCTAGACGCATCTTTTACAGAATTTATCCAGATCAACAGCCTGTGGTCTGTGACGATCACGAAAGATCTCCCGTAAATGTACAGTCTGAAATAATGGGCAACGGAAGTGATTGCTAAGCACTTCTTTTCGATCGTTGAAGACTTTCTTTCCGTGTTATTTAGCAAACGAGAAGTATACGCGATCGGGAGATCCCTACCAACTGGGCCCTGGCTGAGAACGGTGCCGATAGCGTCGGTGGATGCGTCACACGTGATGATAAAAGGTTTCGTGAAATGCGGAAATTGAAGTATAGGTGCTTCGCAGAATATGTTCCTTAATGCTACAAATGCGCTTTCATGGTCGTTTCGCTATATGAATTTGACCTAGGAATTGCTTTATTTGCTTGGGATTTTGCGGACGTGGAAAATTTTTTATGGCTCACACTTTATTTGGGTCAGGTTTGACTCCGTTTTCGTTGATTACGCGTCCTAAATAGTTTATTTCGACGTAGGCGTTCGACTAATTTATTGAATTTAATTTCGTGTTCTTGTAATGAACATGCATATGAAACATTGTCGTCGAGATAAACGAATGTCTCGTTGCCTTGTAAACCAGTTAAAACATTATCCATCAACCATTGAAAAGTTTGTGGGGCGTTACGGAGCCCGAACGGCATTCTTTGGAACTAGTAGTGGCCGTGGGGTATAGAAAATGCAATTTTCGCGGCGTTAGGTGCGGTCAGAGGAATCTGATAAAATTCACTCGCTAAGTCCAACGTGCTAAAGCATCTCGCACTACTTAGATGGTCTAATATCTTCGTAATGCACGGGAATGGATAGGCGGTTATCGATATTTCATTAAGATTGCAATAATCTATAACTACCTTTTTTCTACCGTTTCTTTGGGAAATCGGTTTTTTTGGCACTATCCAGAGCGGAGAGTTATACGGTGATCTTGAGGAGACAGTGAAGTTGCGTGCTTCCGGCTCTGTGACATTGGTTTTATTTGTACGCGGTAGGTTATATTATACATATGTACGCTAGGATTTATAGAATTTGGAGGGCGAGATTCAGTGGATTTAGCAACGATACTTGCGTATAATATAGCAAGATTAGGAAGCAGTCGTTTTGGACTGGATACACAGGATTTAGTAATATTAGTAAAGTTAGCACGCATGTAAGAAACGGCGGATTTAGTAGAATCAATAGAATTAGAATGCATGCGGGAACAAGCGTATTCAGAGGAATTAGTATGCTTACGAAAAATAGCGGATTTAGAGGAATTAGTAAATAATGAATAAAGTGCTGGTTCGCGTTCTTGCGGTTCAGAGATGGGAAGCGGTTCCAAATAAATTTTGGCTACCATAATCGTGATTTCTGTGTCTGTTGAATTAATTATGTGAACTATAGCATGACCATTTCGAACTTTGACAATCGCGTTACCGAAGTACACTCCCTTCGAGTTCTGCAGTCGGAGGATAACTCCTTCACCGACGCCTGAATTAATTATTCTGACGCGTATTCCCGAATTTGTTAGCGGAGGAAGCGTTATTTTCTCTAAGATGTCCTCTCGACGTGGAAGCGGAATTCTGTTTCCATGCCAAAGGATAAACTTGTTTTGGAAAGAGGTATCAGTATCAGCACAAAACCCGAATCCTAAGATCCCTGCGGTTTTAATTGGAAAAGCTGCTCCAACGAAGTTTAACGGTACGTCTCGCCAGAATATGGGAAGGGTGACGGTTCATAAGGTAGCCACGTTTCCATGGGTTATCCCGGTATTCGTGAGTTGTTCAGCGGGATTAATATGTACTTTGGGATTCAAAGCGTTGTGTTTGATCAATCATCATCACTACGGGTTGAATTAATGCACTGTACTCGATAATAACTGTGGGAACACTGGTTTTCCCGGTAATATTTACTGCTGCTCTTTTATCGTTATTTCCGGGTCGTCTTTCAACAAAGCGAGAATTCGGCAATCGGGGCCGGCCTCGCGTACCGTCTTGTGACAGACCTGGAGGCAGTTTGCTTCTCCCGGATACGTAAGCGAACTATTATTTGCGGCATTATTAATAAACTGTCTCTTCCGGCACTCGTCAATCATATGTCCCAGATATCTACAGTATCTGCATACTATTTCCCGTTGGACGGGTGGTGCGTATTGACGCTGCGATGGTTCTGTTAAAAGAGGTCACTTCTGTCGGACGTTCCCAGCGGTATCGTCCCGAGGGTAGGTAATATACATTCGGGGTGGAAATTTTCTACGCGGGGACGCAAAGCATTCAGCCTTTCTTTGTCCAGTTCACATCGCCTATATAATTGTTCCTCTTTCGCGAATGCGTCTGTGTACGAATCATAGATGCGCGTACTCATTAAAAGGCGAATTTCTGGAATGAGTTGGTAAAAGAGAGACGCTGAGTCGCTTTGTGTGTGCGAGCGAGGTGACGGCTGTAGTCCTTGGTGTAAGCGAGCCAGCAAATTGCGGCTGAGGATTGCCTGTAGTGTAGGCACGAAAAGCTGATGGTGAATAGAGGGTGTCTGGCGGTACGCCTGACGTCACATGACCCAATTTGTCGCCTTCGATGTAAAATAGATCTTGACTTGTGTCAATCACGTCCATTACATGATTTTTCTCCTCTTCGTTTAAATGATCTAGCCGTAAGAGATCTATTATATTTTCGAAGCGAGATATCGCTGATTGGGTTTCCGTGGCTCTTACAACTGATTTCGTTACTTGCGCATAGGTTTATTTTTCATTTATACAAGAAGGGGATACATGTTCGCAACTCGGCGCCTGACGCGGAACAAAATCTTTTGAATTTCTGCATGTATAAATCTTTTGAATTTCTGTGATATCGAAAATCGTTCTTGGTTTTTTGAAAAAATTTCTGCGATTTCTCGCGGCTCTTCCCGTGACTTTGCGATGCGTTTTGTTTTTTCGGCGGCTTTGGACGATTTTCTAATTAATGGCTCGGCTGTTTAAAATCGTTCGTCCTGAATAAGGATTTGATTTGACTTCCGTAGAGACGATGTCGCGACAGAATGGGATGGTTGTTCCATGCCATTTGACCTCTTCTTTAGAAAAGATATTTCTGCATAGACGCAGAAGCCTAAGTCTAAATTTCCCTCAGGTTTTAGCGGGAAATCGTCGTTGACTACATTGAAAGGTACCACGCGTTCGAATAAGACAATATTAACTGTTCTTATTGTATTGGCTTGTCCATTAGTTACACCCGCAATTACAAGCGTTTCGGAAGAATGTACGCGTGTGCAAGCGGACAATGTGGTTTGTTTAACTATGTTAATTTCATGTGCCAGTATTTATCATGAATTCTGTGGTTTTTAAAGGAGCTGAAATTAACATGACGCTTGGTGTGTTCAGTCGTCCGCTTCGCTAGCTGATTCGTTTGTCGCAAGATTTCTCACATTACGACTGCCCTCGCGACCTATCTCGCGGCGCGGCGGAAGGCCATACCCGCTTCCCAATTGTCTCTTACGACACTCTTCGACCTCGTGCCCTTGATTTTTGCAGTATCTTTAGTATTTTTCTCGTGGCATGATCGGCGCGGATTTTCGTAAGGGAGCCTGCGTGTAAGAAATTTGCGTGATATTGCAGAATGAAAAGTATTTGGTATTTGTAACGGCGGCGTTGGTTTCGATCGATAATCCCTAGCATAATGCCAGATGTGGTTACAAACTGAGCAGGTTATGTCGCTGCGGTTATTCCTGACTTCAGCGTGAGAACGAGAATTTAGTAACCGCTCGCGATCTAATTCCTGTAGCTTGTATAGCTCGCGGGCGCGCGCAAATTTGTCTTGTGATGAATTAATTTGTGTCATCGGAACTTGTACCCTAATTTCCGGAATTAGTCCGTCCATGAAGTAACGTAATGTTAATTCGTCTATATTTGAAGAAGCTTGCGAAGCGTATGGCAATAATCTTTCCCTGTATATTATGGCTGATCGTAGGTCTTTAACCCTACTGATATGATCAAATATGTGTTCTCCCGGCTTCATGAATATATTCGTTAGTTCTCTGCAATAGTGATCAGCGGACCTTATAGCACCGAACGAATTTTTGAGGATATCCGTCAATACTAGAATTGAGTTACTTGGCTCATTCTCGAGTGCCATGTATGCGCGACCTTTTAATTTGCTCTTCACCAGTCGCGTAAATGCAGCAAAAGCGCATTTGCAGGCTCGCGTGAATTGTAGCACAGAGATATTTTGCCCGTCATACTGAGGTACGGCTTCTAACGTTTGTTTCAGAGACAATTCGTTGTGATGATTTGCGGTATTAGCGCAAATTTCTGTAGTAGCCTGCAGACGGCACGTTACAGAATTGCGGACTGATCACTCGATTTTGACGGGTGCCGTGGTTCCTTTAATCGGGCGTGAACCCTAAAATCACTCGCGGACGTAAAGTAAGCATAAACTTACCTTCCGCTGTCTTCACGCCTTTGTTGAGTCTGTATTTCTTTTCCAGATATCGCTATTGCCTGGCATCGCCTTTCGGGATAGCTGCGGCGTACGGTCTGCATTGCAGAAACGTCAGAGGAACGAGGACCCACTGACGCTGACTGAAACGGTGGATCTGGATCAAAGAGCTCGTTGATTATGGAGTAACCTGGACCGGGACAGCAGGCGCAGCAGCAGCAACGGAATGGTAGGCGGGGCACACCAATGCTCCCTTATATTCATGCACTAAACGACGCAAAATGTTCATATGGCACGCAATTCGTGTTTTCTTATTAACAGAGCGGCACATTCAAGACAAGCTTCGTCGAACTGAATTCAAGTTGGATAAGCGGTGGCCCGCTCTATCCGCATCAGTCCAGCAGAACGAGAGTCGGTCGGTTAATAAGCCTTCACTTGTTATTCTACACGGTTAAGTGGCGGACCGCTCTAACTATGCAGAGCTCCAAGTATTAATACTAAATCAAAGTATGAATCCGTGTACGAATTTGCGAGACCAGTATGATAACTGCGAGGATGTAGAATAGAACTGGATATAAGGTATAATAAAACGTATATTCTGCATAAAAACCTATGTTTACATTTCACTTTCCTTAACTATGTTTAAGCAGTTTAACGAAGTAGATATAGAAAATGAACTTAAGTCAAGATATAGAAGACACTTCGAAGAGGTGATGGAGTGGCCCTAAGGCATGAATCTAAGTATGGAATCGCGGATACTCCGATAGAGTCCCGGACGAGAGATCTAGTCGGAACTGGAGTCGGAAACGAAATATATCTCTTTTCGCGTGCACGAGACCTTTTCGGTTCTCGTGGTGTGCGAGTCGCTCGGTACTCGCGGTGGGGCGGCCAGTGGGAGTGGGATGCGGCTCACGTTACGTGTGATTAATGCTATGCATAGAATATTCCAGCTTACATACTTTGAAACGTTGAAATGAGATGCGAAATTGCATTGCATGGAGCATTAGAAATCTATTGCTCTCATACGTAGACACTACGGAGCGTCATCCTGTCATATTGAACTGTAGCATTTACATTCCTTTCATGTGTAGAAGCTGCTAAACTTAATGCTATGCACGGAAGATTACAGCTTACATACTTTGAAACGTTGAAATGAGTTGCACCATCGCATTGCATGGAGCATTAGAACTCTACTGTATTGACACGCAGACACTGTGAAACGCCATCCCGTTGCATGGAACTGTAGGGTTTACATTCATTAGAAATGTAGAAGCAGATAAGTATAGTGCCATGCATAGAAGATTACAGCACACTTACTTTGTAACGTTGAAATGATATGCGACATCGCATTGCATGGACAGTAGAATTCTATTGCTTTTACACGCAGTCACTATGAAGCAACATTTAGTTTCATATAACTGTAGAAGTCACATTTTTCATAGCGTAGAAGCAGACAGGCATAATGCTATTAGTAGAAGATTATAGCTTACTTACTCTAAAGCGTTGGAATGAGATGCGCCTAGGCATTGCATGGAGAACTATAACTCTATTGCTTTGACAGACTGACACTGCGGAGTGCCATCCCGTTAAAATGGGATGGGACATCGCGCTGTATGAAGTATTAGAAATCTATTTCATTGACACGAAGACATCTGGAAACGCAATCTCTTTGCAAGGTGGTGTAGGTTCCACATTATTTTGAAGTGCAGAAGCAGATAAATATAACATATTGCATAAAATATTACATCTTATCATGAAACATCCAAATGCGGTGCGAAATCGCGGCAAATGAAGTATTAGAACTATTTATAGTTCTATTTATAGTATTTATAGACATGCAGAAACTATGAAACGCGATCGCGTTGCATGAAATATTCGTAACCTGATTCTTCTGAAGAGGAGTAGCAGACGAGCATAATGCATTACATAGGGCATTACTACTTACTTGCTTTGAAAGTTGGAATGAAATGTGTCATCGTGATAAATGAAGCATTAGAACCCTATTGCATCGATACTTATGAATCCTATGAATCCTACAGTTCCATGCAATATGATAGCGTTTCATAGTGTCTGCGTGCTAAAGCATGATAGTTCTAATGCTTCATGCAACGCGACAGTCCATCTCATTTCAACGTTTCAAGGTAAGTTATTTGTAATGTTCTATATATTGCATTATGCTAATCTGCTTCTGCTCTTGAAAGGAATGTGATTTCTACAAATTAATGCAACCGGATAGCGCTTCTAAGTGTAACGTTGTGCGTAGCGTCTGCTTCCAATTCCACACATGAGCCTTCTTGCACTACCCGCATCAACCCCTGGACCACCTGCCCCGCCGCCTGCAGAACCGGCAACCGGCAGCGTTCACGCGCGCATACTTGCACGCGCTCACACGTGCCAAGTACCGCTGTATAACTCGAACCGACCAGTATACATGGCTCGTTCACACCAGGCATCGCTGTTTCACTCTTACTGTCTCACTCGTACTAACGAGTATATCTGCCTCGTTCGCACCAAAGACGAACACCTTTATCTAATTCGCACGGGGGATTTCGTCCTGCTGAAAGGCGCAGCCGCAGCCCATCATCTCAATGGGATTAAACGCGAAAGACGCACCTCTAGCCCCATCTCGAGACGCGAGTCCGTATTCGCTGGAACGCATGCTCCTCGCAACGATCCGTTAATCCCCCACTCGATGGACCACATCCCTTCATGATGTTTCAAGTAAATATTTAAAAATGGTATAAATATTATTGCATATTTTATATTTTTGTTAATTCTAAATACAATATCTCCTTAAAATACTTTATTACATCTAAAATACTATCTAATTTCATTGATGATTTCATTTCATGATATTTTAAGTAAATATTTGAAATTAGTTTATATAATTACACGTATCATATATTTTAGTTACTTAAAAATAGAACAACCCCTCTAAATAAGATTAAACATCTATCTATCTGTCTATATATAGATATTTTTTATTATTATATGTATATTATATAAGTTTATATGTTTATATATATTATATAAGTCGATCATTTATTTGTATCGCCCCAGTTCACTTTCTTTCCATCGAGGCTTGCAAATCCCTCTTCGTCATTCTTGTAATAAGTACTTTAGAAAGTATGTAGTACGTATTGATGGTCCAACGCTGAAAATATCTCAAACACTTCTGCTCTACTTAACTTAGCGTATATGCAACCTCCTATCAACATTATGTCTATTTTTTATTTGTTTCGGTTCTTAAAGTATGTATAGTCTTCTTTCGGATTAGTCGCGATTATGATTGATGATCTTTTCCTCTCTATGGTTGTTCGTCTTACTATCCCAGATTACCGATTTTTCGCACCGGTCACCCGCGATTATTATTCTGTTTGCTATCTCTCCCTTTTCTATATTAACCTCAGCTTGGTTTATATATTCTTCGATTTCTTTCCCTTCCTGTTAAGCGAGAAGTAGCAGCTTATAGCTTTTGTTCCTTCGACCATTGCATGAACGATTCCGGTCGAGGAATATGTGGTGCCATATGTGAAACATTTTCGATTAACATCGGTTATCCATATCGCAGCGTCACTGTTCTCATCTTGCAGTCAGTATTCTTACATTTTCTGCATGATTTCTTACACGATTCGGCATCTGTTCAGATAGATTTGTAGGACTTTCAGTTCCACATTCGTTTCTCGTTCTTTTCTATCAACGCCTTTCTGTAGGCCGGACAATTAAAACTCCGGTAACGTGTCTGATGTACGGATTCCTTCTTCCTGCCTCGCTGCGGACGATACATTTCGGTTTATTCGCGATGCAACCGATCATGGTATAAATCTGAGATCCGCATCTTCTGCAGATTCCCTTATTATCTTTGACTTCTTCGCAATTTCTGCCGATATGTCCCAGTTTATGGCATTTGACGCATCACTCTATTCTCGGTAGCACTTTACAGAGACAAGGTGTTAATGGTATTCTGAGTTGTTTGACCTTCTCCAGCTCTTTACGGTGTTCCTGTCCAAATTCAACTAACGCGACTCGATTGACTTTCAACGTTTGTTTTAACAACTTGACGTTTATACCACTATGCTTTCCTTCGATTATTTTCTGTGTTCGTTTTATGTAATTATTCATTTCTTCTCTGGTCACCTAACGGGTATATGTTCCTTAGTTGGAGCATTATACTCGCACTCGTACGTTTTTTTTCGAATTCTTTTTCTAGAGTTCCTTTTATGTCCTTTATTATGTTATCTATATCTGGTTTTTTGTTAAATTCTAGGATTATATCTCCCGCTCTCGATTTTTTTGCGTCATCTTTTTGTATTTCTGTCGTTTCTCCTGCTTTTCCTCATCCCGTTGTTTGTCCTCGAATGCTTACTGTTCCTTTAATTGCTTCAATTGTCCCTGTACCATTCGCCACTAGTTCGATCAAGTGTTCGATCTCAGTTTTTTTTTATATGCCTGATGTTTCCCATTAACGTTTTCTAATATGTCATTACCTTCGTCGTATCCTCGGTCATAACATCTATCATTACGTCTGATGTGTGGCTGCCTATTCTTCTATTTGAAAGTAAGGACGTTATTTTTATCGGTAGCATTTCCATTATCCTGCCCTTTATTTTTGGTTCCCTTACTTCGGCTCCTGATGCTTCTCCTTTCGTGCCTGTGTCGTCCGAGGCTTTCTTCTCCTCCTTTATATTTTCCTATCATTTGGTGTCATCAACAGGGGGCTCCGAACCGCCTGCCCAACAATTAATCTTCCGCCAGGACCCGATGGGGCTGATTCCGAATCGCGAGCCAGCAGCACCTTTCAGCAGCATATGCACAGCAGCCTCGCTCATTCCGGTCGGTGGGGGCTTGGGGGGGGGGGGGGGTCCTACAGCCTGCCCTGATGCGGGCGAGGAACGCAGGGCCACTTGAACCGCGACCAGCATCTATCTTATACTCTAACCGATTCGTAGTCGCGTTTTCCATTAATCTTGCCGGAATCAGTGATATTGATTCGTTCAATCTAAAGTATTATTTTCTTTTTAAGTTTCCCGATATTTTTATTTGCTCTCACGATATCGTCTATTTCGTTGTACCTTGCCCTGACGGTATGGTATATAATCTGTTGTTTGATATTTGTAGGATTTCCTTTTAACAAATGCAATATTTCCACAGATTTTCTTTTTCTTTCTCTTTAGTTACGTTGTTGTTATTTGACGTTCTCTATCCTCCACATTTCCTCTCTGCACCATCGCGGAACCGGCGTTGTACGATTACTTCATAATGGCGCCCCGGTCTCGCTACACCGAGATCGAGTGTTCTCCCTTGCATCCGTTGATTTGTATATGTCACATATTGGAGAATATTTCCACTTATCCTTTGTATTTTTCGAATTACGTTTTAGTTAGACGTATATTGGATAAGCGTCGAAATATCTGATTTCCGTACGATTTGTTGGTAAAGCTTTATTATTTTCTGACTATTTGTTTTCATGTAGCCGAAGACGTTCCATTCAATGCGGACCCGCTCCGATTGAACCCGTCGATTATTATATTATATTACGTGAATAAACATTCAATCGGAGCGGATCTCTGCCACTCCGTAACTGCGGAAGGCTTACTGCATAGCCTCATCCCTGGGAATGTTGCAGAGGCTGCTTCCGTCCCGAAATGGAAGTGTGGTTGTGTTAAATTTAGTTAGGTTACGCTAGGTTAGGTTAGGTTGAGATATGTTTGCGTATGTTTGTATGTTGCTCGGTTATGTTGGGTTAGGTTTAAGAAGCCGTAGGTTCAATTTCTTTATGTTTAAGGGAGGTAATGTTAAATTGTGTTAGGTTGAGTTAGATTTGAGTGCAGGCAGGTTAAGCCAGATTAGGTGCAACTGAGGTTAACTTGATTTAAATTAAGTTTAAAAGATGTTAGAGTAAGTTAAGCCAAGTAGGAGATAGATTACCGATAGCTGGCGATGCCATTCTTCGATAGTTCTTGAATTCCCGACTATTGGCAATACCAGCCGTTATTATATCATAAGCTATCGACCGCAGTCATTACCTACTGTCGATATATCGTGAGTTACCGACCGGAGGCAACACCAGTCTTTAATAAGTCTTGAGTTACCTACTATTGGTTGCACCAGCTGTACGTGTAAGCATGCGCTATCGGCTGTTGGTAACACCAGTTGTCGATAATTTATGGATTATTAAGCACAAGCAGCACCACCCGTCGGTCGATTGTGAGTAACGGACCACCAACAGCACCATCCATCGGTAACTTATAAGTTATTCTTAATGGGAACATTCATCCGTAGGCATGTATTGACTCATTTCGCCATCTCTTCAATCTGTGCTGAAACAGAATTGCGAACAGCTTGAGCAGTTTTCACAGAGATGACTTCGCCGGTCTGGTAACAACGGGTGCCACATATAGGTTCTCAGAAAACCATTTGCCACAGAATTCAGTGCTGAAAGGGTTAATAATGCTACCGCTATTTCTTTAACCAGGCATAGAATCCATAGGTATAAAAAATTATGATCTTGTGAATAACATCAATTCTAGAGGAGCACTTCTAGTGTAAGTATAAAAGTTCTGTTTTAGTTGTAGAAATAAAATTCACTAATATGACACTATACTTATTTTCAGGTCCAAGGTATGCTTACCATAATTAAAGAAAGGTACAAATCCTCATATAGTAAATATCAGCCCACCACTAAGTATAAAAATTAAACGAATATGGTTTCAAACTCCTGTCTCTTATATAATATTCAAGTTTGGAACATTAATGTGTTCTCTTGGAAGGGCGGATGAATACGAAAATGATGGTATTGCTGTGAATGCAGTCTTGTCAAAGACTGCAGGAAATTGTACATATTTCTACTTTCATTGTTAAGAAAAATAAATCTCTCAATTTAGGATTGCGTTACGCACGCGTTGTTTTAGGTATACATACGGCTGCAATAGAGATGTTACCTGGTTCTGAATCACAAAATAATAGTCGGAAGCTGGAAATAATGGGAGATGCAGTGTACGCTTTTATTTTGCAAAGACAGTAAATCTGTTACTAATCAGCTCTTAATCGATAAGGAAATATTAAAAAACTGAAGAAATGTTTGATTTTACCCATTATGCGTGTAATCTATGTGTAAATAACTAAATAAAGGTTTACAATTAATATACGAATGTATAATTTATATTTTAATAAACAAATAAATTTCTTTTTCGGCATATAAATATGATTGATATAATAAATTAATGCCTCATTTCTTCCTAGAGGAGAATTTGGAACAAACAGATTTGGATAATTATATTTGACAATTGAAAAGAAGGAACAAATTGTACAGATAAATCGGAGGAAAAGAAAAAAATCATGCAAATATTAATTGTTATCGAAACTAATTTAAACAGTGAGTTTGTTAACAAAACTGTAAGCTCAAATACTATCTTCTTAAAAAAAACCGACATATTAACTAATTAAGAAGAAATTATTCCTACTTTTAGAAATTTTGCTACTTTTTGTAAAAGTTTAATATGTTAAATATAAAATATTTAAAATATTAAAAAAACTAAAGTAAAGTATATTTTTATATATTTTGTAACGCTAAATGATAAAAATTAAATAAATTACGTTTCTCAATATTTATTTATGCAGATTGAACTTTACTCGTACATTTATAATAAATTGAACATAGTTATTCATATTTTATATTTTCTTTGAAAACAATGGGCAAAGATATAAAGTACATTGCTATTATAGTTCTAGCTGCTTCACAAGTTCCGTAAAAAGTAAATTAGGCCAACGCCAGCAGAAAGTTTAAAATTTCATAATTATTTTATATTTTAAAGATTAATCTTTAATCTTAGATGGATGCTTACATATAAGTATAACTGCCAAAATAAAATGAGATCGCACAGAAATAATTACAATCCTGCGTGCTGCAATTTTGTCGTATTCAAATTTCTGATAAAAGCGTATAAATGTTTATAATCTAATTATCAATTACAAGTGGAATTCTACAATTTAGCCATGTAATAATCCTTTTTTATTGTACGCATCTTCCAATACATACACAGAATCTTTAATCCTGATGGATTTCGTGTGTGCGTGTGCGTGTGCGCATGCGTATGCGTTTTCGTGCGCGTGCGCGCGCATGTGTATGTGTGGTAGCAGTTGCAGAAATACCACCTAATAGGTTTCATAGTTTCGATTCTAGTAGGAAGAATTTTTCTTCCAATGTGTCAACTCCAAGATCCAAGGTTCCTTTATCTGGGATTAAGGCCTGCTTTCTTTGTTTCAAAACTTCTTTACATTGCGTTACATTCTTAAGACTCTTTGTAAGTTACAAAGAACAGAAACGCTACATGGATTATAAAAGTATAATAGCTTACTTTATATAATCTTGAACATTTTAAATCCGTTTACGTTGCTTTGCTTCTTGTATATGTTTATCACCTGGCGCTGAACCAACTACTACTGCCATCATCTCTTTCTAAAATTTGGAAAATCCACCAGGTGTAATGAAACTTTGCTTAGGTTGCAAATGTGTTTTTACTGTATCCAGTAGAAATTAAATTACATTGACAGGAGTACCAGCTACTTTTCTACGCCTATTTCAAACTACATTAAATCACCTTGTTAAAAAATAATTTATTAAATGTGACTTGGACCTTTAAATTTGAATTTATAAACATCTAACAAATAAATATGTTTTTCTTACCATTCATATCATTATACTTTCAGTGATTTATTATGTGTTGTTATTTGATATATAAACTACTTGATTATATTTTACAACGAACCTTGCATACCAAACACTGTTTTTACTGCTGATACGAGTGGATAGTTCTTCGTTTTATATTCTTATATCGCATTAATTATAAAAGTGTGTGATATTGTTTTTATGTAGTCATGTATAATTATGTACATACAAATTCGCGATTAAGTAGCTGTGTGTTCAAATTCAATTTCGAATAATGCTCTAAAAAGCATTCCGGATAACAAACGGCAAGATGGTAGCGACACCATTCCCGCACTATGTTGCCACTTCCGAGGAGGGTCAGATAATTCGTAGCCATCTGTAATCGGATCCGTTAACTAAAATGTCAGAACGCGTTACCAGCTCGTCCTAGACTAGCGTAACACGTCGTGTGAATCGAGCAGCGCCAGTAGCATCGTGACACGCGTGCCATCTCTCCATTTATGAATCTTCTCAGCAATGACGTAGGGTCACATTTGCTAATGGAGAACCTGTGTTTTCATACAAATTAAAACCATTAGATGTCAGTAGATGTTCAATATGTGAGTAATGATAGATGTTTAGATAGTTGTTTTCCTATATTTATAGTTATTGAGAAAGTCATATATATTTCTTTCAACCTGTCATAAACTAAAAATATTATTTATAAAATAAAATTACTTATAAAATAAAAATTCATGCTGTAATACCCTAACCTCGCCTTGTGTAATTTCTTAAATAACATACTGTCATCGTGTTTAATATAACCCTCAATTGCATGAATTTGTAACAATAAATTGAAAAGATATATATATATAAAATAAATGTATATATTTTTATGATCAAGTAATTAACGACTTTATGGACAAAAATCGCCTTATTGAACTAGTTTAGAAAAAATAATAAAATCGAGTACTTATATTTTTGTTTTGCGCGGGTATATCTATTTTAGAATTAAAATTAATAGATTGCTTAGTTTAGTCATTTTTAGTATTCGTTTATAATTTTTATGGAAGCAGCTTCCTTATTAGTAAATGTCAGCCTACTCCACTACCATGTAACTATGGTGAGCTGATAGTGTCATTGCCACGGCCGTGTAGCCCGTGTGCTATATAGCGGTGCTTTAATAGTGCCGTGATGCAAGTGTCGCCTCAGTACTAAGAGTATGTCGTTACGAGAGCTGATTAGAAGCAGTGTCTTAGCACAGTTCTGCCACGGAATTCGTTTCACTCGTTATCACTGGCGTGCCAATCGCTGGTTGTTTGGGATATTGTAGTGCATGTGGCAGACTTGTTTCTTATCATCGTCAAGGAGATGGATTCTTACTCCCCCTTTTTTGAATTTTATTAATTGTTATGTATATATTTTATAATTTGCAAATTGTTTACAATTTCTGCCTTTTCTGTATCTCTATGTCTGCACTGTGGATTCAACTTATGTATGATCTTTTTGATATTCATCTTTTGTATAATATAACATTATATATGTAATGCACTTTTGTTATGTAGTGCTCAGATTTGTAATCCTCAGATTCTTTTACTCTTTGGTAAAGCAACTTGCTCGATTAACATATATTTATTAGGCATAGATTTAAATAATTAGAAAAATGCTATTAAAACGGTATTAAATATGTTGTTGCAATTATATATTTAAGTTCTAAAGATGTAGATGGAATTAGTGTCCGATATTTTACGTGATCCAATTGACGTATCGAGTAAGGCTATGAAATATGAAAACCTTTTACTATTCCTCAACCCCTTTTCATGTTAAATGAATGATTAGTTCTGCAAGACGAGAAGGCTGAATTAGTGAGATCCCTACGGACATAAGTAATTTGTAAGTAATACATTCTTTCTCTTTGAAATATTTGCCTTTGCATAGAATAGAACGTATAGATATAAATTCCTGTTTTATATCCACTTCGGTCCAATCCTATTATAGCTTTGGAGCAGAAGTAATATTGATTATACCTGATTTTTACAATAGTTCTTTATTTAACAGATTTTATAGACGTAGAAGCATCATTTGAGGGATGTATCGATCTACTTTGCAGTTCTATCAGTTTCTTTTTCTGCTCGCTACTTTCTATTCTCAGTTCCATATACTTATCCTTCATCACCATCATATATGTTGCGTTAGATTATAATAACATTTTGTCCTTAAATTTTGCGGATATTTCAATTAAATTTGCTTTGATTAAGAAAACGGAAATTATAAAAGAGTAACACGTACCATTTCGTGGAAACGTTGTATCGTAATTTGCATCTGACTGTTTTGAAAGACACGCACTTTACTTAACGTTTCCAGTGATTCGGTCAGCGGAGTAAAGAAATATTCTACTTTCGATATTGTCATCTCTTGTAATTCTAAGGCAAATACTTTCACCTACCGACATCGTCAACACCGTTTTTTGGCTAAATTACAGAAAAACAAATTTATTATAAGGAATATCTTAAACATCGTAATATTAAATTTAACTTTATTCATCGTTGCCTTGTTGGACACATCCATAACAATATACAGTACAATGGGGCCATCCGTTGATGAATATAGTTTTTTTGTAAGTGGAGGTATGATGGACATTTGAAGATTACCTTCATTTTTTAAAATGAATTGATTTGTTTATTCGTCCATAGTACGCTACAGCATTTTAAAACGAGTTCAACGACTTGTAACATGAAGCCACTGAAGCCAAGAAAAAGCAAAGAAAGGCGATAATACTTACGGTTTTGATAGTAAATGAAACATACGTATTGTAAACAGTGGTGGAAGGAAGTGAATAAACTGATCGAAGGGCATTTTAATAGTTTGCAGGATAAGTTAAACATGATAATAGTATTGCAAAATCAGTTTGATTACGTTTGGTTAGGTTGTTCGTTTGTAGTCCATTTTATAAGTATTGTTGAACTATGAACCAAATTGTTGAACTATGGAAGGTTATCATTGTGAATCAAAAAGTAATTAAATTCCATTAGATTGTAAACGAAATTTAATGTTTCATTTTAAATAGAAAGATTAAATACCCTTTACAAAACTACAAGAATGGATACATACTTCTGTTATTATTATTTCATAAAGAATTCTAATTGCAATTATATAGTTCATTACGATAAAATATTATTTATAAGAATGAGATAAGAATTTCTCAGGAAATTCTAAATATTAAACTAGAGAACCAAGCGAAACATTTTCAATAATTACGAATATGAAAAATTTTTGAACATTCCAACAGAAATATGTTTTAAACAGCAGATAGAAAAATCAAACATTCAATTTCAATTCCAGAATGCATCTGTGACGTCCGCCGAACCTCACGGTACCTCCTACACCCCCCCCCCCCCCCCCCCCCCCGGTAGAGCTGCACACACTGCCTGCCGCAATTGCAGAGATCAGCACACCGACACACGGTAACACAGTCCGATCGCCATGTTAAGGCAGCCACTAAGGAGTTGGACCACACGATCGCGCCACGACGCGCATACATCAGACAGTTGGAGCAAACACCAACCTCAGCCTCCGCACGAGGACCATTCCACGCACCACGAGGAGTCGTCCGCAGTTACGCACTCATATTCGTATTATACTCATGTCTATAACTAAGCGAATTCTGGTATTTAAGCACACGACACTCTGTGTACATACGGGACACAACACAAAAACATAGCATAAGTCATTTAATGTGTAATCATAATTTTGGAAAGCGTATTATCCATAACTAGAGTATTGGCGATGCACTGGAGCGAGCGCCCGTCGCGCCCGGCTCACGCCGATGTGATGTCAAATACATTTTCAACCAGAGGTATCAATAATTAAACCAACGTCAGCATCCTGGTACTCATCCTGTTGATACTTTATTCCCAAGAAATATTCCCAATAAATAAAGATTAATGTCATCACCTTACTGGCACGCATCCTATTGATACTTTACTACCAAAAAATAAGATTGAAGACTTTATTTCCAATCAATAAGATTAGAGTTATCACCCTACTGGTACGCATCCTGTTGACACTCCGATCCCCACGAAATAAGATCGAAGTCTTTGCCCCACCATACTAAAACTACGTAGTATAAAAAGGCCTGAGAATTGTCCAGTCTTTAGTCCCAATTAATCTGCCGATCTATACTGTTAAAACTCTTGATAAAAGTTGTATTTCAAATATTACAATAAAGAATCGAGTGAGCGATTGCTCACTCACATTTTATTTTTAAAAATCACCTTATAACATTTTACGTGACACCAACCGCGCACGCCCCACTACGACCGTCCGCCCCACCGCGAGGGTCGAGCGTACGCCCCACCGCGAGGACCGAGCTTCTGCCCCACTCCAGAGCCCAGCGACTCGCGCTCCCGCGCGATCCGAGGAGGTCGCGGGTCCGTGAGTCAACCGAGAGATCAAGCCCAGCGCTCATTGCGACCGTACCT
Source organism: Xylocopa sonorina (assembly GCF_050948175.1). Classification (NCBI taxonomy): domain Eukaryota; kingdom Metazoa; phylum Arthropoda; class Insecta; order Hymenoptera; family Apidae; genus Xylocopa; species Xylocopa sonorina. Next base: position 566,160 of record NW_027490147.1, read on the forward strand.
CTCATGCCTCCGGACCTTACTCCACCTCAGTTGGTGATGTTTGCTATTTCGTTTCTACTCTAACTCAGAATTCAAGTTCCTGTTTTCAATTCTAACTTTTACTATATTCTAAATCAACGATTTTAGTACTTGGTCATTCTTAGCATAGGGCAGTAAAGTGTAAGCTTAGGTTTTACTTAGAATATATTGTATTTTTACCAGTATTTACAAACTCTTATTATTCTCAAAGCATTCCTTGCCTTACATTAAATTAAATTCATTACGGTACGAAGTCTTCCACGAGTTCACGCGGCTTTCAAAGTCATTCAAGGTGTTCTGACCCTTAGTTAAGCTTGGTTACCGACCAGTTAGAACAGCCGTCCGCTTAGCTGCATCGAGCAACAGTTCGACTAAGGAGAAGATATCCATCGTTTTCCATATCTCTGGACCAGCAAACTAGAGCAGTTCTCCGCTTAGTGGACCCGTATCTGGCGTTTTGGAATCCGGTTTGTATGCGCCTTTCCGCTACGAATAAACTAACTCGACGCGCGGGAAGGAAGAACTTCCTGCGTTCTCTAGTGCGCGAATACTTGGGTACGAGCAGCTACTCCTTTGTTCAGTACTGCACTGTCTCATCTTTTGTTATCCGCCGACCGGACAGCCATTCCGCATCGCCGCCTCCGTCGCCGATCCGCAACAGAGATCAGCCTGCCTGGGTACTCGTTCCATTGTCGATTCCGCCTCACAGCCCGTACGCAGGAACCATACCAGAGGACGGTCCTCGCAGACGACGATATCTAGAACGAGGTTATTAATTAGCGGCTTCCAAGACTTCGAAAGGTAAGTCCCGATGTTTATATACTCGCGTCCGTGACTTTCGCGCAGTGTTCCGCGTTCCAAAAAGAACCTGGTCTTTGACGCAATTGTGCGAGCCGAACTGTTCGAGGCTGCGTGTTGCTCCGGTAAACGGTTAATTTTCCACGACCCGAGACGTAACACATCTATAAGAGGTAAAATATTTTGAAAACTTTAATTATAGTCTTTAATGCAAGCAGTTGGACAGTATTTCAATTTTTAAGAAAATTGATGAAAGTCAACCACTTTGAAATGGTCAGAATCTTTGCCGTTTGAGCAATAAGTGACTAACGAATAACTGCATAAATTTTAGGCTTATGAACTTATTGATTAAATCTTATGCAGACACGTTTATAACCGAGTTACTAAATAATAATCAACACTAAGTAATCATTTTAAAACTTAAACGATTACACCTCGAATACATTTAAAAATATTGCAAACGTGAAAAGTAAGTGGTTTATCAAAAACTCTTCTAAAAGTTCGGACGAAGCCAATAGAAATCCTTGTTGAAGTAAGCAAGTTCTAAAGTTCCAAACAACGCGATGGCCCTTATCTGCCTACGTATCATAGCAAGTAAGTTCTGAAGATCTATGACCACCACTAGAGGTCCTGACTATCAACGTATCAAAGGAAGTTCTCAAATTCTCAGTTCAACGTTTAATGCAATGTGTGTTCTATATATCTATGTAAAGTGATGGTCCCTATCAGTATATACGATTCAGAGTACATAAGATGCAATGTTCTATGCAACATGATGGCGCTTCTCATTTCTACGTTTCATAGTAAGCACTTTCTAAATATCCATGCAACACGATGCAGCTTCACAGTCCTACGTTTCAAAGTAATTCCTAAAGTTCCACGAAAAGGGATGTCGCATCAGCGTGTCTACGTGTCAATGTGAGTAGCTTTGACGTTTCCTTGCAACAAGATGGAGCATTTCAGTACTATACTTCGCCGTTAGTATTAAAAAATATTCTATGCAACAATGTGGTAATTCTCAGTTTCATGCTTCAGAGCAAGTATGTTGTGATGTTTTATGCACAGAAATATGTCTATCTGCTTTTATACTTCAAAAGAAAGTGAAATCTACAGTTCCACGCAAAGGCGTGACGTCTGGAGTTGTGTTTGTATCTCATATCAGCCTATCAATGTAAGTCAGCTGGAATGTCTGCAGCGGCTGGAATGTCTATAAAGTTAGTTTCATTTAATTCGAAACTTAAAGACGGAGAAATTACCTTAATTGCATTGTGAAAGATGAAATGGCCATCTATGACGTTTACTGATGTATTTTCGCTTTGGCTAAGTTCACACATTCGTTATGATCGAATCGATGACGAACAGCGTCACAGCCGGCAGTACAGAGTTCGATTAAATAATGTCTCAGTTAGAACCAAAGTACGCCGTCGAAGTTCAAGATATTTTTAACAACCCGCCGGAGACCCAGAAGCATGAAACGCTAATGCAGAACTAGTGCTTAAACTGTCCTTCTTGCAAGCACAAAGGGTACGCCATCTACTAGAACAGGAGGAAATAGAAGATAGGTTTATTGTCTGCCCTACACCAGGACGGTGATCAGGCGTGCTTCCTCACCCAGACGGGAATACGCGACGGAATCTACCATCTACCAACTAGTTACACCCACCTCACTGGAACGGGCGATGGAAAAATCCAGATGTGCCGCGGCGCCTTTCCCGCGGATGAGTCTTTCAGCTACTCCGTCGGAGAGGACGAATCCTAACCGCCGGAGTACCCACGGGGAACCTCGGGGAGGCGAACTCACTACGTGTGTACGCGAACACGCTCACTCTGACCCTTTATTATTTTTTATTTGAAGAGCTTTGATCGACTGAAGAGTTGTCGATCAAAGCAAGACCTCAACTACAGGCTTGAATGGAATTTCCATTCTGAAGATCTAACTTTTATTTCCTATCCGGCGATGGAGCAAGCCTACTCCATGAACATCTTCAGCCAGAGCGCTTCCTGGCTGAAGCTGGCGAGCACAGAGAAGGCCTCTGGCGACGACACCAAGTGCGGTGCCGCCTCCGGCCATCTCCACTCACTCGCTGGGATAATGTCTCGCAGAGCCTCTCTCTGCGGTTCAAAGAGTGGGCACTCTAGTAGAAAGTGTCCCACTGTATCTGCTGCACCTCCGCAGATACATGTCGAGTCATTGACAACGGCGTACGTCAATAGACGAGCCATAAAGTTGCCATACCCCGACAGCACCTGCGTGGTGTAATGACTAGGCCTAATCCAGTCGGCGGCCAGTCTTACTCGAACGTCCTGAAAAAAGTCATACGTCGTGCGACCCTTGTGGGAATCTTTCCACACGGTTTGCCACACGTTTATGACTTCGACTTTTACGCGTGCTTCACCGTCTTCCAATCCACTTTGGATGACGGTGTTCCCTATCCTGGCGTCTCTTCCTCTACGAAGATTGTAGAAGGCCCTATGCTGCTGGACGACCATGTCTATGGGGGCCGCGCCAGCCACTACGCACGCACCTTCCCACGATATCCGGCGGTATGCACCGGTCATCGCGATCAAGGCGCGACGCTGCGCCTTCCACAGACCTTCCAATCTCTCTCCGTGCACAGGTCGACCTATTCCGCCGAGGCATACACCATCGTCGAGACGAACGCACCCCTGTAGATGCCATCGAGAGAGTTGAAGCGGAGCCCCCACGTACATCTCGCCAGCCTACTAAGTTTACTAAACAGCGACCCGACCCTGTCGCTCAAATATCTACAGTGGGATCTAACTCCCATGCCTGCATCTATATTGACGCCAAGGTACCGTACCGCGTGCTTGAATTTAATACTTTTATTTCCTAATCGGATGGTCGGCGGTCTCGCGGCAAGGTCGGCCTTAGAGGACCGAACGGCCTTGCGTTTCCTGTCCGGGCGCGTGCCTCCTCTTCTTCCTATCGCTGGCCTCTCGATCATGCCACTCTTGAGGACAATTGCCTCCGTCTTTGTGGCCGATACTTCGAGTTTCGCCAACCTACACCAAAGGAGAATCTGGTCAATAACCTGTTGACCATTTATCTCCAATTCTCTTCTACTATTTCCGCTTACGAGGACTAGGAGATCGTCCGCGTAAGCTATGAACCTGTTCTCAACTGTGGTCTGGAGTGACCGCAGGAGATTGTCAAACATAAGGTTCCAGCAGGCAGACATCCTCTCGTCGCCTGCTTTGAAACCTGTTCGGATCCTATTGAGAGTCTAACCCGTCGGCTGTCGAAGTAACTTTTCATTACCTCGAAAACGTTCCGAGGGCAGCCTCTTTCTTTCACCGACTCTAACATTAAGGGCCACCAGACATTGTCGAAGGCTCCAGAAATGTCGAAGAGAAGTGCCACAGCGTATCGATGCTCGGAAGCATCGACCATGCGGCGCATCTCCACGACTGCGTCTTCCGCCGACCTTCCGGGCGCGAACCCGAACTGTCGATCGGAGACCATCCCCGGGGCCAACGACGTCTGGTAGAGACGCTTCTTTAGGAGCTTCTCGAGGAGTTTCCCTACTACTGAGAGGAGACAGATCGGTCGCTAGAACTTCGGATCCTTCTCGTCTTTCCCTTCCTTCAAGAGGACTCTGAGGGAGCCCTCCTTCCAGATCGATGGAAAGACGCCCCATTGAAGGCATCCGTTGAATATTCGTGTCATCTGACCGGGAATTATACCTACGGTGGCCTTCAGCGCCTGGACCTCTACGTGGTCCGGCCCCGGTGCCTTCCTATTTTTGAAAGTCTTTACTGCACTCACTACCTCCGCTTCCGTGAAGCAGGAGGCATCAGGAGTGTCAGGCGCGAAGTGTGCGCTTTCCCTAATCTCTCGCTGCTCCGGCGTGTCTTCTTTTTCCCGGTCCTCGGGAACGTGCGTACTCAGGAGTAAGTTGGCGGTCTCGCGGCTATCATACGTGTTGTCTCTACCACGCCGGAGAGTACTAAGGACTCTCTCAAGTCGGAGTTTATTCGCCTGGAGCTTATAGACGGTACTCCAGGGTCTCCATTTCCCGTTCGACGTTACAAAGCGTCGCCAGGTTTCGAGTTTCGTCCGCTTCACCTTATTGTTATATTCCCGCAAAGAGGAGCGGTACTCTAACCATTTTTCTTGGCGAGCGGTTTCGTCTCATTCCTTCTGAGCCACACGTCTCAGACAGGGCACAGATCTTTTCATATCTGAAAGTTCTTTCGTCCACCACGGGTTGGACTTTCTAAGTTTCCTTTTGTAAGGCATTGACGCGGCACAGGAGTCAGTGATGACTCCCGTTAGCATCTCCGCCAACCTGTCTACATCTTCCGCAGACTCCAGCCTTACTGTCTCGAGCCTCGATCTAGATTGATCGGCCAGGCTTTCAGTGAAGAGCTCCCAATCGGCTCGATTGACATCGAACCGAGTGCTTGGTCCTCCCTGATCCACCGCTACACCACCGGATGTCAATTGCGTTGTGATCGCTGGTCACCCAGTCTCTCCTTACCCTTCAGCCCCCGATGAGTGGGTGCATGGTTAGCGATGCCAGAGTAACGTCGATGTATGACGAGCCTCTGGTCGACCAGTAGGTAGGTAGTTGACCAATATCGTTCACAACTTCCATGCCAAACGCCCGTATGAGCTCCTCGAACTTTGCTCTTTTATCGTCTGTACTCTGCGGCCCCCAGAGTGACGACTGGGCGTTGGCATCTACCGAAACTAACAATCTTTTCCCCCTCAGATTATGAAACACCGTCTCGAGGTGCCTGAGGTGCTTCTCGATATCGTCCCTGTACTGGAAGTAGCACGATACGACGTATACCGAGAGGCCGGGCGCCAGCACTTCCGCACAAACGCAGTGCGTATTGCTGAGCTGCGAGACGAATACCATTTCGATATGAGGGTTACTAACGGCGACTGCCGCCCACGGGTGTTGTGAGCTTACAGCCGCCACCTTCATACCGATCCCTAGTCCACAAATAGTATGACTCGTGCTTAGTTTCCTAACGTATGGCTCCTGCAATAGCAGGACGTCTAGGTACTTTTCTGCAACGAGCTGAATCACTTGCCCTGTAAGTGCAGCTGAGTGTTGCATGTTCAGCTGCAGTATCCTAAGTCCCGTGGTCGCGGATTCGATCGCGGGCGTCGACGTCGACGCTTGAACTATGTCGGTTGCGGACGTAGACGCGATGAGGTATGGTGGGTACGCGATCGCGGGGGGAATCGCGGATCTAACATTCCTAATCTGGTCATTTCTTTCCCTAATTCTTATTGACCCAGCCAGAGATACCGGATCTGACCTGGGTCTTCCGTCGCACCTAGTTATCCGGATTTCGACAGCGCAAAGGCTGATACCGAGAGCCCTAGCCAAAGCCTCGTCGGCAGAGTCGCCCAGTCGCGGCCCGTCGACGCTGCCCAAGTACAGCCGTCGCCGACCGCCGAGCTTTACGGCTCCGCCGACCGCCGAGCTTTACGTCTCCGCCGCTCGACTATGGGGCCAATACCGTGGGACGGGGTCACGGGCCGAGGATTCCTCTCCCGTCTGGACCCATCATACGCCACGATCACCTCACTCGGCCCTGCCCTCACCCGGAGATCCGAAAATTAGCGTTTGTTGGGGGGGGGGGGGGGGGGGGTTGATGCTTCTTACATCAGAACGGTGGGGTCGTCAAACCCATCAGCGCGCACCAACGCTGCCCTGTCGGGGCCGCGGTCTCCAGCTGCTAATGCAAGGAGACACTCGCTAGAGCCTCCTTCGATTAAGAGAAAATTTATGTTCTTGTGTGTTTGAGTGTTGCGTACCTTGTTTCTGCAGCGAGCACTGCAAAGGTACACGTGTAGGGGTCTCGTTCTGCTGGTATGACAGAACGAGGCCTTTGTGTATTGAGATCGCTGCTAATTATCAGTCTCCAGCGATTTACGTGTCTCTACTTCGAATTTCGTTCCTAATCTGCCTTCAGACGCTTAAACGTCCGACTGCAGTTAGGTCCCGTACGGCGTATAGCCTAAGCTATACGCCTTTTGGTTTATTGTTGAACCTTAGGCTCAGGTGAGACACTTTTGTCGGGGCCGCGGTCCTGTTCGGGACAGGACTCTCGCCAGAGCCTCTCACAACCGTGTTTGTGTTTGTGTACTGTGTGTGTGCTGTGCACCTCCTGCCGACAGCGAGCGCTATCGAGGGTACACGTTAATAGAGCTCGCTATACTTTTCCGTACGGCCCTTGCGATGGTTTACTGCTTGGTCTACCATCTGTATGCTTATTTCCGGCCTTTTGGCCCCGTTTTGACCTTTTTCAAACCATCTTACTAACCCACAGCTGGCCGGCTTCCACTATTTGGCCTATCTTACTTGGTTTTTATTGATATTCAGTCTCGCTCGGCTAGGTCTTAGTGCCGGAGACTTTCCCAGATTTACGAGGTCCAGAGAACTCACATGGCTAGATGTAAGTGCTAGTAGCTTTTTTGCAGATTACAAAGCCCGAAAAATATTTTATGCGCCAAGTGGCGACTTACAGTTTCATATATCCCAGAAATTTTCTGGGACTGGAGCCTTAAATTTCTCAGATTGGCCTAAATGAAAAAGGCCGCCAGCACCCGGATTTAATCCGGGCACCAGCGGCCTGCTGTTTATCGTTTCCATTTAATGGAAAAAGCCGCCGGCGCCTGGAATTTCCAAGCACCAGCGGCTAGCGCCCCTAAATTTTGTAAAATGGCCTAAATGGAAAAGGCCGCCAGCGCCCGGAGTAGTTCCGAGCACTAGAGGCCTGCATTTTTTATTTTCCCATTAAATAGAAATAGCCGCCGAAGCCTGGAGTACTCCAGGCGCCCAGCGGCTAGCATCACTAAATTTGGTCAAATAAAATTAGTCACCGGAACCTGGAATACACCAGGCACCCAGCGGCAGGCTTTTATAACTCCATTTATATACTTTATTAGCCGCCAACACCCAGAATTCTTCTAAGTGCCACCGGCGTATTGCTTTCTCGGGCTTGATAAAAAAGCGACTCGGTTTTACCGAGCGCCAGCGGCCTTAGCATATGTAGCTTTGAGGTCTCTTTCGACCTCCATTATCTGGGATCTCTGAAATGTTTTTATTTCGAGATCTGAATATCACCACTTACTCACCATTTGTTCTGCTGTTTCATTCTTGCCTTCCGGCTGTAGGGCTAGCCACCCCCAGTCTCCCAGTCTGGAAGTGGGATGGATTACGTCCTTCGGACGCCCGCCACGTCAGAGCCATTCTGTCCTAGGACGCCGACTCGTGGCAATGCAGTGTTCAGGAAATAGAAGATAGAACGCCGTCATAGTTCTTATATCATATGAGGGACCTGGCAGGAACTACGATGTCCGATGAATTCCTAAGGCCGTTCTGGTCCGGTCGCCAGCCGCCTATGGCCAGGGCTTTTGTCACGGCCCAAACAGACCTCTCGTTAAACAAATTAGCCAAAATAGCGGAACAAATCTCTCGGAACAGAGCTCTTATTAAAACAACTGGTAAGATTGGAGCTCGAAATATCGGAGCATCGAAAATTTCGCTCTCAAATTTGCGTCCAGACACGAGATTCTGCAGCCGCCGCTCGAGTTCGAAGATTGCTACTCGCAATAGTTCACCAGCCAAGCTCAAGCATTGTTGGTATCACTGGAAATTTGGAGCCTCATCCACGCGGTGCCGTACGCTGTGCAGTTTCCATTCGGGAAACGAGGAGAGATATCAATCAATGCGGCAACCAGTAAGGGTCCAGCGATTAGCCGCCTGTTCGTCACCGATCACACAACGAAGGAAGAAGTCTTGATCGATACCGGTTCAGACCTTTGCGTGTATGCTTGCAAGCGTATGAAAGGCCGAATCCAGATGAGAAAGTACCAGCTATGTGCTGCTAACAACATTGTAATAAACATCTACGGCGACAGGACGATCAACCTGAACATGGGACTCCGACGAGCATTTCCATAGAGTGTCATCATCGCGGACATCTTCAGGTCTATCATCGGCGTCGATTTCCTGAGCCAGTACGGGTTACTGGTGGATCTCCGCAACAACCGACTGCTGGTCCAGACGACATCTCTTTCTGCCAGGGGACGAATCACCGACGACGCCACACCACCGAGACCGACGATCAGTACATATTCACACTACAGCCGGGCCGACGACTTACGCGAAACGGCGCCGCTATTCTCCCGAAATGTACAAACTCGCGCAAGCGGAATTCGAGGATTTAATGAGCCAAGGACTCATCAGAACATCGAAAAGCCAATGGGCCTCAGTCTTACATATGGTCCAGAAAAAGGACAATGGCTGGAGATCCTTCGGCGACTACAGAGCGCTAAACGTAAGTACGATACCCGATCGACACCCGATACCACATATAGAGGACTTTTGGCGGATATTGTTCGGGAAGACGATCTTTTTGACCATAGATTTAGTACGTGCGTACCGCAAAATTCCGGTGCACCCGAACGACATCCCGAAAATCGTGATTACAATGCTGGTCGGATTATTCAAATATATAGCGATGCCATTTAGGCTGCAAAATGCCGTGCAAACGTTCCAGTTATTTAATGATACCGTTCTACTAGAGGTCTAGACTTCTGTTATGCGTACCTAAACGATGTTCGCTATTCGCATCTAGGGACGAGACCGAGCATAAGAAACATTTCCGAAAACTCTTCGAACGACTTGAAAACTACGGGATCGTAGTCAATACATCGAAGTGCGTATTCCCCGTACCAGAAGTACATTTTTGTGGTACACGGTAGACGAACGCGGCACGAAGCCATTACCTGATAAAGTACGCAAAATATTTCAATTTCCCAAGCCAAAAACGATCGAACAGCTACGTAGATTTCTCGGTATGATCAATTTCTATCGTCGGTTCATACCTGCCGCCGCGAATCTGTAAGTGATAATTAACGTGCTTCTAAAAGGGAAGCCAAAGAAAAACGCGGCACTTCGTTGGTCACCCGAAACCAAAGAAGCTTTCTAGAGACTAAAAAACGCGTTGGTGTACGCTACGTTATTTGCCCACCCGTCGAGCTCGGCATGTCTCGCAGTTATCGTAGACGCGTCAGATTTCGAGATCGGCGCAACACTGCAGCAGCGATTAGGCAAATCGTGAGAACCGCTAACGTTCCGTGCGAAGACTCTCTCGTCTGCTCAGAAAAAATGCAGCGCATATGATTGGGAATTGCTCGCGATATATTTCGCAATCAGGAAATTCCGACACGTGGTAGGCGGTCGTTCATTTGTCGTCTACACCGATTACCAATTTTTAACGTACCCGTTTAATTAGAAGCCCGAAAAGTGTACGCCATGACACTTCAGGTACCTTGATTTCATCAGCCAATTTACGATTTATATAAAGCATATTGGCGGGAAAGGAAATGAAACCGCGGTGGCCTTGTCACGCGTAGAAACGATCACGCCCACGGTACGATGCGATCTAGTAGGACCGCTACCAACAACACGAGGCGACAAATACTATATCACCTGCGTCCATCGTTTCACTCGATGGCCCGAAGCATTCGCCATTGAGAGCATCGAATCAGAAACAGTCGCGAGAGCATTTGTCGCGGGGTGGGTCACGAGTTTTGGGACGCCGCAGTTATTCCACTGTTTGAATGCGATATTAAGAACAAATCACATTAAAATGATCGTGTATCATCACGGCGAAAACAGCCTTGTGGAAGGCTTCCACAGGCAATTAAAAGCAGTATTGAAGTGCCACCATGACGGGACCTGGGCGGATGATTTACCTGTAGTCTTGCTAGGCATTCGAATGGCCTATCGCAAACACATAGCAGCATCAGCCGCATAGTTGGCATACGGCCAGAATCTCCGCTTGCCATCCGAGTATTTCCCTGCAACGACCGGCAATGCAATAGAGCTAGTCAAAACGATTAGACAATTACAGTCTCACTTTAGAAAGATCTGTCCAGTTGAAGCATCGAGACACGGTGAATAGAAGGTATCTGTAATTAAAGACTTGACAACCACCTCACACGTCTTCGTACGTCTGTCAAAAGACCGTTGCAAAATCCGTAGGAAGTACTGTTCAAAGTAATATCTAGAAGCAAGAAAATTTTCGAAGTAAGAATATGCGAGAAAGACGTCAGAATAACGATAGATAGGTTAAAACCAACTTACGTATTAGAGAACGCCAACAAAAATACAATATCACTACCGAGTATGGCACCAATTATAAGGATATTAGTAGTAGGGTTGGAATAGAAAGGCAGCTAATAAGATAGTAGTAAGAGGTATATAGTATAGATAAGATAGGAATAAAATAATTTATATTCTTAATCTAAATAGATATCTAGATAAGTTAGAATTATCAGCCCTACACATTGTTACAATTTTCACAGTCTCCATTAAACTATCGCGAAAAGTTAGTTTCATTTGTTGCGCAGTTTAAAGACAGTAGAGAAATTAAGTTGAATTCATTGCAGAAGGTGAAATGGTCACCTATTACAGTTATTGATGTATTTTCCTTCTGGTTAGGTTCTCACTGTTAAGAATATAAGATACATACGTGTTGTATATGAGAGTGTTTTGATACCGTTTGACTACGTACACATGTAAGGCTCCAATTCGCGAGGAGTCACGGAAAGTATTTCATAAAGAAACAAATATTCATAAAGAAACAAAAGAAACAAATGATTCGGCTGCCAAAGAGAGTTCAGTTAATCTTGAAGGCTTGACGAGTGAAGATGCTTACAAAATGAAACGTACGCGTGAACCTTGCAGTTTTTCTGAAAGCACCACCGAATAGAAAAGTCAAATTCCGAACCGCTCCACATATTTCATACGACGCATTATGCATGCCTGCGTCGACACATCAAGAGACTGAATTCTGCAGGTCCTTTTAGCGAGATGGCACTTCTTAGTATCCACGTATCAAAGCAAAAGCATTCCAATGCTCCATGCAATGCATTAGCGCAGCTCATTTCAACGCATCAAAGTATGTTGTAATCTTATAAACAACGCATGTAGAAGCTTATACGCTTCCACACATCAAAGGAATGGAATTCTACAGTTCGTTGCAACGGAATGGCGCATCCTGGAGTCCACGTACCTAGGCAATCGAGTCTTAGTGCTCCATGTAATGCGATAGTTGGTGGAACAAGCTGTTATGTTTTATGCATCGCGGTATGCATAACAGCTCTAGTACTCTGACACCTAGAAATCATGAAGTGCAATCCAGTTGCTAAAAACAGTGGAATCCACGTTCTTTTGAGGTATTGAGTGCTGATAAGCATAGTGCATAGAACATTATGACTAACGTATTTTGAAACGTTGAAATGAAATGTGTCATCGTAATTCATGGAAAAATCACAACTCTGTTGCTCTGAAAAGCACTATGAAGAGCCATCACGTTGCAAGGAACTGTATAATTAACATTCTAATTAACATTCTATGAGTTGTAGAAGCTGATAAGCATAATGCTATGCATAGAATGTTACAACTTATTTACATTGAATCGTTGGAATGAGATTTGACATTGCATTACATGGAACTGTAGAATTCACATTCTTTTAAGGTATAGAGACAGATGAGCATAATGCTATGCATAGAAGGTTACAGTTTACATACTTTGAAACGTTGAAATGAGTTGCACCATCGCATTGCATGGAGGATTGGAACTCTTTTGCTTTGATACGCAGGCACTATGAAGCCCTATCCCGATGCGTGCAACTGTAGAGTTCACATTCTTCTGAAGTGTGGAAGCAGATAAGCATAATGTTGTGCATAGAAGATTACAGCTTAGTTACTTTGATACATTGAAATGGGATGCGCTATCGCATTGCATGGATCATTAAGCCTCCATTGCTTTGACACGAAGATACTGTGAAGCACCGTCCCGTTGCATATAACTGTGTAATTTACATTGTCTTGAATGTGTAGAGTTAGATAAGCTTAATTTGTTGCACAGAACATCACAACTTATTTATTTTAAAACGCTGAACTGAGATGCGCCATCGCATTGATTGGAGCAGTGGAACTATATTGATCTGGCAAGTAGACACTACGAAATGCAATCCTGTTGCAAGAACCTATGGAATTCACATTATTTTGAAGTATATAAGCAGATTAGCTTAATGAATGTCATGGAACATTACAGTGTACTTACTTTCGAGTTTTAAAATGAAATGCGACATCGCATTGAATAGACTATTGCAAGGCAATCACTTTGACAAGGTGGCACTTAGAAGAGCGGTGCAGCTACGTGGAGCTGTAGAGATTGTATACTTTGTAATGTAGCACCAGATAAGCATAACTGCCTTGTATAAAACCTTACAACTTACTTACTTCGAAACGTAGAACTGAAAAGCGCTATCGCGTTGCATGGACATTTGGATGTCAACGTTGATCTGTATAAATTACGTAAACAGTAACATAGAACCTAGTAACCATAATTGTGTCGATGCAACCCGATAACGCTTCTCAATTCTACGTTCCAAGGTAAGAATGTTGTAAGATTCTGTACAACGTAATCATGTTTCCCTAGATCTACGTTACCAATGATGCTCTTTCGAATCGCATGGTGCAACAGAGCTCTATTGCTCTGAAACGTAGGTACTACAAAACGCCGTTGCAAGGTCCTGTGGAATTCACATTCCTTTGAACTCTATAAGCAGGTAAGTATAATGCGTTGCTTAGAACATTATAACTTACTTATATTGAATCAATGAAACGAGATGCGCCACTACATTTTATGGAGCATTAGAACTCTAATGCTTTGAAACGTAGACACAACGAAGCGCAATCCTGTTGGAGGAAACAGTTAAACTCACATTCCATTGATGTGTAGGAGCAGATAAGCATAATGCAATGCATAGAAAATTACAGTTATTGGCGTATTTATAGGGGCGTATTTATAATATATGAAGAGTGTAAGTATACATACTAATACGGAACATTTTCTTAGAACGTCATGAAACGGTGTAAAATTAAATAGAATTTTGGATATAATGGGTTATTTGGTGAAGGCAATCCATTGACAATCATCTAAAATATATAATAAGAATAAATATATATGCTAATTTGAAATATGTACTTAGAACATCGTGAAGTGTGATTTCTATTGATACTTCTAATTGTGAACTTTGAATAGTAGAACTGAGATACACCATCGCGTTGCATGGATCTCTGGAAGCCAATTGCTTTGATAAGTTGACACATACAAACGCTATACAGTGTGACAGAAACCCGTCTACAGTAAGTCGGGGAAGCCCGATGAAAGGATTATAATTTAGCACGGTAAACTGAAAACGTATTTTTAATACAGGGTACACAATAAGTACAATTTAATCGATCACGTAAAACTCTTCACAGGCTCACGATCGCAAAAATAATCGACGGAATGGGGGTATTTCGAAGTTGCGAGTCTAGAGTTTCTTGAGCGCCAGCTCAAGGAGCTCACAAAGGAGCAAGGAGATGGACTACACGACGCGGGGAACCCGGGACAGTACAACTCTCGAAACTTCGAAATGCTCCATCCCTCGACCACGTCCAGCCGAGTACGCAAATTCGGTTAGCGGGATACTGAAGTCACGGCTTCTTTGTTTATAGCCTCGACGCGGGTTTAACAAATAAGGACTAAGGGAATTACGGAGCACGTCGCGAATGAACGGACGTCACCACCCGTTTCGCGATACAAAATACGATATATCATACGCAGCAAAAGAAATGCGGCAGGAAAATGGGACGCTTTAGCGTATAAGGACTCACGCTTTCTTTTCCAGGCTGTCCTGGCTGGCTATTCCTCTCGCACTTTTCCCCTTCCCTATCTCTCTCACTTTCACAATCGTTCATTGGGTATAATCGCTTGCTCTACTCGCTCGCCAATTCGCTTGCTAATTGATCTTTCTTCGGTCCTCAGACTTCTTGAATCCTCCTCCGGGGCTGCTTGATGGGGTGGGGTTGTACGCTCCGGTATTGTTCGGGGTATCGATCGGTGGATTTCGACGGTCACCTCTTTTCGGCCCCCCCTCCCCCCGCGGGTGTCCCTGAGGGAGGTTTACCCAATCATCTGAATTGCGGCGCGCCTAGCGCGCCGCGCTCCCGTGGCTCGCCTGCAGGGCCGCCGGACCTTTGACTTTTCTTTAGGGGGTTAAGAGGGGTTGAGATTCTTCTTACATCCTAAAGGACATCCTCTTCATGGTAGTGGACGGCGGGCAGCGGTCACGTCATTGCAGGGTATATTCTAGTGCTCATCTGATTGATGGGTCTCCTTCACTGTCCAACTTTCCGACTCCTCCACCGTTATACGTTAACTTTATATCGTCTACACTTCAAAAGAATGTTAATTCCGCACTTTCTTTCGACGGGATAGCGTTTCTAGATGTCTATGTATCGAAGAAATATAGATCTATTGCTTTATTCAATGCAATGTCGCATTTCATTTTTATGTATCATGATAAGGTGTAATATTCAATGCAACGCGTTATGTGTATCTAGTCAACACTTCAAATGAATATAAATTCCGCACCTCCTAGCTACGGAATCGTATTTCCAGGTGTCTACGTATCGAAGCAATGAAGTTCAATTGCTTCATTCAACGCGATGCCGCATCTCATTTCAATTACGTCAGATAAGATGTAATATTCAATGCAACGCGTTTTGTGTATCTGCATCTACACTTCAAAAGAATGTAACTTCGACACTTACTTGCTACGGGATAGTGTTTCTAGATGTCTACATATAGAAGCAACTGAGTTCCAATTCTTCATAAAACGTGTTGTCGCATTTCATATCATCAGTGCGAAGTATGTAAGTAGATTTTAATGCCCTATACGTCCCATTGTGATTTTCTGCTTCTGTATTTCAAAAGAATGTGGATTCTACTTATCCATGCAACGGGATGGCGCTTCATATTTTGTGCATGTCAAGGCAATGCAGTTTTTTTGCTACATGCAATGCGATAGCGTATCTCGTTTCAACGTTTCAAGGTAAGTAACCTGTAACCTTCTATGCATAGCAATATGCGTATATGCTTCTACACATTTAATGAATGTCAATAGAAGGTATCCACAAAGCGGGAGCACGCTTCATAGTTTCTACGTGTCAAATAAACGTATTTCCTTGAGTCCATGCAATAAGGTGGCGAATCTATTCTAAAGGTGGTAAATCATGTAACATGTTATGTTCTATTCATTTCATTATACTTGTCTGCTCCTACATAGCAACCGATTGTGAATTCTTCTGTTTCTTCCAGCGGAATGAGGTTTCATATTGTCTGCGTCTCAAAGCAGTAGATACCTGAAGCATTACACCATGCGATTGCGCATCTCATTTCAACGATTCGAAGTAAATAAACTGTAACCAATTATACATAGCATTATGCTTATCTGCTTCTATGCTTTATAATGCCTTGGGATGTAAGAAGAACCTCAACCCCCCCTTAACCGCCTAAAGAGATATAAAAAGTCCAGCGGCCCTGCAGGTGGGCCATGGGAGCACGGCGCGAGAGGCACTCCGCAATTCAAATGGTCAGGAGGACTCCACTCAGAGATACCCGAGGAACGAGAAGAGGTGATCGCCGAAATCCACTGACCGATTGCCCCGAACAATACTGAAGCGTACAGCCCATCCGAATAAGGAGCCCCGAGGAGGATTCAATAGACCCGAGAACCACCAGCGAATTCAAAGAACCTCAAGAAGAGAACGTGAGAGCTTATTCGCTAAAGCGTCCCATTTTCATGCCGTATTTCTTGTGTTGTATATTGTATATTGTATCTTATATCGTGAAGCGGTTGGTGATCCCCGGTCATTCGCGGCGTGTTGCGTAGTTTCCTGTAGACCTTGTCAGTTAAACCCACGTCGAGACCATAAATAAAGAAGCGGTGTCTTCAATATCCCGCGACCCGAGTGTATGTACTCGGCTAGGCGTAGTCGAGAGGAGGAGCATTTCGAAGTTTAGAGGGTTGTTCCGGCCCAGGTATCCCGGGGTCGCGTAGTCTATTCCTTTGCTGCTTTCTGAGCAGCTGGCGCTCAAAAAATTATAGTCCTGCAGTTTCGAAATAGCCCCCGTTTTGATGATTATTTTTGCGTTCGCGAGCCAGTGAAAAGTTGTACGTGGGCGGATACATTGTAACGATAGATCGCTTTAGATTAAAGTACGTTTTACACCTTAAAGCCCTTGGATAATTAATCCCTTCGAGTTTTCCTGACTTACTATAGATAGGTTTCCATCACAACTGATAGAGACCATCATTTTACATAGATATATAGAACAGACATAGCACTAAACGTAGAACTGAGAATTTGAGAACTTACTTTGAAACGTTGATAGTGAGGAGCTCCATTGGATTTCATGGAACTTCAGAACTTACTTACTATGAAACGTTGGCAGATAAGGGCCACCGTGTTGCTTAGAACTTTAGAACTTGCTTACTTCAACAAGGATTTCTATTGGCTTCTTCCGTTCTTTTAGAAGAGTTTTTGATAAACCTCTTACTTTTCACGTTTGCAAAGTTTTTAAATGTATGCGAGGTGTAATCGTTTAAGTTTTAAAATGATTACTTAGTGTTGATTATTATTTAATAACTCGGTTATAAACGTGTCTGCATAAGATTTAATCAATAAGTTCATAAGCCTAAAATTTATGCAGTTATTCGTTAGTCACTTATTGCTCAAACGGCAAAGATTCTGACCATTTGAAAATGGTTGATTTCACATTAATTTTCTTAAAAATTGAAATACTGTCCAACTGCTTGCATTAAAGACTATAATTAAATTTTTCAGAATATTTCACCTCCTATAGATGTGTCACGTCTTGGGTCACGGGAATTTAACCGTTTGCCGGAGCAACACGAAGCCCCGAACGGATCGGCTCGCACAATTGCGTCGAAGACCGGGTTCTTTTTGGAACGTGGAACACTGCGCGAAAGTCACGGACGCCATTATATTGAAAACGGGACTTACTTTTGGAAGTTTTGGAAACTGATAATTACTAACCTCGTTCCAGGTATTGTCGTCGGCGAGGATCGTTCACTGGTATTGTCTCTGCGTACGGGCTGTGAGGCGGAATGGACAATGGAACGAGTACCCAGGCAGGCAGATCTCTGCTGTCTGGTCAGCGGACAGCAGGAGATAAGACGGTGCAGTGGGTGGACGATGGAGTGGCTGCTTGTACCCACGTATTCGCGCACTAGAGAACGCAGGGAGTTCTTCTACGCGTCGAGTTCGTTTATACGTAGCGGAACGGCGCATTAAAATCGGATTCCAAAACGCTAGATACGGGCCCACTAGCGGACGGGGCCGCTCTAGTTTGCTGGTCCAGAGATATGGAAAACGATGGATATCTTCTCCTTAGTCGAATTGTGGCTCAATGCAGCTAAGCGGAGAACCACTCTAACTGGTCGGTAACCAAGCGCAACTAAGTGTCAGAACTACTTGAATGATTTTGGAAGACTCGTGAACTTGTGGATGACTTCGTACCGTAATGAATTTAATTTAATATAAGGCAAGGAATGCTTTGAGAATAATGAGAGTTTGTAAATACTGGTAAAAATAAAATATATTCTAAGTAAAACCTAAGCTTACACTTTACTGCCCTATGCTAAGAATGACCAAGTACTGGAATCCTTGTTTTAGAATAAAGTTAAAGTTAGAATTGGAAATAGCAACTTAAATTCTGAGTTAGAATAGTAACGAAATAGCCAACACCTCCAAGTGAGGTGGAGTAAGGCCCGGAGGCATGAGAGGTACAGTCGCTATGAGCGCTTACCTCGATCTGTACTCGTCGAGCGCTAGGCATGATCTCTCAGTTGATTCGCGGCTCCGCGTCCTCTTCGGATCGCGCGAGTTGCTGGGCCCTGGAGTGGGGCAGAAGCTCGGTCCTCGCGGTGGGGCGGACGGTCGTGGTGAGGCGTACGCGGTCGGCGTGAGACGCGCGCGTCGGGTGCTCGCTCCAACGCTTCGCTAATACTCTTGTTATGAATAATATGCTTTTTAAAATTATGATTACACATGAAATGACTTATGTTATACATGTTTGTTGTGTCGTGCATGTAAATAGAGTGTCGTCTGCTTAAATACTAGAATTCTTTTGGTTATCGACATGAGTATAATACGAATATGTGTGCGTAACTGTGGGCGTCTCCTCGTCGTGCGTGGAGTTGTCCTCGTGCGGAGGCTGTGGTTGGTGTCTGCTCCAACTGTCTGATGTATGGGCGTCTAGGCGCGATTGTGTGGTCCAACTCCTTGGTGGAGGGTGGCTGCCTTAGCTCGGCGACCGGAATGTGATACCGTGTGTCAGTATGCTCGTCTCTGCAATGGCGGCAGGGGCGTGTAAGAGATACCGTGATGTTCGGCGGATGTCACAGATGCATTCTGGTATTAAAATTGAATGTCTGAATTTTCTCCGGGCAGGGCAGCGCCGGTGCGCGCTAATGGGGAGCGACGACCCCCTTGCTCGAAAAAATCGTGATGGCCATATCCGGTTCTAAATATTCCGGAGGTAAAATTGCCCTCCATTCGGATCTCCGGGTGAGGGCAGGACTGGAAGAGGTCATTGTGGCCATGAATAGGTCAAGACGGGCGAAAAATCTTCGGCCCGTCCCGTGGCGTTGGCCCCATTGTCGAGCAGCATAGCCGCCCGGAAACGCGCTCGATGACGGCCACCCTCAGGCCTCATCGCCATGCCGCGGCCGGGTGTGTCCCTGCGAACACGACTTTGGCGCGGCCTCAAGGTCACAGCCTTCGTGCTGTCCAAGTCCGCTTAATTAAATGCGACGAGGGACTCAGCTCGGATTCGGTATCTCCGGCTGAGTCCAAAGTAGGAAATCACGAAATCGAAGATATAAACGTAAATATTAGCCCCACGATACCCTCCGCGACCGGGATCCAACCCAAGCTCATCGCGACCGCGACCGCGACCGTACCGACGTCGACGCCGACGTCCGTGTCCGTAATTGCGTCCACGGGAATTAGAATTCTGTAGCTGAATATGCAGCATTCAGCTACGGTATCAGGAGAGGTGCGTCAGCTCGTAGCCCAGAAGCGTTTAGACGTCCTAATATTGCAGGAACCATACGTTAGAACGCTGGGCTCGAGCCACACCGTGAGCGGTTTAGGAATCGGAACGATGGTGGTGGCCGTTGGCTCACAACACCCGTTGGCGGCGGTCACCGTTTGCAACCCTCGATTCGAAATGGTTTTTGTCTCGCAGCTTAGCACCCCGCACTGTGTTTGCGCGGAGGTACTGGCGCCCGGCTTCTCGGTATATGTCGTGTCATGCTACTTCCAGTTTAGCGACGATATCGAGGGACACCTCAGGCACCTCGAAGTGGTGTTTTGTTCCCTGAGGGGGAAGAGGCTTTTAGTTCCGCTAGATGCCAACGCTCGGTCGTCACTCTGGGGGCCACAGAGCACAGACGATAGAGAAGCTCAATTCGAGGAGCTCATTCGAGCGTTCGACATGAAAGTTGTGAACGACATTGAACAGCCGCCTACCTACTGGTCAACTAGGGGTTCGTCTTTTATCGATGTTACCCTGGTGTCGCCATCCATGCTCCCCTTTGTTCGGGGCTGGAGGGTCAGGAGCGGCTGGGTAAACAGCCATCATAACGCCATAGATATCGGGCTAAGAGTGCCGAAAGACGAAGCGGCACGACGGGGCGAAGCGAGCACTCGGGTCGACACTCGTCGGGCCGATTGGGAGCTCTTCTCCGAACACCTAGCCGATCAATCTAGATCGAGTCTCGAAACCTTAAGGCTTGAATCTATGGCAGAAGCCGAAAGGATGGCAGCAACGCTCACAGAAGTCATTTCCGATACCTGTGCCGCGTCAGTGCCACGAAAAAGAATTTTTAGAAAGACCTACCCGTGGTGGATCCGCGAACTAACGAAACTTAAGAAGTCCGTGTACCGTCTATGTCGTGCTCTCCAAGGGGAAAGACGTGAAACCGCTCGCCATGAAAAACTACGAAAGTATCGCACTTCTTTGCGAGAATATTGTAGGAAGGTGAAGCGGACGAAACTCGAAAGCTGGCAGCGATTTGTAACGTCGAACGGGAACTCGGGGCCCTGGAGCCTCGTATATAAACTCCAGACGAATAAACTTCGAGTCGAGAGAGTACTCAGTACCCTCCGGCGTGGTAGTAAGATAACATATGATAGCCGCGAAACCGCCAGCTTGCTCCTAAGGCCCAGATTCTAGACGACCGGGAAGTAGAAGACACGCCGGCGCAGCTTGCAATTAGGGAGGGTGCACGCATCGCACCCGACACTCCCGACGCTGCTCCCTTCACGGAAGCGGAAGTCACGAGTGCAGTTAAGACATTCAATAATAAAAAGGCACCAGGAGCGGACCACATCGAGGTCGGCGTGCTGAAGGCCGCAGTTAGAGTTATCCCCGGCGAAGTTACACGGCTTCTCAACGGATGCTTTCGATGGGACGTCTTTCCCTCCTCCTGGAAAGAGAGCTCCCTCCGAGTCCTCCTGAAGGGTGAGGGGAAGGACCAGAAGGATCCAAAATCCTACCGTCCGGTTTGCCTCCTTTCGGTTATAGGAAAACTTTCTGAAAAGCTTCTCAAGAAGCGTTTATACTAGACGTCGTTGGCTCCCAAGGGGATCTCCGATCGGCAGTACGGGTTCACGCCTGGGAAGTCGACGGAGGACGCGGTCGTGAAGCTACGCCGCATGGTCGATGCCTCTGAGCATCGACATGTTGTGGAGTTGCTCTTCGACATCTCTGGAGCTGTCGACAACGTCTGGTGGCCACTAGTTTTAGAATCACTAAAGAAACGCGACTGCCCTCGGAACGTTTTCGGGATATTGTCAAATTACTTTGACGGCCGACGGGTCAGCATCGCCATAGGTTCCGAACGGGTTTCGAAGCAGGCGACGAGGGGGTGCCCGCAAGGCTCCGTACTCGGCCCTGCTTGCTGGAACCTTATGTTCGACAATCTCCTGCGGTCACTCGAGACCACAGTTGAGAATAGATTTGTCGCCTACGCGGACGATTTCATCGTCCTCGTGAGCAGAAATAGTAGACGCGAAATTGAGAATCAAGGTCAACAAGTCGTTGACCAGATTCTCCAATGGTGTAGCTCGGCTAAACTTGAAATCTTGGACACAAAGACTGAGGCAATCGTACTCAAGAGCGGCTGGATCGAGACACCAATATTAGGTCGAAGTGGAGGTGCCCGTCCCGATCGAAAACGCAGGGCCGTTCGGTCTTCCAAGACCAACCTTGCCGGTAGACCGCCGACCATTCGGATAGGCGATAAAAATATAAAATTTAAACCAGGAATGAGCGTCAGAACCCATTGTAGGTACCTAAGCGACAAGGTTGGGTCGCTATTCGCGAAGATGAGTAGGCTGGCGAGGTATTCGTGGGGGCTCCGCTTCGGCTCGCTCTCCGGCATTTACAGGGGAGTGTTCATCCCAGTGGTGGTATATGCTTCCGCGGGAAGGGCCGACCTGTGTACGGAGAGGGAGTTGAGTGTCCTCAGGTCCGCGCAGCGTCGTGCTTTGATCGCGGTTACCGGTGCTTATCGCCGGATATCGTAGGAGGGTGCGTGCGTGGTGGCCGGCGCGACCACCGTCGACATCGTCGTCCAGCAGCATAGGACCCTCTACAATCCTCGTAGAGGGAAAGACGCCAAGATCGGGGATACCGTCATTCAAAGGGGACTGGATGACGGTGTCAAAAGAGTAAAGGAAGCGGCGACGAACATGTGGCAAACTTCGTAGACGAATTCCCACAAAGGCCTCACAACGTTCGCCTTCTTTAAAGACGTGCGGGAGAGGTTAGCCGCTGGCTGGCTGGAGCCGAATGTCAGATTTTTGATCCGCAGAGGGAACTTCTGCGCTTGTTCGTCCCGACAAACAAGTGGAATTGGCCGGAAGCCGCACCATATTTGGTGTCGTCGCCAGAGGCCTTCTCCGCGCTCGCCAACTTCTGCCAGGAATCGGCTGAAAAGGTTCTTGGAGTAAGCTTACTCCATCGTAAATATAAATAAAAATCGGAGACCGTACCTCCGTACTTGCCCCCCTCCCCCCTCCAACTTGGAAACCGTTCACGCTGGCGTTGTCGGAGAGCCAGGGCAAGGCGAAGCGGCGCTGCAGACTTCGCAGTCAGCCGTCCCCGTCGAGCGCTTTCCTTCCCTCGCGAACTTAGATTCGTTCGATTGGTAGGGCATTAGACAGGGTCAGGGTGTGCGTGCACGCGAGCACGCAGTGAGTCCGCCTCCCCGAGGTCCCCGTGAATGCCCCGGCGTCCGAGCGGGACCATAGTCTCGATCAAGCGCAGGGGCAACTGAATGGCTCACACCGCAGGAAAACGATCGCCACGGCACTGCTGGGTTTTTCCTCTCCCGATCCAGAGGACGGGTATTCGTTGGCAAGTGGATGGGAAGTACATTCGCGTATGCCCTTGTGGCGTGGAAGCAGGCACGCGCCCCCTTCCGGGGCCGGGATCAGAATACACCTGTTTGATTTTTCTATCTACTGTTTAGAACATCTTTCTCTTGTTGGAATGTTCAAGAATTTTTCATATTCGTAATTATTGAAAATGTTTTGCTTGATCCTCTAATTCAATATTTAGAATTTCCTGAGGAATTCTTATCTCATCCTTATAAATAATTTTTTATCGTAGTGAACTATGTAATTGCAATTAGAATTCATTATGAAATAATAATAACAGAGAGGTATGTATCCATTCTTGTAGTTTTGTAAAGAGTACTTAATCTTACTATTTAAAATGAAACATTAAGTTTCGTTTACAATCTAATGGAATTTAATTACTTTTTGATTCACAATGATAACCTTCCATAGTTCAACAATTTTGTGAGCTGTCCTGAGGAATCCGCAGCTCAGTACTTATAAAATAGACGACAAACGAACAGCCTTACCACACATAATCGAACCGATTTTTCAATACTAATATTATCATGTTTAACTTATCCTGCAAACTATTAGAATGCCCTTCGAACAGTGTTTATTCACTTCCTTCCAGCACTGTTTATAATACGTATGTTTCATTTACTATCAAAACCGTAAGTATTATCGCCTTTCTTTACTTTTTGTAAACTTCAATGGCTTCATGTTATAGGTCGTTAAACTCGTTTTAAAATGCCCTATAGTATTGCGGAAGAATGAGCATACCAATTCATTTTAAAAAATGAATGTAACCTTCACATGTCCAACATACCTCCACTTCCAAAAGACTATTTTTAACAACGGATGGGCGCTTTGTACTGTGCAATTTTATATCAGCAAAAATTTCTATGAAACTTATAGTTTCAAGGATATCTGAGGTGCTAATTATTATTACTCCACGCTGTATATTGTTATGGATGTGTCCAACAAGGCAACGATGAACAAAGTTAAATTTAATATTACGATGTTTAATATATTCCTTATAATGTATTTGTGTTTCTGTACTTTAGCCAAAAAACAGTGTTCACGATGTCGGCAGATGAATGTGATTGCTTCAGAATTACAAAAGCCGACAATATCGAAAGTAGAATATCTCTTTACTCCGCTGACCGAATCACTGGAAACGTTAAGTAAAGTGTGTGCCTTTCAAAACAGTCAGATGCAAATTACAATACAACGTTTCGAAGAAATGGTACTTGTCACTCTTTTTTAATTTCCGTTTTTTTAATCAAAGGAAATTTAATTGAAATATCCGCAAAATTTAAGGACAAAAAAATTAATATAATCTTATGCAACATATATGATGGTGATAAAGGATAAGTATATGGAACTGAGAATAGAAAGTAGTGAGCAGAAAAAGAAACTGATAGAACTGCAATGTAGATCGATATATCCCTCAATTGATGCTTCTACGTCCATAAAATCTGTTATGAAAATCTGTCTGAAATGGATATAGAATAGAAATCTATATATTCACTAATTCAGGCTTCTCGTCTTGTAGAAATAATCATTCATTCAACATGGAAAGGGGTCGAGGAATAGTAAAAAGTTTTCATATTTCATAGCCTTACTCGATACGTCGATTCGATCACGTAAAACATCGGACACTAATTCCATCTACACCTTTAGATCTTAAATATATAATTGCAACAACATATTTAATACCGTTCTAATAGTATTTTTCTAATTATTCACATCTATGCCTAATAAATATATGTTAATCGAATAACTTGCTTTACCAAAGGGTAAAAGGATCTGAGGATTACAAATTCGGGCATTACATAACAAAGGTGCATTACATATATAATGTTACATGTAACAAATGATGAAGACCAAAAAGATCGTACATAAGTTGAATTCATAATATGGACATAGGGATACAGAAACGGCAAAAATTCCAAACAATAATTAACAAAATTCAAAAAGGGGGGAGTGAAAATCTATCTCCTTGACGGTGGTAAGAAACAAGTCTGCCTCATGCAATACAATATCCCAAACAAGCAGCGATTGGCACGCAAATGACAACGGATGGAACGAATTTCGTGGCAGAATTGTGCAAAGACAGTGCTCTTGCTCAGCTCTCGTAACGGCATACTCTTAGTACTGGGGTGACACTCGTATCACTACACTATTAATGCACCGCGATATAGCACACGGACTACACGGCCGTGACAATGACACTATCAGCTCAACATAGCTACACGCGTGGTAGTGGCGTAGGCTGACATTTATTACTGAGCAAGCTGTTTCCATAAAAATTATAAGCGAATATGAAAAATGACTAAACTAAACAATTTATTTATTTTGATTCCAAAATAGATACACCGGCACGAAACAAAGATGTAAGAACTCCATTTTATTATTTCTATAAAGTAGCTCAATACGGCGACTTTTTCCATAAAGTCGTTAATTACATTATCATAAAAATATATACATTTATTTTATATATATTTTCCACTATCCACTAGTATTAGGAGTAAAAACAGCGTTTGGTACGCAAGGTTCGTTGTAAAATATAATCAAGCAGTTAATACATCAAATGACAGCACATAATAAATCACTGAATGTATAATGATATGAATAGTAAGAAAAATATATTTATTTGTTAGATGTTTATAAATTCAATTTTAAGGATCCAACTCATATTTACTAAATTATTGTTTAACAAGGTGATTTAATGTTGTTTCAAATAGGCGTGGAAAACTAGCTGGTACTACTGTTAATGTAATTTCATTTCTGCTGGATACAGTAAAAACACATTTGCAATCCAAGCAAGTTTTCATTAGGTCTGGTGGATTTTCCAAATTTTAGGAAGGGATGATGCCAGTAGTGGTTTGTTCAGCGCCAGGTGATAAACATATACAAGAAGCAAAGCAACGTAAACGGATTTAAAATGTTCAAGATTATATAAAGTAAGCTATTATACTTTTATAATCCATGTAGCGTTTCTGTTCTTTGTAGCTTACAAAGTCTTAAGAATATAACGCACTGTAAAGAATTTCGGACAAAAAGAAAGCAGTCCTTAATCTCAGATAAAGGAACCTTGGATCTGTTGTATCGTGGTTACCGGCGTGCTGTGTGAAGGGACATGCCACCCAGTTTTAATTTTCTAAACGAGAGTAATTCAAAAAAATGTGGAGTCGACACATTGGAAGAAAAATTCTTCCACTGAAAAATGCTGTATGCAGTGCAATAGCAGCTTCACATCCCCTTGATATTCTACAGAAAATCTTATGCCATTTTACTCGATTTACTAGAATCGAAACTATGAAATTTTCTGCAACTGCTACCATACACACACGCGCCTGCGCGCGCGCACACACGCACACGCACATACGAAATCCATAAAGATTAAAGATACTGTGTATGTATTGCAGGATGCGTATAATAAGAAAGGACTATTACATGGATAAATTATAGAATTCCATTTGTAATTGATAATTAGGTTATAAACATTTATATGCTTTTATCAGAAATTTATATACGTCAAAATTGCACCACGCAGGTGTGAAAATATCACTTTGCGACCTCATTTCATTTTGGCAGTTCTACTTATATATAAGCATCCATCCAGGTATAAAGCTTGATAATCTTTCAACTATAAAATAATTATGAGACATTAGACGTTTTGCTGGCGTTGATCTATTTTATCATTTTCGGAACCTGTGAAGCAGCTAGAATTATAATAACAAAGTACTTTATATCATTGCTCATTGTTTCCAAAGAAAATATTAAATATTAAAAACTATGTTCATTTTATTATAAATGTATGAGTAAAGTTCAATCTACATAAATAAGTATATTCAAACGTAATTTATTCCATTTTTATCATTTAGCGTTATAAAATATATTACAAAAATATATAAAAATATACTTTACTTTAGTTTTTTAAATATTTTAAATATTTTATATTATCACATTAAACTTTTACAAAAAGTAACAAAATTTTTATAAGTAGGAATGATTTTTCCTTAATTAGTTAATATGTCGATTTTTTTAAAAAGACGGTATTTAATTTTTCAAAGTATGTTTCGATTTTAAATTGACCATTAATTTCTCTAATTTCATTGCTTTTCATAGATCACCGCTAATTTTCAACTTTCCCATTACGACTTTATCGATGCAAGCTTTAATTCTCCGAAAGATATATAATATTGTGTTACTAGTAAAATTGTTTTGCATTTCTAATTAATTTGAACGTAAAAATTATATATTTTTTATGACAAGCATTGCGAGAAAATTTTGAGAATCCATTGTTAATGTTGTACCTAGTGGTTGACTAGGTTCTCCTCTCCTTGCCGCACCTTTTCACCATTTTTAAGATCCAATAACCGTGTACCAGCTTCGTCACCTTTAAAATTTACGCAATTTACATATTGTAAATTTTTGCAAAAGTGATAGTAATTAACTCTTGAGTTGTGGTTGCTTGGGCAATAAATCAGACTGATCTATGATGTGCTGTAATGTACGAAGACTAATAAATTTTTTTTAACGTAATGAACAATAGATAGTATTTGTGCTTACAGTTTTGTTAACAAATTCGCTGTTTAAATTAGTTTGGATGACAATTAGTATTTGCATGATCTTTTCCTCTGATTTATCAGTACAATTTGTTCGTTCTTTTCAATTGCCATATATAATTATCCAATTGTGTTCTAGGAAGGAATCAGGCAACAATTTATCTTATCATTAATATTTATATTCTGTAAAATAAATTGATTTGTTTACTAAAATATAAATTATACATTCATATATTAATTGGAAACCTTTATTTAATTATTCATACCTGGATTACACGCATAATGGGTAAAATCAGACATTCCTTCAGTTTTTTAATATTGTCTTATCGATTAAAGACTGATTAGTAACAGATTTACTGTCTTTGCAAAATAAAAGCGTACATTGCATCACCCATTATTTCCAGCTTCCCACTATAATATTGTGATTCGGGACCAACTAACATCTCTATCGCAGCTGTACGCATACCTGAAACAACGCATGCGTAAGGCAATTTTAAATTGAAAGAATTATTTTTCTTAACAATGAAATTAGAAATATATATAATTTACTGCAGTCTTTGACGAGACTGCATTCACAGCAATACTATCATTTTCATATTCATCGTCCCCTTCCAAGAGCACACATTCACATTCCGAACTTGGATATTATATAAGCGACACGAGTTTGAAACCATATTCGTTTCATTCTTGCACTTAGTGGTGAGAGACGCAAGAAAAAATGATGCAAGAAAATCGAGAGCGGGAGATATAATACTGGAATTTAATATGAAAACAGGCATAGAGAACGAAATAAAGGAGATAAAAGAAATTCTGGAAAAGGTAATCGAAGCAAAACATACGAGTGCGAGTATAATGCCCCAACTAAGGGACATATACCCGTTAGATTACTAGAAATGAAATAAAGAAGGACATAAGACGAACATTGAATGAAATCGAAAGAAAGGATAGCGGTATAAACGTCAAGTTGTTAAAACAATCGTGGAGAAGCAACCAAGTCGCGTTAGCTGAATTTGGACTGGAATACCGCAAAGAGCTGGAGAAGGTAAAACGACGCAACGCGTTATGTTTATCTGCATATACACTTCAAAAGAGTGCGAATTCTACACTTCCTTGCAACGGTATATCGCTTCTAGCTGTTTACGTGTCGACTTCATACAACGCGACGTCGCATCTCATGTCAATGTTTCGTAGTAAGTTGCAATGTGCTATGCAATTTGTTATGTCTATCTGCTTCTACAATTCAAAAGAATGTGAATCCTACACTTCCTTCCAACAGGATATCGATTTTAGATGTCTACATGTCGACGCAATAGAGTTCTAATACTTCACACAACGCGATGTCGGATCTCATTTCAAAGTTTCAAAGCAAAGAAACTGTAATCCTCTATACATAGTATTATGTTTATGTGCTGCCACACTTCAAAAGAATGTGAATTTCACTGTTTCATGCATCGGGATGGTGCATCATATTGTCTACGCGTCAGCACAGTAGATTTCGAATGCTCCATGCAATTCGATGTCGCATCTCATTCCAACGTTTCAATGTAAGTAATCGATAGTCATCTATGCACAACTTTATAATTCTCCGTAAATACGCTTCAATGGAATGTGAATTCTACAGATGCTTGGATCAAGATGGCGCTTCATAGTTTCTGCGTTTCAAACAAATGAGGATCTAAGGATCTGTAGTATGCGATGGCGCATCTCATTTCAATGTGTCAAAGTAAGTAAGCGGCTATCTTCTGTGCACAACATTATGCTTATCTGCTTGTACGCTTCAATAGAACGTGATTTCTACAGTTCCATGCAACGGGATGGGGCTTCATATTATCAGAGTGTCAAAAAGGTAGAGTTCTAATCCTCTATTATGCAAACATTAGCTAAGTTGGACATTCCTTTGAAGTGTAGAAAGCGAACAAGTATACTTCTATGCATAGAAGGTTACAGCGTACTTTGGAACGTTGAAATGAGATGCGTCATGTCATTGCATGGAGCATTAGAACACTTTTGCATTTACACGTGGACACTGTTATGCGCCATACGGTTACAAGGGACAGTAAAAAACACATTCATTTGAAGTGAAGATGCAGATATAAACGTAGTGCTATGCATAAAAAGTTGCAGCCTACATAAGTTAAAACGTTGAAATGAATTGTGCCACTGCGTTGCATGGAGCATTAGATCACAGTTGCTTAGACACGTAGACAATATGAAATCCTACCCTGATGCATGAAACTGCAAGATTCACATTCTTTCGATGTGTAGAAGCAAGTGAGCATAACGCTATGCAGCTTGCCTACTTTGAAGCGTTTTAATGATATGCGTCATCGCATCGCATATAGTATTAGAACTCTAGTAGTGTCCTTGCTCGGATACCTAGATACTATTAAGCGCTATTTCGTTGCAAGGTTCTG
This sequence comes from Xylocopa sonorina, assembly GCF_050948175.1. Classification (NCBI taxonomy): domain Eukaryota; kingdom Metazoa; phylum Arthropoda; class Insecta; order Hymenoptera; family Apidae; genus Xylocopa; species Xylocopa sonorina. Next base: position 596,295 of record NW_027490147.1, read on the forward strand.
TGGTCTTCGGACCCTTTTGATGTGTAGAAGCAGATATGTTTAATGCATTGCATGGAACATTAAGTCTTTCTAAAACTGAATGTCGAAACGAGAAGCGCCATCGCATTGCATGCAACATTAAATTTCTATTGCCTTGAGTCTGCCTGACATTGCCTGTGCATAGATGATTACGCCATATCTACTTTGCAATGTTGAAATGAGATACGCCATCGCATAGCATGGAACATTAGAACTCCATGGCTTTGAGATGCAGACAATATGAAGTGCCATCCCATTGCGTGTAACTGTAGAATTCGCATACTTTTGGAATTCAGATGAGGATGAGCATAACGATATGCCTAGCTGATTAGATTTTACATAGTTTGAAAGTTTGAAATGAAATTCGTCATTATATTAAGTGGGGCATCGGAACTCTATTGCTCTGACATGTAAACAGTATGAAGTGACATCCCTGTGAAAGGGACTGTACCGCTCTCATTCTCTTGAAGTGTGGAAGTAGATAAGCATAATGGTATGCATAGAAGGTTACTGCTTACTTACTTTGAAACGTTGAAATTGTATGCTCTATCGCGACGCACAAAGCAGTACAACTGCATTGCTTTAAACCGCAGACACTATGAAGTGCAATCCCTTTGCAAGCAACTGTAGGATTTATATTCTTCTGAAGCGTAGAAGCTGTAATGTATAATCTGATGCGGAGTGTAACTTCAGACGTACCACCTGCCAACCTCTCAAGCCACCACCAGCCTTACGCTCCTAAACTACAGGCCGTCCGTAGCCGCAATTAGCAGGTCCTCTTACTCCAAGGCCTTCGGTCGTCACTTCACTCGCACAAATATAATGACTCACCGTCTCTCTCTCACCAACTCATTTCAGAATTTCGCCTTTCAATGTATTCGCGTATCTATGATTCGTACGCAGACGTACTCGTGCACGTGGAGGAACGGACGAGTACCGGAAGAGACAGTTTATTAATAATGATGCAAATAATAGTTCGTTTCCGTATCCGAGAAACGTCAACGGTCTTCAGGCTCGCCGCGAGAGGGTACGCAAGACAGGTCCCGATCGCCGATTTCTCGTTTTGTCAGAAAACGACTCGGAAGTAACGATAGAAGAACAGCAGTAAATATTATCAAGAAAACTAGTGCCCCACAGTTATTATCGAGTCGAATGCGTTATTTCAACCCGTGGCGATGATGATTAATACAGGGTTCGAGATCAACGTAATCAAACAGAACAGTTTGAATTCCAGAGTACATATTAATACCGCTGAACAACTCACGATAACCGAAGTAACCACCGTGACCACCCTAGGGACGGTCACGATTCCCATATTCTCGAGAGACGTTCTGTTTAGTGTCATAGGAACAGATTTTAAAATTAAAGCCGAAGGAATCCTAGGATCCGGGTTTTGTACTGATACAGATATCTCTTCCCGAAGCAAATATATTCTATGGCATAGAAACAGAATTCCGTTTGCATGACGAGAAGACGTCTAAGAGAAAATAGCCCTTCCTCCGTGGACAAATTCGGGAATACGCGTCCAAATAATTAATTCAGGCATCGATGAGTGTACTTCGGTTACGCGGTTGTCAATGTTCGAAATGGTCACATGATAGCTCGCATAATTAATGCAGCAGATACGGAAATCCTCGAACCGCTGGAACACGAACTAACACTTTATTCATTATTTATTAATTCCTCTGAATACGCTCTCTGCCGTAAGCATACTAATTCCTCTGAATCCACTTTTTCCAGCATACATACTAGTTCTACTAAATCTGCCGTTTCCTGCATGCGTACTAACTCTACTAACATTACAAAATTCTCTGTATCCAATCCAGAACGCCTGCTTTCTAATCCTGCTCGTCTTATCATACGCAAGTATCGCTGCTAAATCCACTGAATATCGTACTCCAAATTCTTTAAATCCTCGCGTACATGTCTATAATATAATCTATCGCGTACAAATAAAACAAATGTCACAGAGTCAGAAGCACGCAACATCATTGTTTCCCACGACAAAATTCCACAATCAGCGCACTGTTCTAAACAATTCAAGTCCAAACGTAATAAATACTCGAATGATAGCGTCGAAAATTCCACTAATTTTTTTTTTCAAACACTAACAATAATACACAACGTAGCATAAACAGCCGCATGTCAGATAGAGGAAATAGATCTTTCTCTAGAAACGTATCCGCGCAAACACTTGAGCGACACTCGGATCGCGACTCCAGAACCGTTTCGACGAAATAGTTGCATCACACCGCTTAAACCATCTCAAAACCAAGGCGAAAGACAACATATATGTTGTCATTGCTATTAATCAAGATCTATTTCATCTTCCTGGCTATAAATTAGGTCTTACAAAAGTAACTGAACACCGCATTTCGACAATAAATGACCAACCGATGAATGTAAAACAATATTTTCCGCCAATCCACAAAGAAGAAATTCAATGACAGGTAGGACAATTGTTAGAAAATAAACATTTAGCCATCAAAATCGCCGTATAATTCACCGCTCTGGGTAGTACCGAAAAAACCGGACTCCTAAGGAAACAAACGTTGGAGGGTAGTTATAGATGATTACAGTCTTAATAAAAAATCGATATCCGACGCGTATCCACTCTCGTACATTACGGAGATATTAGACCTGTTAGCTAGTGCGAAATAATTTAGAACGTTCGACTTAGCGAGTGGACATCATCAAATCCCTACGGCTGCGACCGACGCCGCAAAAACAGCATTTCCTGCACTCCATGGCCACTACGAGTTCCAAAGAATGCCGTTCGGACTTCGTAACGCCCCAGCAACTTTCCCATGGCTGATGGATAATGTTTTAACTGGTTTACAAAGCAACGCGACGTACGTTTATCTCGACGATATTGTTTTATGTGCAAGTTCATTACAAGGACAAAAAATTGAATTCAATAAATTAGCCGAATTCTTTCGAAATGCAAAACTTGTCCTTCAGCCAGACAAATGCGAATTTCTGCGCTGCGAAATAAACTATTTAGGATACAGAATCAGTAAAAACGGAGTCAAATCTGACCTGAATGAAGTGCGAGCCGTTAAAGATTTTCCACATCCACAAAATCCCAAGCAAATAAAGCAATTCCTAGTACCCGCGAGATACTATCGCCGTTTCATTCCTAATGTGAACGTGAAAACGAAGCCTATGTCTCGTATTTAAACTAATTAAACGAGAGAATAGGCACTTCGCAGGAAATCGCAAAAACGAATCTAGATGCTGCACAAACGCGCGCTAAATGCTATTATAACAAAAAGCAAAATGTGAAGAATTTTTAAGTAGGCCAATGGGTTTATTCGCTCCTCGAACATTTAAAACACAAATTCCAATCGCAGTACACAGGGTAGTACAATATCTTGGAAATTCTAGCCAACAATAATGTCAAAATCAATTTCGAGGAAAGGCACAAGGTTGTGCATGCAAACAAATTATAACACGGTAAACGCTTACAAGCGATGAATGCACGAATGAAAATCAGCAGTACTCGCAGCATCCACAGCATCTACAGCATCGGAGGGACCAGAGAAACATCAGGGAGGAGCAAACTCCTCCACCACACAAAAGACAAGCTGCAATCCACACCGAGCCGACACCAGACCAGAGATTTTGACACGGGTAAAATACTTTTTCTAAGGGGGAAGGTACGATATCAGGCGTACCGCTTATCTCCCTCTCAACCCACCACCAGGCTCACGCGCTGACACTACAGGCAACTCGCATCCGCAACTCGCTAGCTCGCTTACACCAGGGACGTCCCAGCTGAATGAACCCCTATAGGAGCCAATGACGAAAGCCCTCACCATACCGAGGACACTTCGACTTCTCGATTCCCGACATGTCCCCAAATACTATTTTTGGAATTATGTAAATATCTCCTACATTCTATGTTCGTATTTCTAAATCCTAATATATAAATTCTACACGATACAAGATTATACTGACACGAACAACACACAATTTATTTTGAAGCCATAATTTCTAAATCCACATTATATTTTATATTCTTAAGTTACGAAGAATTTATGCGCCGCGACCCGCGAATATGCGGCCGCCACAGTGGCACTCGCCGCTACTACCATTACGGGACGCCGAGACCCCACTCGGGTGTCCCTTACTCCCACTTGTCGAAGGGGCCTTTAGCGCATCTTGGGAGGTGTGAATCGATTTCAGATTTTCACCCAAGCAAGAACTCTCTTCCAAGTCGCGTCATAGGGTAATCTCGCTGCCTCCATAAGATTACTAGTTCTAAATTCTCTAGAATAATTACTCACTATACTAAACACTTGGAATACACTTAATTTTATTTTTACTACACATAATGCTAGTTCTTGATTACTATTCCTTACATTTCCATTTGCTATTTCGGTATAATTCTTCCTAGTTCGTAGCAACCAGAGATAGAGTTCTGCTTCGACATCAAGTAGTCGCCACGGTGTTGAATAGTTGCGATAGTGCGAACCAGCTCCTATCGTTTATCGATCTCCGCCTAAATTCGGGGAAAAGGTAGAACGTATGAGCGGAACGAAGGTATCTAAACGGAATCGTCGCGCCAGGAGGAAGAATTTCCTTCGCTTCTTTGTGCGCGAATATATCGGTAATATTCCAACCGTTCATATTCAGCAACGACCTGTTGCATCCATTGCTGTATCCGCTGTTTTAACATCGCTTCCATGCGGAAGCCGCAGCCAAGCCGATTGATCGTTGAGTCGAGTAACCATCCCTCTTGCTACGCCGTACGCCGCCTCAATTCCGGAAAACGATCCGCGAAGGGTAATTCGATCCCCGAAATCAACATAAGGGTAAGTGAAAATCCTTTTTCTATTTGCCGTCAGAACCATTAAGGCAGGTGCGTTTGCTAAAATCAACGGATCCGGTCACACGCGTTTCAAACTGGATCGAATTTGAAAACTATCACAGTATCATTTTAGCCTCACGGATTACGGAAAATTGATACTGCAAGGACGTGACAGTAGGACATTACAACCTACTTACCTTGAAAGGTCGAAATAATATGCGCCACTTATCGGTTTGTACGATTCAGAATAATATGAATTTTGCAGTTCTCTGCAACTGGATGGCGCTCCATAATATCTATGCCTCTTTGCAATAGAGATCTAATGCTCCACCCAATGCGAGGGCGCATTTTAACTCAACGTTTCAAAGTAAGTAAGCTATAAATTTATATGTATAGCATTATGTTTATCTGCTTCGACGCATTATAAGAATGTGAATTTTTCACCTCCAAGCAACGGGATGGCGGTTCGTAGCGTCTGCGTGTCAATGTAACTGATTCCTAATGCTCCATGCAATGCAATGGCAGGAACCATATCAACGTCTGAAAGTAAGTAAGCTGCAATCTACGATACACATATTATGCTTATTTTCTTCTAGACTTCAAATGAGTGTGAATTCTGTAATTCCCAACATCGGGATGGGACTCCATAGTGTCTACGTATCGAAGCAACACAGTTCCAATGCTCCTTATCACTTTCACAGCCACATGTTTTCGCAGTGGAACATCGCCATGGACCGGAAATATTTTTGAAGAAACACTTTGCCGTCCGCACTATTTATAAACATTTCTCCGTTTGAAAAAAACTTTACGTAAATTCGTGAAATAATTCAACATTATTATACAACAATATTTATTCCTTTCTGTGATAATTATTAAAACGTACAAATATAAAACAAAATTCATAACAGCTTTATAGACTTAACTGCTTTTTATAAAATAACTCCATTTAATTAAATTCCGCATTCATTTAATATTTCTTTATTTGATGAGAGGTAGCAAAACAGTTCCCCAAGTGTAACGTAACTTTGCAAGTTTTGTATTTAAATAGCTGCTACTGCTCCATGAAATGCGATATCGCATCTCATTTCAGTGTTTCAAAGAAAGTATACTGTAATCCTCTATGCATAGCAGTATGCTTATCTGCTTCTGCACATCAAGAGATTGTGAATAATACAGTTTCATGCAACGAGATAACGCTTCATAGTGTCTGCGTGTCAAAGCAGCAGAGTTCTACGCTCTATGTAATGCGATGGAGCATCACATTTCAACGTCTTGAATCAGGTAAGCTGTAACCTTCTATGCATAGCGCTGTGTTTATCTGCATCAAAACTCCACTAGAATGTCAATTATACAGATCCATGCTCCGGGATGGCGCTTCGGAAGGCTTCTCTCGATTAGAGATTCGGCGCGAGTTATGATAGAGAAGTAGTCGTTTTGAATTTTGTAGCGATGTGACGTTACTGTTTCGTCGAATTCTTCGAGGTCAAATTGGATGACATTGAATCGCTTCCATGTTTCAGTTAACACGTAAAGGTGGGTTTGTAGTAAGCGTATGTTCGGTTGTTCTGATCTTTCGCATTTGTTAAGAAGTCGCATGAAGGCAGTGATTTGACCAAATATGATACCGCGTTTACGCAGCAGGAAACTGAGAATAATTTCATAAGGATTGGACTGAGCTTGTTCGAGCGATCGGGTTGTCATCGTGGAACATGGATAAGAAAGGAATTGACGAATCAACGAGTCTATTTTTTCGATGTGAAGATATCAGGTATGTTGAGATCTGCCATGATGTCTGGATCCCCTGGGATGTCCGACTTGCTGCTGCTGAGAATTTCAATTTGTCCTGGAGCATTGGCTTGATCACTGGCTTGATTCTTTGGTCGCTGTGTGTTGATTGAATGACACTGCAGTTCGGGCACCTTTCGAGTCAAGAACCTTTTCGTCGCCGTTACAACGTGCACTCTAATACTTGTTACAGTAATAGGGAAGGAGGTAGATACAATTTGAATGGACACGATTCCTTAACAAACAATTATATTTAACTTAAACTGCATTAACAAAGATTTAGTGTTTTTCATGTTCCCCGACGTGTCTGAATCTAAATTTCTACTAAGCTTATCAGCCATGAAGTCCGACTCTTTTAATGTGAATTCGTTTAGAGGAGTGATCAAGTGTGTCGCAAATTGATGAGACATTATTGGTGGAAAATCTGTAAATTTACTTCTTTCTCGGGAACTGGGAGGAGAGAAGAAGGCGCGAAGAGTGAGACCATGGTTCGTAGATCAATTGCAACTGATGTGAGGAGCAGGAAATAAAATAGTGAAACAACCAGCTACATGGTATACACAATTGGAACATTCACTACGAAGACTTGATTTTGAAATTTATGATGAGACGACATCTTGTTGCTTTACGAGTTTATTGCTGCTATGTTTAATAGGGATTTTGCAGGATTTGTGAAACGAGGGGTTTGGTAGCCAGATGTATCGTTGAGTGGATTATGACGAGTGTCCGTACAAGGATGAATGGCTTAAGTATTATAGCATGAACCACATGTTTGTCGCAAGACATAGTGCATGCAACATTGCAATACTACTGCTTTGACATGCAGACACTACGAAGCACCATCCCATTGCATGAAATTGTAGAATTCATATTCTTTAGAATCCTAGAAGCAGACAAGCATAATGTTATGCATAGAACATTACAACTTACTTACTTTGAAACATTCAAATGAGATACGCCATCGCTCTGCATAGAGCAATAGAACTCTACTGCTTTAATAAGTAGACATTACGAAGCACCATCCCGTTGCATAAAATTGTAGAATTCGCATTATTTTGAAGTGTAGAAGAAGATAAGCAATATGTTATGCACGGAAGATTACAGCTTACTTACTCCCACACGTTGAAGCGATATGCTCCATCGTCTTGCATGGAGAATTAGAATACTATTGCTTTAACACACAGATACTAAGGAGCGCTATCCCGTTGCATGTAACTGTAGAATTCACAATCCTTTGAAGTGTAGAAGCTGATAAGCATGTTGCTATGCATAGAGGAATATTGGTTCCTTATTTCGGAACGTTAATATAAGATGCATGTAGCACTAGAACTCTATCATTTTGACATGTAGACACTATAGAGTGCCATTCCGTTATGTGGAACTGTAGAATTAACATTCTGTTGATGTGTAGAAGCAAATAAGAATTATGCTATGCATAGGAGATTGCAGCTTACTTACTTTGAAACGTTGAAATGAGATGCGCCATCGCAATGCATGTAGCATTAGAATATTGTATAATCTATTGCTCTGACACGTAGACCCTATCAAGTGCTATCACGTTGAAATGAGAAACGTTGAAATGACATACGCCATCACATTGCACGGAGCATTAGATCTCTACTGCTTTTAGTCCTGGACAATATAAAACCCTATTCCGTTGCAAGGAACTGTAAAATTCACATTATTCTGCAGACTAGATAAGGATAATGCGATTTATAGAACACTACAATTTACTTGCTTTAGAACGTTGAAAAAAGTTTGGCCCTGAATTGCATATGGCATTAGAATTATATTGCTTGGACACGTAGACACTGCGTAGCGTTATTCCGTTCCATAGAAATGTCAATCCTGAAAATATAGAAGCAGATAAGCATAATGCTTTGTTAGAAGTTTTAGCTTACTTACTTTGAAAATTTGGAATGAAATGCACCTTTGAATTGCATGGAGTATTAGATCTCTTCTGTTTTGACAAGCAGACTCTGTGCAGCGCCATCCCGTTGCATGGAACAGTAGAATTCACAATCATTAGGCATAATATTATCTATTGGCCATGAGTTCTATTGCCCTTCTAAGATTTTTCATCAAACATGATTTTTCGGGTCTTATGATAAATGTAAGCTGTGGAACCGAAAATTCGTAAGTACTTTACTTTTGACTTTTTATCAAGCCACATTTCAAATGGCGTTTTACTTTGTTTTAAAGCCTTTGTTGGGCTTAAGTTTATTAAATACGTCGCAGTTAAAGCTGCTTCCGCACAAAACACTTTATTTAAACTGGCACCACATATCATCGTGCGTGCCTTTTCTGTTATGGTTTTGACCATTCTCTCAGAAACACCAATTGGGGTTCGCGGAACTGTTAGGTGGTAAGTAGTACCTTTTCCTACACAATAATCTTTCATCTCATTTGACAGATATTTTCTGCCATTATCGCCATACAAGTGAACAATTTTTATATTAAAATGAGCCACGCTTCTAATTACAAAATCTTTCAATGCAGAAAATACTTCTGATTTATATGTAATCAGATATTTTACACGGTAAAGTGTATATTCGTCCACAGGCAGGAGAAAATAATTCTTTCCGTTAATAGTTGAAGGAATAATAAAACCACATACACCTGAATAAATAATAAACAATGGTCGCTTTACATGCTCCATATTTTTTATCCTTTGGAATGATAATCGTGGTTGCTTACCTTTAATGCAAGCCTCACATAAATTATCATTCGGCATTATCATTTCAATATGATTTACATCATTGACCATTTTTTTATTCCTCAATTCTACGAATTTTTATCTTCCAGTGTGGCCTAAACACATTCTCCATTTTAAAATCAGTAATAGATAAGTTATTTTTTTCCTTACCTTTCATTATTTTCTGACCAGTTTTCATTAACTCAACGTTTCCATCTGTCACAAATACGACGTCCATTCCTGCTTCTTGCATCCTTCTAACGGACAGCAGTATTCTGCCACCAAAATTTTCAAGGGTCGACTCAACTCCTCGAATGTCGGAAAGACATTGTCACATTTGACAATGTGATCCGACGCTCCGGAATCCAACAGAAACCTTAATTTGTTTTTATCGGCTTCCCCATTTTCATTGTACCCCGTCATAAAGGCAAACGAGGATGTCCCAGCCTTTTCAATATCCAATTCTTCTGTTACTTCAGCTGCCTGGGCTACCACCTTTTTCTTTCCCGCGAGCTGGACCGTTCTTTTATAATAAAAACGTTCTTCTATTTTATGTCCTTTCGTCCACAATGATGGCATTTTATATTCATCGCTTCTTTGGCTATTTAAATTATCCCATATTGCCGTCTCTATTGTTTTGTCTTTTATGTAATTTTGGATTAAAATTGTCTCTATCTGTATGTATCTTCTCAGTTTGTAATACTTTCGCATTTGTCGAGCAGCCTGTTCGTAATTTTACTTCGTGGACCAATAAACGAGTTTTTTCAAACGCTAATGTTAGGTTGTCTTCGGAAAACGTTTCCGCGCCGTAATTACTCGCCATAGCACCTTGGAAGAGTTAGCACTAAATGAGAAGCTTTATCCGTTTCTTCTAATTTTGCTCACGCTGCTAAGTGTTCTGTGATTATGTCCAATGTGAAATCTTCCAAATATTCAGCAATGACACCTTTCGCAATCCTATCTGCTTTCCTCCAATTTTCAATTTTTTTTGCTGGGATGGGGTCATCAATAATTATCCTATTCGCTTAACAGTGCACAAATTCTCAATTGCTACATACTGTAGCGATCACCATCAAATTGTTTAATGTTCCTCTTGGTTTTTGTACTTTCCATATTTCTCTTTTTTTTCTTAAAGAAAGGTTTATATTCACTAACAACGTTTCATTTATAGTTTAATCATTTCTTTATACTTCTGATATTATACTTGTAATCACATAATCACATACACAAAAGTTATCACTAAAAAGAATATCTACTGAAATGTTAATACTATTAAAATACATAAACTGGGCTCATAACCTATTGAATTATGAGTAAATATAAATGAAAAGCTATCAAAAGTTCTTTATAGCCTGTAATATTATTCTTAAGGTTTGAAGGTACGTCTTTACGTTTTAAAAGCTCTAATAATTGTGAGGATTCCGCATAGGAAATATAGGGTCCTCCCTCTTAAAGAAATAGATGACGCAAAGTCTGCACGTGTTTTCTTTTCAGGCCACTAGGTATAAACAGTCGTGTACTCTACTCAAACCTACAGAACTATAACACTGTTTATATATTGGATTCTATTTCCTAACTCAAGATGCATTTTTGTCAAAGGAATGTGAATTCTACAGTTCCATGCAATAAAAGGTGCTTCGTAGTGCCTGAGCGTCAAAGCAGTAGAGTACTAATGCTCCATACAATGCAATGGCACATCCCACTTCGTCATGTCAAAGTAAGTTATTTGTATTGTTCTATGCATAGTATTATACTTATCTGCCACTACACTTCAAAAGATTGTTAATTCTACATGTCCATGCAACAAGATACAGTCTGCCTGTTGGAACAACAGGGTCCTAATGCTGCATGACAAGCGGGGGCGAATCTCACACCAATGTTTCCGAGGAAGTAAGCTGAAACATTCTATACATAGGATTACATTAGGCTTGACAGCTTTTACACTTCAAAGATATGTGAATTCTGCAGTTTCTTGAAACGGGATTACGCTTCGCATTGTCTGCGCGTCGTAACAATAGAGGTCTAATGCTACATGCAATGCAATGAGCCATTTCATTTCAACGTTACAAACTTTGTAATCTGTAACCTTATATGCATAGCATTATGCTTATCTGCTTCAAGAGAATGTAAATTCGACTGTTCCTTGCACCGGGCTAGGGTTTCATATTACTGTCTGCTTGTCAAAGCTGTAGTGATCTAATGCTCCACGCAATGCAATAGCATATCTAATTTCTACGTTTAGTACGTTGTCGCCGACGTGCATCAGAGGTGGGTCACACGTGTCTGTTCCGTAAGGCGGTGTGCATCTCCGGTAAGTCACACGCGTATATTTCGTGGGCTGGCGTGCATCATGATGGGTCGAACTTATATTTCATAAAGTAGATAGTACACAATAGGTTTATTTTCCAATTCTCAGCATTATTAACAGACATTATAATTAATATTTAATATTAATTATATAATTAATATCTAAAACATAACAAATCTATATTATGAACCTAACATAATTATTTAATTTTTTTATGTAATTTTTCAAAATATGTTGGGCAGAGTTCCGGTTGGCCCTTACATCGGTTAAACCAGGTTTTTACTTTTATCGGCTTATTCGTGGCATACTGGCTATCATTTATTCCAGACATACGATTATAACATTCTTTACATCATTATCTCGATTTTTTGGCGCGTCCTTGAAATGGCCGCTGAAAATGTGTACGTTTCTTGGGCACTGCTTCTGTTTCAGATGACATTTGTTCACCGTAATGATCCACTGGTCTGAGGAGATAATCAATAACTTTTTCGCGGAAGTTTAATATTTTCACATCTTTGGTACTTCATTTTCTATGTATATAACAGGCATTGGCGAGAGAAGTCCCGCATACTAATTCGATAACTATCTTTCTATACCACTTTACTGTTCTGCGTAATCAACTGTGATAAGAAGACATCTGGCCAGATGGTCAAACCCCTTCTTAGCTTTGTTATAAAGTAACACTGTGTCTGGCTTTAACTTATTATTACTACCCTGGACAATAACACATTTGTGTTTTTCAGAAGTGGCTAGCATGCATACCGGCCTCTTATCCATTCATTTTAAAAATTTAAAGCCGCTCCGATTTTGAAAATACATAAAGTTACCCCGTTGCAGTTTCTGTTTGTCCTGCAGCAGAAGAAATTTTGTATTAATTTTTACTGTACCATAAATAAATGTTACTTTTTGCGGAAGTTTCTCGGCCAAAGGGACACAAGTATATAAACTGTTTGCGTATAATACACGGTTTTCAAATAATAATTCACCCTCCAACGTCATAACTACAGCATGCGCATGTGCTTCCGCTATTCTGGTTGCATTATTTCCGGCGTAAATAAGAATGTTATGTGTGTATCCTTCCGGAAGGCACAGTTTGCAAAGTTTTATACCATATTTATGCCGCTTTTCTGGGATATATTGGCAAAAACTGTGGCGTCCTCGCTATGAAACAATGATTTCGTCGATTACAATATTTTTACAGGGCTTAACACGTTGAGTGCTACGTCAGTCCACAGGGACTGACAGTGAACTTTCCGTTCTGGCAGTGTCAGTCCCCAGGGACTGACAATCGACTTTTCGTTTGGACAACATGGATTCTAGGGACTGACAGCGAACTTCTAGTTTGATCAACAACGGTGCATGAGACCGGCATTGTAATGGTTTGAATTATTAATGACAATTGAAAAATTTATGCTAATATTTAATGAAGTTTATTAAAACATTTTAAACAAAGATGTGGCTATGATTTGCACATATTACAGTATGCAGTAACTTTCTTTGTCATTTTCCTCGCTAACTGGCGTTCGAACATTTTTGTGTTTGTGCTGTAACATTCTATACAACATTTTCGTACTTCCAGCGCCTTGCCTTCCTTCTTATGAAATTTGTGAATTCGTCTACTTGTATCGACCCTAATTGGGGTTTCCTCATGAGAATGTCGTGTGAGAGCATTTACCAATTGGTTTCGGAATGTTGTAATTGACATCTTTCTTCCTGTTACATATTGGAACATATGTAACGAATTCACGACAGCAATATTCAAAGGAAGGTCGAATGCCAGTTTTCTATACCATTTTAGTGACCTTCTAAGTGGACTGCTGTAGGCACCCAATTGATCAGACCGATCAATCGCTGTTTTACCTTTATTATAATCAATAATAATTTTTGGTTTGCCGGATACCCCTGTTCTTGTTATTACGGATTTCATTTCGTCAGAATGCTTGATCGAAAGAACTAGTAATCCCTTTTGTCTTTCAATTTCATTATTGTAATTCCTCCACCGTTCTCTTGAGCAATAACTTCTTCGCGTCGCAGTTTGACTGTCACAGCTTTACTTGGATTGCCTCTTTGATTTGGTCGAAGAGTACCAACCAAATGCGTATATTTTGTTATGAGTTTCTTTGCTAAATCCACGCATATATAATAATTATCCGTGTAAAAAGTATGGCCTTTGTGAAACACATTTTCACATAAATTGATGACAACATTTGTGGGTGTTGTATTTTTTTTATCCAATGATTTGCCGGTGTAAATGCAGATATTATATGTGTAATGACTATCACAGCACAATTTTTATTCCATATCTATGCTTTTTTTGTTTCATGTACTGTCTAAATATGATCCGTCGACGGAATGGTATTACCGTTTCGTCGATGCATAACATTTCAACGGGATCATAATATTTTTTGAAATTTATATGTAATTCTTTTATTAAAAATTAAACCTTTCAGAAACGGTTGGAAGCATCCACTTTTGTATTGTCGACAATATGCAACATTCTCAACAGAATTTGAAATCTGTCTCTAATTATAATTTTTCGCGGGAATGTTTTAATAAACAATGGATCCTTAAACCAATACAGATACAAAGATTGGAGCTTTACCAATCTCATCCACAAAACCACTTCAAAAAACTTCTTTACTTCGTCCTTATCTGTTAGCACCCACTTTTCAACACGTTTGGAAGCGATTGTACTTTGTGTTGCATAAATATTTGTTTGTTCACTTATTTGTTGATATAGTTTATCCGTTACATAAAGGCCGTAGAAATCTTCCCCTGTGCTACAATTTTGCATTTCTTCATGAGCGAGTATGGCGCTATGGGGACTTGAGAAAGGTATAATGTTTGGCTGGTTGCCTCGTGGATCAAACCAATCATTTGGATCACTTGTTTCAGTATTCCTTATTGAACTATTAGATGACTTGTCACGAGCTGAAGATGGTAGTGGCATTACACGCCGACATTTGCGTGGTACAAATGGCTCACTCGACGAGTTACTATCTGTTCGTCCTCTCAACATTTTTAGTTGATGGATACCAAAACTTTTTCAAAATAGTCACTATAAAACTAAATTCTCTCTGCTGCAATAGGTCTTTATACTCCCGTGGTCTTTTCAGAATGGCTCTGACCTTGTATTTGCTCTTTCGCCTCTCTGATATTCCCATTCCATTATCTTATGTTCATACATTGTATTCAAATGCATTGCTTATATCATTTCGACAGTCCAAGCGAAACGGATACAGTGCATTAAAGTTATCGTTTGTTTATACCCATCAGTCAAGTGTTCAGCATCAAGTGCTCACGCACTGCCGCCTGAGAGAGAAGTATAGCAAGATGGGCGTAGCATTAAACGTGTTAACAGTATTTTCGAAAGTGTAGACAATTGAGTTAACAGTAATTCTAAGTTTATACAAACGGTCCTCAGTCCTAGCCATGGAAATAATGGTGAAATTAAAATATCTATGTATCGATATAAATCGATCGCGCTTCATCGCGTTTTTTATTCGATCGTTGGCATACATTTCCTTTTGAGACCAATATAATCTAATTTCAGGTAGGGGCGCTACAACTCATATAAACAGGACACCAATAAAAATGTTCAGTTCGTTTTCTGTCACAGGCTTCCTGGCCAGTTGGTGCTTAGAAGAAAAGAAAATTTTAAAGTATACATACAGATAAGCATAATGCTATACATAGAAAATAACAACTTGCTTATCTTGAAACGTTGGAATGAGATGCGCCATAGCATTGCATGGAGCATTAGAACTTCATTGCTTTTACACGCAGTCACGATGAAGCGTTATCCCGTTGCAAGGAAATGTAGAATTCTCATTCTTTGAAATTGTTGATGCAGAAAACCATAATGCTCTGCTTAGAAGATTACAACTTACTTACTTTGAAACTTTGGAATGAGATGCGCCGTCGCACAGCATTGAACATTAGAAATCTACTGTTTTAACACGCAGGCGCCATGAACCGCCTTCCCGTTGCACGAACCTGTAGAAAACACATTCCTTAGAAACGTAGAACAAGATAAGTATAATGTTATGCATAGAACATTTCCGTTTACTTACTTTGAATGTTGGAGCATCGGACATCTGCTGTATTGACACGCAAACAATGTGAAGCGCCATCCTTTTGTATTGAACTATAAATTCATTCTCTGCAAGTGTAGAAGCAGACAAGCATACTGCTATGTTTAGAAGCTTTCTTACTTTGAAACGTTTAAACGAGATGCGACGTCGCATTGTATGAAGTATTAGAAATCTATTGCATCGACACGAAAATATCTAGAAACGCTATCCCCTTGCAAGGAGTTGTAGGTTTCACATTTGTTTGAAGTGTAGATGCAGATAAACATAACGCGTTGTACAGAATATTACATCTGAGCATGTAACATTGGAATGAGGTGAAACATCCCGCTGAATGAAATACTAGAACTCTATTGCATCGACTCGTAGATATGTAGAAACGCTATGCCGTTGCATGGAAGACTATGATTCACATTATTTTGAAGTATAGAAGCAGATAAGCGTAATCCATTGCAAAGTACGTTACAACTCACCTACTTTGAAACGATCAAATGAAATACGTTATCGCGATCTATGATGCATAAGAACTGTAATGCTTTGGCACACCGACACTATGAAACGCGTTCGCGTTGCATGAAATATCCGTAATCTAATTCTTCTGAGGAGGAGTAGCAGACGAGCATACTGCATTGCATGAGGCATTACTACTTACTTGCTCTGAAACATCGGAATGAAATGTCTCATCGCGATACATGAAGCGTTAGAACTCTATTTCTTCGATACTTACGAATCTTATGATTCCTACGGTTGCATGCAATGTGATGGCGTTTCGTAGTGTCTGCGCTCCAATGCATAGGAGTTCTAAAACTTCATGTAACCTGAGTGCCTATCTCATTTCTACGTTTCAAGGTTAGTTATTTGTAATGTTCTATGCACTGCACTATACTTATTTGCTGCTGCTCTGGAAAGGAATGTGAGATCTATAAATTCATGCAACGGGATAGCGCTTCTAAGTGTAACGTCGTGCGTAGCGCCTGCCACCCATTCCACACATGAGCCTTCTCGCACTTCCATCATCAACCCCTGGACGCAGACAACCTGCCGCGCACGCCAACAGCACCGGCAACCGTTCACCCTCGCACACCTGCACGCGCTCACACGCAGCAAGTACCGCTGTGTCACTCGAACCGACCGGTATACATGGCTTGTTCACACCAAGCATCACTGTTTCATTCTCACCGACGAGCACTACTGTCTCACTCCCATTAACGAGTATATCTGTCTCGCTCGCACCAAAGACGAGCACCCTCGTTTACCTCGCAACGGTGGTTTCGTCCTGCTGAAAGGCGCAGTCGCAGCCCATTACCTCAATGGGGACTCTTCCATTTCTGGGAGCCGACTTTATCAGAACCTGTATTCTACTTTTAAGTCTCTTACATACATATATATACAATATCCGGACTAATGTATTGCTGCATATAAGAATTCATAAATCCAAGTTACACACGTTAACAATGCAAAACACGAACAACACACACGTAACAGTAAGTTCATGCTATACTTCTTCATTATACTATTTCATAAGTTAAACGCGAAAGACGCGCCGCTAGTCTCACCATGAGACGCGAGTCCCCACTTCCTGGACCGGATGCTCCTCAGAACGATCCGTTAATCTCCCACTCGCTGAACCACATGCCTTCATGATTTTTCAAGTAAATATTTCAAACTGGTATAAATATTAATACATATTTTGTGTTGTAGTTAATTCTAAATACAATATCTCCTTAACATATCCATTACATCTAAAATCCTATCTAATTTCATATCACTTCATGATGTTTTAATTAAATATTTGAAATTGGTTTATATAATTATACTTATCATATATTGTAGTTACTTAAAAATAGAACATCCCCTCTAAATAAAAATAAATATCTATATATTATATAAGTTAATTCATTTATTTGCATCGTCACAGTTCGCTTTCTTTCCATCGAGGCTTGCAAATCCCTCTTCGTTATTCTTGTAATTCGTACTTTAGAAGGTATGTAGTACGTATTGATGGTCCGACGCTGAAAATATCTCGAACAATTTTGCGGTACGCAACTTAGCGTATGTGCTACCTCCTATCAACATTATGTCTATTTTTTATTTGTTTCGGTGCTTAAAGTATGTATAGTCTTCTTTCGCATTCGTCACGATTATACCGTTCCTTAGAGCCATTTTGATGATCTTTTTCTTTCTATGATTGTTCTTCTTACTACCCCAGATTACCGATTTTTCGTCAAAGTCACCCGTGATTATTATTCAGTTTGTTTTCGCTACATTTTCTATGTTAACCTCAGTTTGGTTTATATATTCTTCGATTTCATTCCGTTCCTGTTCGGCGATAAGTAGCAGCTTACAGCTTTTGTTCCTTCGACCATTGCATGAACGATTCCGGTCGGGGAGTACGTGGTGCCATACGTGAAACATTTTCAATTAACGCCGGTTATCCATATCGCAGCATCACCGTTCTCGCCTAGCAGTCAGTATTCTTCCATCTTGTGTGCTTCCGATATTATTACCACGTCAGTCTCTTGACTCATTCGTATTTGCTGCATGATATCTTGCACAATTCGGCATTTATTCAGATCAATTTGTAGGACTTTCAATTCCATATTTGTTTCTCCTTCTTTTCTATCAGCGCCTTTCTGTAGACCGAAAAATTAAAGTTCCGGTAACGTGTCTGATGTACGGATTCCTTCTTCCTGCCTAGCTGCAGATGATACATTTTGGTTTATTCGCGATGCAACCGATCATCGTATAAATCTGGGATCGGCATCTTCTGTAGATTCCCTTATTATCTTTGACATCTTCGCAACTTCTGCCGATATGTCCCACTTTATGGCATTTGGAGCATCTCTCCATTATCCATAGCACTTTGCAGGTACAAGGTGTTAATGCTATTCTGAGTCATTTGACCTTCTCCAGCCTTTTACTGTATTCCTGTCCAAGTTCAGCTAACGCGACTCGGTTGCCTCTCTACGTTTGTTTTAACAACTTGTCGTTTATACCGCTATCCTTTCCTTCGATTATTTTCCGTTTTCGTTTTATGTACTCCTTCATTTCTTCTCTAGTCGTCTAACGGCTATATGTCCCTTAGTTGGAGCATTATATTCGTACTCGAATGTTTTACTTCGAATACTTTTTTCAGAGTTCCTCTTATCTCCTTTACTTTGTTCTCTATGCTTGTTTTTTTGTTCAATTCTAGGATTATATCTCCGGCTCTCGATTTCCTTGCGTCATCTTTTCGTATTTCTGTCATTTTTCCTGCTTCTCCTCATCCTACTGCCTGTCCTCGAATGTTTTCTGCTCCTTTAGTTGCTTCATTTTTCTCTGTACCGTTCGCCACTAATTCGATCAAGTGTTCGATGTTAGTTTTTTTATATGCCTGATGTTTTCCAATAACGTTTCGTAATATGTCATTAGCTTCGCCGTTTCCTCGCTCAGAATATCTGTCGTTACGTCTGATGTATGGATGCCCATTTGTCTATTTAACAATGTAGGCGCTATTCTTATCGGTAGCTTTTCCATTATCATGCACTTATTTCGGCTCCTGATGCTTCTCCTTCCGTGTCTGTGCTTCCTTCCCAGGCTTTCTTTTTCTCCTTTATTTATTAGTATGCTTTTCCATTTCCCCATCCCTTTGTGTCATCTTTAATCTTCTGCCAGGATCCGATGGCGCTGATTCCGAATCGTGAACCAGCAGCTAGAGGAATTCCTAGGGCCACTCGACTCGCGACTAGCATCAATTTTATACTCTAACCGATTCGTAGTCACGCGTTTTCCATTAAGTTTGCCGCGATCAGTGATATTGATTCTTTCAATCTAAATTAATATTTTCTTTTTGAGTTTCTTGATTTTTTTACTTTCTCTCATGATATCGTCTATTGCGTTGTACCTTGCCCTAGCGGCATAGTATATAATCTGTTGTTTGATATTTCTAGGATTTCCTCTCAATAAATGCAATGCTTCCACAGATTTTCTTTTTCTTTCTCTTTAGTTACATTGTTGTTATTTTATGCTTTCCACCCTCCACATTCCCTCTCTACACCATCCCGGAACCGGCGTTATGCGATTGCTTTAGAATGGCACCCCGGTCTCGCTACACCGAGATCGAGTATTCTCTCTTGCATCCGTTAACTTATATATGTCATATATTGGAGAATGTTCCCTCTTATCCTTTGCATTTTTCGAATTATGTTTTAGTTAGATATATATTAGATACGCGTCGATATATCCGATTTCCGTACGATTTTTTAGTAAAGTTTTATTTTCTTCCGAATGTTCGTTTTCATTCCGCCGAAGGCGCTCCTGTATTCGATGTGGACTCGCTCCGATTGAACCCGCCGACCATTACATTACATTACGTGAATAAACGTTCAATCGGAACAGGTCTCCGTAACTGCGGAAGGCTTACTGCATAGCCTTATCCCTGCGAAAGCTGCGAAGGTTGCTTCCGTCCCCAGATGGAAGTGTGGTTACGTTAGATCAGGTTATACTAGGTTAGGTTAGGTTGTTTTATGTTTGAGAATGTTTGTAGGTTGCTCGGTTATGTTGGGTTAGACTTAGGAAAGCGTAGGCTTGATTTGTATATGTTTAAAAGAGGTAAAGTTAGATTGTGTTAGGTTGGGTTAGATTTGAGTGAAGGCAGGTTAAGTTAGATTAGGTGTAACTGGGGTTATTTTGGATTAAATTAAGTTTAGAGGATGTGAGATTAAGTTAAGCCAAGTAAGAGATGGATTATCGATAGCTGGCAATGCCATCCATCGATAATTCAAGAATTATCGACTATTGGCAATATCAACCGTTATAATATCATGAGTTATCGACTGCATGCATCACCTACTGTTGATATACCGTGAGTTACCGACCGCAGGCAACTCTAGTCGTTGATAAGTCTTGAGTTACCTACTATTGGATACACCAGCCGTGTGTTAGCATACGTTATCGGATGTTGGCAGCTCCAGACGTCCATAATTTATGGATTACTAATCATAAGCAACGCCAGCCAGAATCACAAAATTATAGTGGGCGGCTGGAAATAATGGATGATGCAATGTACGCTTTAATTTTGCAAAGACAGTATATCTGTTACTAATCAGTCTTTAATCGATGAGGTATTAATAAAAAACTGAAGGAATGTCTGATTTTACCCGTATTATGCGTGTAATCCAGGTGTGAATAATTAACTAAAGGTTTACAATTCATACATGAATGTATAATTTATATTTTAGTAAACAAATCAATTTACTTTACAGAATATAAATATTATTGATAAGATAAATTGTTGCCTGGTTCCTTCCTGGTGGAGAATTTGGAACATACAGAATTGGATAATTATAAACAACAATTGAATAGAACGACAAATTATACAGATAAATCAGAGGAAAAGATCATGTAAATATTAATTGACATTCAAACTAACTTAAACAGCGAGTTTGTTAACAAAACTGTAAGCTCAAATACTATATTGTTCATTATATTAAGAAAAAATTTGTTAATCCTCGTACATTACAACACATCATAGATCAGTCTGGTTCATTGCTCAAGCACACATAATTCAAAAGTTAATTATCACTTTTGCAAAAATTTACAATATGTAAATTTCGTAAATTTTAAAGGTGCCGAAACTTGTACACGGTTTTTGGATCATAGAAAAGGTAAAAAGGTGCGGCAGGGAGAGGAGAACCTAGTCAACCACTAGGTACAACATTAACAATGGATTCTCAAAATTTTCTCGCAATGATTTCTCATTAAAAAAATATATCTTTTACGTTCAAATTAATTAGAAATGCAGAATAATTTTACTAATAACATAATATTATATATCTTTCGGAGAATTAAATCTTGCATCGGCAAAGCCGTAATGGGAAAGTTGAAAATTTGCGGTGATCTACGAAAAGCAATGAAATTAGAGAAATTAGTGGTCAATTTAAAGTCGAAACTTACTTTGAAAAATTAAATACCGTTTTCTCAAAAAGAACCTACATATTAACTAATTAAGGAAAAATTATTCCTACTTATAAAAATTTTGTTACTTTTTGTAAAAGTTTAATATGATAATATAAAATATTTTGAATATTAAAAAAACTAAAGTAAAATATATTTTTATATATTTTGTAATATATTTTGTAACGCTAAATGATAAAAATTAAATAAATTACGTTTGAAAATATTTATTTATGTAGATTGAACTTTACTCATACATTTATAATAAAATGAACATAGTTATTCATATTTAATATTTTCTTTGGAAGCAGTGAGCAAAGATGTAAAGTACTTTGTTATTATATTTCTAGCTGCTTCACAAATTCCAAAAATAATAAAATAGGCCAACGCCAGCAAAATGTTTCATAATTATTTTATAGTTGAAAGATTATTAAGCTTTATGCCTGGGTGGATGCTCATATATAAGTATAACTGCCAAAATGAAATGAGATCGCAAAGTGATATTTACACACCTGCGCGCTGCAATTTTGACGTATTTAAATTTCTGATAAAAGCATATAAATGTTTATAATCTAATTATCAATTACAAATGGAATTCTACAATTTATCCATGTAATAATTATTTTTTAATGTACGCATCCTCCAATACATACACAGTATCCTTAATTTTGATGGAATTCGTGTGTGCGTTTGCGTGTGTGTGCGTATGTGTGTATAGTAGCATTTGCAGAAGTACCACCTAATAGGTTTCGTAGTTTCGATTCTAGTCAATCGAGTGAAATGGCATAATAGTTTCTGTAGAAAATCAAGGGGATGTGAAGTTACTACTTCTCTGCATACAGCATTTTTCACTGGAAGAATTTTTCTTCCAATGTGTTGACTCCAGATTTTTTTTGAATTGTTCTCGTTTTCAAAATTGAAACTGATATCATATCCCTTAACACGGCATGCCGGTAACCACAATACAACAGATCCAAGGTTCCTTTATTTGAGATTAAGGCCTGCTTTCTTTTTTTCCAAACTACTTTACATTGCGTTACATTCATAAGACTCTATTTAAGTTACAAAGAACAGAAACGCTACATGGATTATAAAAGAGTAATAGTTTAATTTATATTATCTTGAACATTTTAAATCAGATTACGTTGCTTTGCTTGTTGTGTATGTTTATCACTTGGCGCTGAATCAACTACTACTGGCAGCATCCCTTTCCAAAATTTGGAAAATCTACCAGATCTAATGTAACCTTGCTTAGATTGCAAATGTGTTTTTGCTGTATCCAGCGGAAATGAAATTATATTGACAGAAATACCAGCTAGTTCTTCACGCCTATTTGAAACAACATTAAATCACCTTATTAAACAATAATTTATTTACTGTGACTTGGACCTTTAAATTTGAATTTATAATCATCTAACAAATAAATATGTTTCTCTTGCTATTCATATCATTATACTTTCAGTAATATATTATGTGCTGTCATTTGATATATTAACTGCTTAATTGTATTTTACAACGAACCTTGCATACTAAACACTGTTTTTACTCTTGATACGAGTGGATAGTTCTTCGTCTTATATTCTTATATCCCATTGATTATAAAAGTGTATGATACTGTTTTTATGCAGTCATGTATAATTATGTACATACAAATTCACGACTAAGTAGCTATGTGTTCAAATCCAATTTCGAATAATGCTTTAAAAAGCATCCCAAATAACAAATGACAAGATGATGGCGATACCATACCGGCACTATGTTGCCACTTCCGAGGACTGTCAGCTGATGTGAAGCCATCTATGACCGGATTCGATAGCTAAAATGCTACAACGTCTTACCAGCACGTTCTAGACTAGCGTAACACGCCGTGTGTATCGCGCAGCGCCAGCACCACTGTGACACGCGTGTCATCGCCCCATTCATGAATCTTCTCAGCAATGACGTAGGGTCACATTTGGTAATGAGGAACCTGTGCTATCATGCAAATTAGAACCGTTGGATGTCAGTAGACGTTCAAGTTATGAATACTGATAGACATTTGGTAGTCGTTTTCCTATATTTATAGTTATTGAGAGAGTCGTATATATTTCTATCAACCCGTCATAAACTAAAAATATTATTTATAAAATAAAAGATTACTTATAAAATAAAAATTCATGCTGTTGCGTCCCTAACTTCGCCTTGTGTAATTTCTTAAATAACATGCTGTCATCGTATTTAATATAACCCTCAATTGCATGAATTTGTAACGATGAATCGAAGAAAATATATATAAAATAAATTTATATATTTTTATGATAAAGTAATTAAAGACTCTATGGAAGAAATCGCCGTATCGAGCTAGTTTATAGAAAATAATAAAATCGAGTTCTTATACCTTTGTTTCGTGCCGTTGTATCTATTTTAGAATTAAAATAAATAAACTGCTTAGGTTAGCCATTTTTCATATTCGCTTATAATTTGTATAGAAACAGCTTCCCCATTAGTAAATGTCAGCTTACGCCCCTACCACGCGTGCAGCTATGGTGAGCTGATAGTGGCAGTGCCACGGCCGTGTAGCCAGTGTGCTATAGCGCGATGCATTAATAGTGCCGTGATACGAGTGCCGCCCCAGTACTAATAGTATGCCGTTACGAGAGCTGTGTAGGAGCACTGTCTTTGCACAGTTCTGTCACGGAATTCGTTCCATCCGTTGTCACTGACGTGCCAATCGCTGGCTGCTTGGGATATTGTAGTGCATGAGGCAGACTTGTTTCTTATCATCATCAAGGAGATGGATTTTCACTTCCCCCTCTTTGAATTTTGTTAATTATTGTTTGGAATTTTCGCCGCTTCTGCATCTCTATGACCGCATTGTGGATTTAACTTATGTACGATCATTTTGGTCTTCATCTTTTGTTACATGTAACATTATATATGTAATGCACGTTTGTTATGTAATGCTCAGATTTGTAATACTCAGATTCTTTTATTCTTTGGTAAAGCAACTTATTCGATTAATATATTTATTAGGAATAGATATAAATAATTAGAAAAATGTTAAAACGGAATTAAATATGTTGTTATAATTATATATTTAAGGTCTGAAGGTATAGATGGAATTACTGTCCGATATTTTACGTGATCCATTCGACGTATCGAGTGAGACTATGAAATATGAAGACCTTTTACTATTCCTCGTCCCCTTTCCATGTTAAATGAATGATTAGTTCTGCAAGACAGGAAGCCTAAATTAATGAGATCTCTTCGAACATAAGTAATTTGTAAGTAATACATTTTTTCTCTTTGAAAAATTTGCCTTTGCATAGAATAGAACGTATAGATATAATTGCCTGTTTTATATCCATTTCGTTCCAATTCTATTATAGCTTTTGAGCGACAGTAATATTGATTACACCTGATTTTTGCAGCAGTTGTTTGTTTAACCGATTTTATTGACGTAGAAGCATCATTTGAGGGATGTATCAATCTACTTTCCAGTTCTATCAGTTTCTTTTTCTGCTCGCGACTTTCCATTTCCAGTTCCGTATACTTATCCCTTATCATCATCATATATGTTGCTATGTATAATAACTTTTTGTCCTTAAATTTTACGGATATTTCAATTAAATTTCCTTTGATTAAAGAAACGGAAATTAAAAAAGAGTGACACGTACCATTTCTTGAGAACGTTGTATCGTAATTTGCATCTGACTGTTTTGAAAGGCATGCACTTTACTTAACGTTTGCAATGATTCAGTTAGCGCAGAAACTGAATATTCTACATTCGAAACTGTCCGCTCTTGTAATTGTAAGGCAAATACATTCATCTGTCGACATCGTGAACACTGATTTTTGGCTAAATTCCAGAAAAACAAATATATTATAAGTATTATAATAAACATCGTAATATTAAATTTAACTTTGTTCATCGTTGCCTTGTTGGGTACATCCATAGCAATATACAGGGTTGGGCAGTGATAATTAACACCTCAGATATTCTCGAAACAATAAGTTTCATAGAAATTTTTGCTGATATAAAATTGTACTAAGGGCCCAGACGTTGATGAAAATAGTTTTCTTGTAAGTGGAGGTATGTTGGACATTTGAAGGTCACCTTCATTTTTTAAAATGAATTGGTATGTTCATTCTTGCATAATACGATAGAGTATTTCAAAACGAGTTCAACGACCTGTAACATGAAGCCATTGAAGGTTACCAGAAGTAAGGAAATGCGATAATGCTTACGGTTTTGATAGTAAATGAAACATACGTATTGCAAACAGTGGTGGAAGGAAGTGAGTAAACACTGTTCGAAGGGCATTTTGATAGTTTGCAGAATAAGTTAAACATGATAATATTAGTATTGAAAAATCGGTTTGATTACAATTGGTTAGGCTGTTCGTTTGCCGTCCATTTTATAAGTACTGAGCTGCGATTCCTGAGGACAGCTCACACAATTGTTGAACTACGGAAGATTAACATTGTGAATTTGAATCAAAAGGTAATTAAATTCCATGAGAATGTAAACAAATGTTAATGTTTCATTTTAAATAGTGAGATTAAATACTCTCTACAAAACTACAAGAATGGATACATTCCTCTCTGTTATTGTTATTTCATAAAGAATTATAATTGCAATTATATAGTTCATTACGATAAAAAATATTTCTCAGGAAATTCTAAATATTAAATTAAAGAACCAAGCAAAACATTTTCTATAATTAGGAATATGAAAAATACTTGAACATTCCAATGGAAAGATGTTCTAAACAGGAGTTAGAAAAATAAAGCATTCAATTTCAATTCCAGAATTCATCTATAAGAGGTAATATATTTTGGAAAACTTAATTACAATCTTTAATGCAAGCAGTTGGACAGTATTTCAATTTTTAAGAAAATTAATGAAAGTCAACCATTTTGAAGTGGTCAGAATCTTTGTCGTTTGAGCAATACGTGACTAACAAATGACTGCATAAATTTCAGACTTATAAACATATGGATTAAATCTTATGCAGACACGTTTATAACCGAGTTACTAAATAATAATCAACACTAAGTAATCATTTTAAGATTTAAACGATTACACCTCGCATACATTTAAAAGTATTGCAACCGTGAAAAGTAAGTGGTTTATGAAAAACTCTTCTAAAAGAACGGACGAAGGCAATAGAAATCTTTGTTGAAGGAAGTTCTCAAACTCTCAGTTCTACGTTTAAAGCTATGTGTGTTCTATACATCTATGTAAAGTGATGTTCCCTATCAGTTGTGACGGATACCTATCTACAGTAAGTCAGGGAAGCTCGAAGTAGTTAATTATTCAAGTGCCTTAAAGTTTAAAACGTACTTTAGTCTAAAGCAAACTATCGTTACAATATTCACCGAAACGAGGGCTATTTCGAAACTGGGAGACTATAGTTTCATAGGCACCAAATGCTCAGAAAGCAGCAAAGATATAAACTACACGGCCATGGGAAACAAGGGGCGGAACAGCCCTCGAAACTTTGAAATGCTCCACTTCTCGCCTACGCCTAACCGAGTACACGCACTCGGGTCGCGGGATACTGAAGTCACGGCTTCTTTATTTATGGTCTTGACGTGGGTTTAACTAACAAGGGCTACGAGGAACTACGCAACACGCCGTGAATGACCGGGGATCACTACCCGCTTCACGATATAAAATACAATACACAATATGTGATACAAGAAATGCGGCATGAAAATGGGATGCTTTAGCGAATAAGCTCCTCGAGGCTCCTTGATGGGGTTGGCAGTACGCTTTGGTATTGTTCGGGACCATGGAACAGTGGATTTCAGCGATCATCTCTTGTTGCCCCTTCGGGTGTTTCTGAGGGGGCATTTGAATTGCGGAGCGCCTCGCGCGCAACGCGGTGCGGCGGTTAAAGGGGGTTTGAGGTTCTTCTCACATCCAAAAGCATTATAAAGCATAGAAGCAGAAAAGCATAATGCTATGCATAATTGGTTACAGTTTATTTACTTTGAATCGTCGAAATGAAATGCGCAAAGGCATGGTGTAGTGCTTTAGGTATCTACTGCTTTGAGACGCAGACAATATGAAACCCCATTCAGCTGGAAGAAACAGCAGAATTCACAATCGATTGCTATGTAGGGGCAGACACGTATAATGACATGAATATAACATAACATGGTACATGCTTTACCACCTTCATAATAGATTCGCCACCTTATTGCATGGACCCAAGGAAATACGTTTGTTTGACACGTAGAAACAATGAAGTGCGATCCCGCTTTATGGATCCCTTCTATTGACATTCATTAAAAGTGTAGAAACATATTGCTATGCATAGAAGTGAGGGCAATGTAACGGGAGTAAGAAACCACACTCGACCTTTTTGCCCACAATTTAATATATAACAATCAACAATAGTCAACAATAGCGAAACAACAATAAAACAACAGTTCTTAATGCTGGGGGCGGTGCTATGGCTACGATTTCTTTTACGTCGCTACGCGACTCTATTGAAACTCAACTTGACCTCAGTATTCTTAACGAATATGGAGGTTGTTCTAACGAACAGGGTGTTCTCGCCGAACTGTTCTAACCGAACTGTATGCTAGCGTTGTTCTAACAGAACTGTGTGCTTGCGTCGTTCTAACCGAACTGTCGCGAGGACGAAAATGTCGTCCCTTAAAAATGCGTATAGAAAAGGATGGGAAATCCCAGAATGAAAAGGATAGATGCACAGACGAGGAGAGTGAACGTTTCCACGAAACGTAACGGACGGAAATTGGTCATAAATAAACCTGGTTTAAGGATCTGCTGTACGCGACTGGCAATGCTCAGTCGCGACGAAATCTTAAGGGAAATAATTGCTTGGCCCAGATGATGGACACAGACCAGACGGGTATCGGGTTTAGGAAGCGCGCGGGCCTGGTCGCCAAGTGCTAACCCGCGGTGGCCAGACCTGCGCTGTTTCGTAAGGACGCATTGTTATTTCTTTAGAAAATTTACGACTACAAAATACTAGGAATCGTAGCCGCCACAGAAGGTTACAGGTCACTTACCTTGAAACGTTGAAATGAGTTGCTCTATTGCATTGAATGTAGCAACAAAACTGTATTACCATGACACGCACAAAATATGAAGCGCTATAGCGTTGCAAGGAACAGCAGAATTCGCATACTTTTGAAGTGTAGAAGCATAATGAGATGTATAGAGAATGAAAAT
Organism: Xylocopa sonorina; assembly: GCF_050948175.1. Taxonomy (NCBI): domain Eukaryota; kingdom Metazoa; phylum Arthropoda; class Insecta; order Hymenoptera; family Apidae; genus Xylocopa; species Xylocopa sonorina. Next base: position 625,128 of record NW_027490147.1, read on the forward strand.
CCACTGACATACATCGAACAATTAAAACTCTATTGCTTCAAAAAGGTGACATCCAAAAACGCTAACCCGTAGCAGGGAAGCGTGGGATTGACATTGGTTTGAAGTGTTGACGAAATATACATAACACGCTGCATTGACATTACATCTTATCATGAGACATAGAAATGAGATGCGATATCGCGTTTTATGATGCATTACAACGCTATTGCTTTGATGCATAGTCTCTAGAAACGCTATCCCGTTGGAAGGAATGGTGGGATACACATTCTCTTGTTGTGTTGACAAGATATACACAATACGATGAATTAATTTACATCTTATCATGTAACATAGGAATGAAAAGCGATATCGCGTTATATGATGAATTGTAACACTATTGCTTCGAAACGTAGACATCTAGAAACGCTATTCCGTCGCAGGGAAGTGTTTGATTTACAATCTTCTGAAGTGATGACGAGACACACATAGCGCGTTGTATTGAATACTACATCTTGTCATGAAACATAGAAATGAATTGCGTTATCGCGGTTTATGATGCATTAGAACTCTATTGCTTCAATACGTAGAAATCTAGAAACGGTATTCAATAGCAAGGAACTGTGGCTTTACATTCTTTTGAAGTGTAGACGAGCTGTACGTAACGCGCTGCATTGAATATTACATCTTATCATGATACATAGACATGAGATGCGACATTTCGTTCTATGAAGCATTAGAACTCTATTGCTTCGATATGTAGACACCTAGAATCACTATTCCGAAGCAGGGAATTGTTGGCTTTACATTCTTTTGAACTCTTGACAAAATATACATAACGCGTTGCAGTGAATAGTACATCTTAACGTGAGACATAAAAATGAGATACGACATCGCGTTTTATGAAGCATTAGAACTCTATTGCTTCGATTCGTAGACATCTGACGCTATCCCGTAGCAAGGAAGTGTGGGATTTACAATCCTTCGAAGTGTAGACGATATAAACATAACGCATAACGGTGGTGGATTCGGAAAATTGGACAGTGAAGGAGACCCATCAATCAGATGAACACTAGAATATACTCTGCAATGACGTGACCGCTGCCCGCCGTCCACTACCATGAAGAGGATGTCCTTTAGGATGTAAGAAGAATCTCAGCCCCTCTTAACCCCCTAATGTAAAGTTAAAGGTCCAGCGGCCCTGCAGTTGAGCAACGGGAGCGCGGCGCGCTAGGCGCGCTGCAATTCAGACGATCAGGTGAACCTCCCTCAGAGACACCCGCGGGGGGGGGGGGGGGAGGCGAGAAGAGGTAACCGACGAAATCCACTGATCGATACCCCGAACAATACCGGAGCGTACAGCCCCACTCCATCAAGCAGCCCCGGAGGAGGATTCAAGAAGCCTGAGGACCGAAGAAAGATCAATTAGGAAGGGAATTGACGAGCGAGCAGAGCAAGCGATTATACCCAATGAACGATTGTGAAAGTGAGAGAGATAGGGAAAGGGGAAATGTGCGAGAGGAATAGCCAGCCAGGACAGCCTGTAAAAGAAAGCGTGAGTCCTTATACGATAAAGTGTCCCATTTTCCTGCCGCATTTTTTCTGTTGCGTACGATATATCGTATTTTGTATCGCGAAACGGGTGGTGCCGCCCGTTCATTTGCGGCGTGTTGCGTAATTCCCTTAGCCCTTATTTGTTAAATCCGCGTCGAGGCTATAAACAAAGAAGCCGTGACTTCAGGATCCCGCTAACCGAATTTGTGTACTCGGCTGGACGTGATCGAGAGAAGGAGCATTTCGAAGTTTCGAGAGTTGTACTGTCCCGGGTTCCCCGGGTCGTGTAATCCATCTCCTTGCTCCTTTGTGAGTAGCTGGTGTCCAAGAAACTCTAGACTCGCAGCTTCGAAATACCCCTATTCCGTCGATTATTTTTGCGATCGTGAGCCTGTTAAGAGTTTTACGTGATCGATTAAATTGTACTTATTGTGTATCCTGTATTAAAAATACGTTTTCAGTTTACCGTGCTAAATAATAATCCTTTCATCAAGCTTTCCTGACTTACTGTAGACGGGTTCTGTCACACTGTATAGCGTTTGTATGTGTCAACTTATCAAAGCAATTGGCTTCCAGCGGTCCATGCAACGCGATGGTGTATCTCAGTTCTACTATTCAAAGTTCACAATTAGAAGTATCAACAGAAACCACGTTCTCTTCTTGAGGTTCTTTGAATTCGCTGGTGGTTCTCGGGTCTATTGAATCCTCCTCGGGGCTCCTTATTCGGATGGGCTGTACGCTTCAGTATTGTTCGGGGCAATCGGTCAGTGGATTTCGGCGATCACCTCTTCTCGTCCCTCGGGTATCTCTGAGTGGAGTCCTCCTGACCATTTGAATTGCGGAGTGCCTCTCGCGCCGTGCTCCCATGGCCCACCTGCAGGGCCGCTGGACTTTTGATATCTCTTTAGGCGGTTAAGGGGGGGTTGAGGTTCTTCTTACATCCCAAGGCATTATAAAGCATAGAAGCAGATAAGCATAATGCTATGTATAATTGGTTACAGTTTATTTACTTCGAATCGTTGAACTGAGATGCGCAATCGCATGGTGTAATGCTTCAGGTATCTACTGCTTTGAGACGCAGACAATATGAAACCTCATTCCGCTGGAAGAAACAGAAGAATTCACAATCGGTTGCTATGTAGGAGCAGACAAGTATAATGAAATGAATAGAACATAACATGTTACATGATTTACCACCTTTAGAATAGATTCGCCACCTTATTGCATGGACTCAAGGAAATACGTTTATTTGACACGTAGAAACTATGAAGCGTGCTCCCGCTTTGTGGATACCTTCTATTGACATTCATTAAATGTGTAGAAGCATATACGCATATTGCTATGCATAGAAGGTTACAGGTTACTTACCTTGAAACGTTGAAACGAGATGCGCTATCGCATTGCATGTAGCAAAAAAACTGCATTGCCTTGACATGCACAAAATATGAAGCGCCATCCCGTTGCATGGATAAGTAGAATCCACATTTTTTTGAAATACAGAAGCAGAAAATCACAATGGGACGTATAGGGCATTAAAATCTACTTACATACTTCGCACTGATGATATGAAATGCGACAACACGTTTTATGAAGAATTGGAACTCAGTTGCTTCTATATGTAGACATCTAGAAACACTATCCCGTAGCAAGTAAGTGTCGAAGTTACATTCTTTTGAAGTGTAGATGCAGATACACAAAACGCGTTGCATTGAATATTACATCTTATCTGACGTAATTGAAATGAGATGCGGCATCGCGTTGAATGAAGCAATTGAACTTCAATGCTTCGATACGTAGACACCTGGAAATACGATTCCGTAGCTAGGAGGTGCGGAATTTATATTCATTTGAAGTGTTGACTAGATACACATAACGCGTTGCATTGAATATTACACCTTATCATGATACATAAAAATAAAATGCGACATTGCATTGAATAAAGCAATAGATCTATATTTCTTCGATACATAGACATCTAGAAACGCAATCCCGTCGAAAGAAAGTGCGGAATTAACATTCTTTTGAAGTGTAGACGATATAAAGTTAACGTATAACGGTGGAGGAGTCGGAAAGTTGGACAGTGAAGGAGACCCATCAATCAGATGAGCACTAGAATATACTCTGCAATGACGTGACCGCTGCCCGCCATCCACTACCATGAAGAGGATGTCCTTTAGGATGTAAGAAGAATCTCAACCCCTCTTAACCCCCTAAAGAAAAGTTAAAGGTCCGGCGGCCCTGCAGGCGAGCCACGGGAGCGCGGCGCGCTAGGCGCGCCGCAATTCAGATGATTGGGTAAACCTCCCTCAGGGACACCCGCGGGGGGAGGGGGGGCCGAAAAGAGGTGACCGTCGAAATCCACCGATCGATACCCCGAACAATACCGGAGCGTACAACACCACCCCATCAAGCAGCCCCGGAGGAGGATTCAAGAAGTCTGAGGACCGAAGAAAGATCAATTAGCAAGCGAATTGGCGAGCGAGTAGAGCAAGCGATTATACCCAATGAACGATTGTGAAAGTGAGAGAGATAGGGAAGGGGAAAAGTGCGAGAGGAATAGCCAGCCAGGACAGCCTGGAAAAGAAAGCGTGAGTCCTTATACGCTAAAGCGTCCCATTTTCCTGCCGCATTTCTTTTGCTGCGTATGATATATCGTATTTTGTATCGCGAAACGGGTGGTGACGTCCGTTCATTCGCGACGTGCTCCGTAATTCCCTTAGTCCTTATTTGTTAAACCCGCGTCGAGGCTATAAACAAAGAAGCCGTGACTTCAGTATCCCGCTAACCGAATTTGCGTACTCGGCTGGACGTGGTCGAGGGATGGAGCATTTCGAAGTTTCGAGAGTTGTACTGTCCCGGGTTCCCCGCGTCGTGTAGTCCATCTCCTTGCTCCTTTGTGAGCTCCTTGAGCTGGCGCTCAAGAAACTCTAGACTCGCAACTACCCTGTATTAAAAATACGTTTTCAGTTTACCGTGCTAAATTATAATCCTTTCATCGGGCTTCCCCGACTTACTGTAGACGGGTTTCTGTCACACTGTATAGCGTTTGTATGTGCCAACTTATCAAAGCAATTGGCTTCCAGAGATCCATGCAACGCGATGGTGTATCTCAGTTCTACTATTCAAAGTTCACAATTAGAAGTATCAATAGAAATCACACTTCACGATGTTCTAAGTACATATTTCAAATTAGCATATATATTTATTCTTATTATATATTTTAGATGATTGTCAATAGATTGCCTTCACCAAATAACCCATTATATCCAAAATTCTATTTAATTTTACACCGTTCCATGACGTTCTAAGAAAATGTTCCGTATTAGTATGTATACTTACACTCTTCATATATTATAAATACGCCCCTATAAATACGCTAATAACTGTAATTTTCTGTGCATTGCATTATGCTTATCTGCTCCTACACATCAATGGAATGTGAGTTTAACAGTTTCCTCCAACAGGATTGCACTTCGTTGTGTCTACGTTTCAAAGCATTAGAGTTCTAATGCTCCATAAAATGTGGTGGCGCATCTCGTTTCATAGATTCAACATAAGTAAGTTATAATGTTCTAAGCAACGCATTATACTTACCTGCTTATAGAGTTCAAAGGAATGTGAATTCCACAGGACCTTGCAACGGCGTTTTGTAGTACCTACGCTAAGCTAAGTAGAGCTTTGGAAGTCAATCTGTTTGACAAGTTGGCACTTCGAAGCGCTATACAGTCACATGCATCTGTAAAAATTAAATATATAGTAATGTAGAACCCAGGAAGCAAATTGTATTGTATAGAACCTTACAACTTACTTACTTTTAAACGCAGACCTGAGAAGCGCCATCGCGTTACATGGACCATTGGAAATCAATTACATGAATAATTTCACATTCAGAAGCGCCATACAATTACATAGATATGTAGAAATTACATTCATTGCAATACCTTAATAGTTGCATAGAACCTAGTAACTATATTTACGTTGTACAGAACCTTACAACATTCTTACCTTGAAACGTAGAATTGAGAAGCGTTATCGGATTGCATGGACATTTGGATGTCAATTACATTGGCAAGTTTATACTTAGAAGTGGACACTTAGAATTGTCTTCGAAAGGTCCATGCAACTAGATGGCGCATCTTAGTTCCACGTTTCAAAGTAAGTAAAATATATGGTCTTATGCGATACAATTATGGTTACTAAGTTCTATGTTACTGTTTACGTAATTTATACAGATCAACGTTATTATATAACTCTTCTAAGTATCAACTTGTTAAAGTCTTGACATCCAAATGTCCATGTAACGCGATAGCGCTTTTCAGTTCTACGTTTCGAAGTAAGTAAGTTGTAAAGTTTTATACTACGCAGTCGTGCTTATCTTGTGTATTTTCTACAGATCAATGTAACTGTACCGTTCTTCTAAGTGTTAACTTGTCGAAGTAATTAACATCCGAAGGTCCACAAAACACAATGGCACTTCTCAATTCAACGTTTCAATGTAAGAAAGTAGTAAGCTTCTATACAAACAAAAACGATTACTTGGTACTACATTACTATTGCATGCAATTTCTACAGATCCATGTAACTGTTAGTTCATCTAACTGTCAACTTAGCAAAATACTTTATTTTCAAAGGTCCATGCAACGCGATGACACTTCATAGTTCTACATTTCAGCGTAAGTAGGCAAATTTCTATACGACGCTGTTATGCTTATGTGATGTCAAACTATCAAGTATGTAATTTCTACAGATCCATATAACTCTATAGCACTTCTAAGTGCCATCTTGTCAAAGTATTTGTCTTCCAAATATTGGTGCAACGCGATGACGCTACTCAGTTCAACGTGTCAATGTAAGCATCACGAAAAATATTATAAAGTGACTTAAAAAAATACGAGTGAGCAATTATTCACTCGACTCTTCATTTAATGTTTGAAATATAAAGTTTATTACAATATCGCGACGATACTTATGCAGAGTTTCACAGTATAGACCGAAAGATTAATCAAGACTGAAGACTAGTTCCCAGGACTATGTAGTTCTTAGGTGGTGGGGCAAAGACTTCAATCTTATTTCTTGGGAATCAGGGTGTCAGCAGGATGCGTGCCAGTGAGGTGATGACTCTGATCTTATTAAGTGGGAATAATATCTTCAATCTTATTTCTTGAAAATAAAGTATCAACAGGATGCGTGCTAGTAAGGTGACGCTAGTTTACTTATTGATACCTCTAGTTAAGAATGCCAACTAGTAAGGTTCTATGCAAGCAACAACGATGCTTACTTGGTTCTACATTACATTTGCATGGAATTTCGTGAGGTCCATGTAATAGTTAGCTCTTCTAACTGTAAAATGGACAAAGTAAATGACTTCCAAAGGTCGATGCAACGAGATGGCGCTCCTTAGTTCTACGTTTCGAAGCAAGTCAGTTGTAAGATTCTATACAACGCAGTTATGCTTATCTGGTGCTACATTACAAAGTATACAATCTCTACAGCTCCACGTAGCTGCACCGCTCTTCTAAGTGCCACATTGTCAAAGTGATTGCCTTGCAATAGTCTATTCAATGCGATGTCGCATTTCATTTTAAAACTCGAAAGTAAGTACACTGTAATGTTCCATGACATTCATTAAGCTAATCTGCTTATATACTTCAAAATAATGTGAATTCCATAGGTTCTTGCAACAGGATTGCATTTCGTAGTGTCTACTTGCCAGATCAATATAGTTCCACTGCTCCAATCAATGCGATGGCGCATCTCAGTTCAGCGTTTTAAAATAAATAAGTTGTGATGTTCTGTGCAACAAATTAAGCTTATCTAACTCTACACATTCAAGACAATGTAAATTACACAGTTATATGCAACGGGACGGCGCTTCACAGTATCTTCGTGTCAAAGCAATGGAGGCTTAATGCTCCATGCAATGCGATAGCGCATCCCATTTCAATGTATCAAAGTAACTAATCTGTAATCTTCTATGCACAACATTATGCTTATCTGCTTCCACACTTCAGAAGAATGTGAATTCTACAGTTGCACGCATCGGGATGGGACTTTGTAGTGCCTGCGTATCAAAGCAAAAGAGTTCCAATGCTCCATGTAATGCGATGGTGCATCTCATTTCAACGTTTCAAAGTATGTAAGCTGTAACCTTCTATGCATAGCATTATGCTCATCTGTCTCTACACCTTAAAAGAATGTGAATTCTACAGTTCCATGCAATGAAATGTCAAATATCATTCCAACGATTCAATGTAAATAAGTTGTAACATTCTATGCATAGCTTTATGCTTATCAGCTTCTACAACTCAATAGAATGTTAATTATACAGTTCCTTGCAACGTGATGGCTCTTCATAGTGTGTGCTTTTCAGAGCAATAGAGTTTTGGATGTTCCATGAATTGCGATGACACATCTCATTTCAACATTTCAAAGTACGTTAGTCATAATGTTCTATGCACTATGCTTATCAGCTCTCTATAGCTCAAAAGAATGTAGGTTCCACTGTTTCCAGCAACTGGATTACGCTTCATGATTTTTAGGTGTCAGAGTACTAGAGCTGTTATGCATAACGCGATGCATAAAACATTACAGCTTGTTCCACCAACCATCATATTACATGGAGCATTAAGACTCCATTGCTTAAGCACGTGGACCCCATGATGCGCCATCCCCCTGAAAGGAACTGTAGAATTCACGACGTATAATGCGTCGTATGAAATATGTGGAGTTGTTCGGAATTTGACTTTTATATTCGGTGGTGCTTTCAGAAAAACTGCAAGGTTCACGCGTACGTTTCATTTTGTAAGCATCTTCACTCGTCAAGCCTTCAAGATTAACTGAACTCTCTTTGGCAGCCGAATCATTTGTTTCTTTTGTTTCTTTATGAATATTTGTTTCTTTATGAAATACTTTCCGTGACTCCTCGCGAATTGGAGCCTTACATGTGTGCGTAGTCAAACGGTATCAAAACACTCTCATATACAACACGTATGTATCTTATATTCTTAACAGTGAGAACCTAACCAGAAGGAAAATACATCAATAACTGTAATAGGTGACCATTTCACCTTCTGCAATGAATTCAACTTAATTTCTCTACTGTCTTTAAACTGCGCAACAAATGAAACTAACTTTTCGCGATAGTTTAATGGAGACTGTGAAAATTGTAACAATGTGTAGGGCTGATAATTCTAACTTATCTAGATATCTATTTAGATTAAGAATATAAATTATTTTATTCCTATCTTATCTATACTATATACCTCTTACTACTATCTTATTAGCTGCCTTTCTATTCCAACCCTACTACTAATATCCTTATAATTGGTGCCATACTCGGTAGTGACATTGTATTTTTGTTGGCGTTCTCTAATACGTAAGTTGGTTTTAACCTATCTATCGTTATTCTGACGTCTTTCTCGCATATTCTTACTTCTAAAATTTTCTTGCTTCTAGATATTACTTTGAACAGTACTTCCTACGGATTTTGCAACGGTCTTTTGACAGACGTACGAAGACGTGTGAGGTGGTTGTCAAGTCTTTTATTACAAATACCTTCTATTCACCGTGTCTCGATGCTTCGACTGGGCAAATCTTTCTAAAGTAAGCCTGTAATTGTCTAATCGTTTTGGCTAGCTCTATTGCATTGCCGGTCGTTGCAGGAAAATACTCGGGTGGCAAGCGGAGATTCCAGCCGTGTACCAATTATGCGGCTGATGCTGCTATATCTTTGCGATAGGCCATTCGAATGCCTAGCAAGACTACAAGTAAATCATCCGCCCAGGTCCCGTCATCGTGGCACTTCAAGACTGCTTTTAATTGCCTGTGGAAGCCTTCCACAAGGTCGTTTTCGCCGGGATGATACGCTATTATTTTAATGTGATTTGTTCTTAATATTGCATTTAAACAATGGAATAACTGCGGCGTCCCAAAACTCGTGACCCACCCCGCGACGAATGCTCTCGCGACTGTTTCTGATTCGATGCTCTCAATGGCGAATGCTTCGGGCCATCGAGTGAAACGATGGATGCAGGTGAGATAGTATTTGTCGCCTCGCGGTGTTGGTAGCGATCCTCCTAGATCGCATCGTATCGTGGGCGTGATCGTTTCTACGCGTGACAAGACCACCGCGATTTCATTGCCTTTCCCGCTAATATGCCTTATATAAATCGTAAATTGGCTGATGAAATCAAGGTACCTGAACTGTCATGACGTACACTTTTCTGGCTTCTAATTAAACGCGTGCGTTAAAGGTTTGTGATCGGTGTAGACGACGAATAAGCGACCGTCTACCACGTGTCGGAATTTCCTGATTGTGGAATATATCGCAAGCAATTCCCAATCATATGTGCTGCACTTTTTCTGAGTAGACGAGGGAGTCTTCGCACGGAACGTTAGCGGTTCCCACGATTTGCCTAATCGCTGCTGCAGTGTTGCGCCGAGCGCAAAATCTGACGCGTCTACGACAACCGCGAGTCATGCCGAGTTCGACGGGTGGACTAATAACGTAGCGTACACAAACGCGTTTGTTAGCCTCTAGAAAGCTTCTTTGGCTTCGGGTGACCAATGAAGTGCCGCGTATTCCTTTGGCTTCCCTTTTAGAAGTACGTTAATTGGCGCTAGCAGATTCGCGGCGGTACGTATGAAGCGACGATAGAAATTGACCATACCGAGAAATCTACGTAGCTGTTCGATCGTTTGTGGCTTGTGAAATTGAAATATTGTGCGTACTTTATCAGGTAATGGCTTCGTGCCGCGTTCGTCTACACCTGCGTTCGTCACCGCAAAAATGTATTTCTGGTACGGGGAATACGCATTTCGATGTATTGACTACGATTCCGTAGTTTTCTAGTCGTCCAAAGAGTTTTCGGAAATGTTTCTTATGTTTGGTCTCGTCCCTAGATGCGAATAGTATATCGTCTAGGTACGCATAACAGAAGTCTAGACCTCTAGTAGTACGGTATCATTGAATAACTGGAACGTTTGCGTGGCATTTCGCAGTCTGAATGGCATCGATACATATTCGAATAATCCGAATGGCATTGTAATCGCGATTTTCGGGATGTCATGTGTTTGTGTGAAATTCGGCGAACATCTGATTGTATGCGCAGTTGTCGCTGATTGTCCGTCTCGGTGGTGTGGCGTCGTCCCCTGGCAGAAAATGACGGTGTCTGGACCAGCAGTCATTTGTTACCGAGATCCACCAGTAACCCGTACTGGCTCAGGAAATCGGCGCCGATCATAGATCTGGAGATGTCCGCAATGATGACACTCCATGGAAATGCACGTCGGAATCCGATGTTCAGGTTGATCGTCCTGTCGCCGTAGATATTTATTACAATGTTGTTAGCCGCACATAGCTGGTACTTTGTCATCTGAATTCGGCCTTTTATACGCGTGCGAGGATACACGCAAAGGTCTGAACCGGTATCAATCAAGACTTCTTCCTTCGTTGCGCGATCGGTGACGAACAAGCGGCTAGTCGCTGGACCCTTACTAGTTGCCGCGTTCATTGACATCCCTCCTCGTTTCCCGAAAGGAAACCGCACAGCGAACGGTACCGCGTGGATGAGGTTCCAAATTTCCAGTGGTACCAACAATGCTTGAGCTTGGCTAGTGAACTATTGCGAGTAGTAATCTTCGAACTCGAGCGGCGGCTGCAGAATCTCGTGTCTGGACGCGAATTTGAGAGCAAAATTTTCGATGCTCCGATATTTCGAGCTCCAATCTTTTCAATCGTTTTAATAAGAGCTCGGTGGTACTGATCAGCGTTATGCTAATTACCTCCTGTGCGGTCCCATCGTGGATTTGGTCCGCTGTTTTGGCTAATTTGTTTAGCAGGAGGTTTGTTTGGGCCGCGACAAAAGCCCTGGCCATAGCCGGGTGGCGAACGGACCAGAACGGCCTTAAGAATTCATCGGACACCGTAGTTCCTGCCAGGTCCCTCATATGACATAAGAACTGCGCCGGCGTCCTATCTCCTTTTTCCTCCTGTTCTAGTAAACGGCGAATCTTTTGTGCTTGCAAGAAGGATAATCTAAGCACTTGTTCTGCCTTCAGCGTTTCATACTTCTGAGTCTCCAGCGGGTTGCTAAAAATATCTTGAACTTCGATGGCGTACTTTGGTTCTAACTGAGACATTCTTTAATCGAGCTTTGTACTGCCGGCTGTGACGCTGTTCGTTATCGATACGATCACAACGAATGTATGAATTTAGCCAGAGCGAAAATACATCAGTAAACGTCAAGGATGGCCATTTCATCTTTCACAATGAATTTCAGTTCATTTCTCCGTCATTAAATTTCGAGGTAAATGAAACTAACTTTTGCACTGCTGGTCACTACAGACATTCCAGCTTACTTGCATTGAAAGGCTGATATGAGATGCGCCATTGGATTGCATGGAAAATTGGAACTTCATAGCTTTGACACTCGGACACTATGAAGCGCCATCCCGTTGCATGGAACTGTAGAAATCACCTTCTTTTGAAGTGTAGAAGCTGACGGGAATTATGCTATGCAGAGAAGGTTACAGCTTACTTGCTTTGAAACGTTGAAATGAGAAGAACCATCTTGTTGCACAGAATATTTTTTATTACTTACGACGAATTATAGGACTGAGATGCTCCACCTTGTTGCAAGGAAACATAGAAGCTACTCACATTGACAAGTAGACACTCTGATGCGACATCCCTTTTCGTGGAACTTTATGAGTTACTTTGAAACGTAGGACTGTGAAGCTGCATCGCGTTACATGGAGATTTAAAAAGTTCTCACTATGAAACGTAGAAATGAGAAGCTCTATGATGTAACTTTGCATCTTACGTACTCTGGATCGCATATAGTGATACGGACCATCACTTTACATAAATATATAGAACACACATTGCTTTAAACGTTGAACTGAGAATTTGAGAACTTCCTCTGATACGTTGATAGTGAGGAGCTCTATTGGATTTCATAGAACTTCAGAACTTACTTGCTATGAAACGTAGGCAAATAAGGACCATCGCGTTACTTAAAACTTTAGAACTTGCTTACTTCGACAAAGATTTCCATTGGCTTCGTCCGATCTTTTAGAAGAGTTCTTGACGTTTGCAATATTACTTTGCAAGATTACTTTTCACGTTTGTAATATTTTTAAATGTATTCGAGGTGTAATCGTTTAAGTTTTAAAATGATCAGTTAATGTTGATTAGTATTTAGTAACTTGGTTATAAACATATCTGCATAAGATTTAATCCATATGTTTATAAGCCTGAAATTTATGCAGTCATTTGTTAATCACTTATTGCTCAAACAGCAAAGATTCTGACCGCTTCAGAATGGTTGACTTTCATTAATTTTCTTAAAAATTGAAATACTGTCCAAGTGCTTGCATTAAAGATTGTAATTAAGTTTTCCAAAATATTTTACCTCTTATAGATGAATTCTGGAATTGAAATTGAATGTTTTATTTTTCTAACTCCTGTTTAGAACATATTTCCATTGGAATGTTCAAGTATTTTTCATATTCGTAAATGTTGAATATGTTTAGTTGGTTCTCCAATTTAATATTTAGAATTTCCTGAGAAATATTTTTTATCGTAGTGAGCTATATAATTGCAATTAGAGTACTTTATGAAAGAATAATAACAGAGAGGTATGTTTCCAGTCTTGTAGTTTTGTAAAGATTATTTTGTCTTATTATTTAAAATGAAATATTAAGATTTGTTTACAATCTAATGGAGTTCAATTACCTTTTGATTCAAATGCATAATGAAAATCTTTCATAGTTCAACAATTTGGTGAGCTGTCCTCGGGAATCCGCAGCTCAATACATATAAAATGGACGACGAACGAACAGTCTAACCAAACGTAATCAAACCGATTTTTCAATACTAATGTTATCATGTTTAACTTATCCTGCAAACTATGAAAATGCCCTTCGAACAGTGTTTATTGACTTCCTTCCACCACTGTTTACAATACGTATGTTTCATTTACTATCAAAACCGTAAGTATTATCGCCTTTCTTTACTTTTTATAGTCTTCAATAGCTTCATGTTACACGTCGTTGAACTCGTTTTAAAATACTCTATCGTATAACGGAAGAATGATTATACCAACTCATTTTAAAAAATGAAGGCAACCTTCAAATGTCCAGCATATCTCCACTTACAAAAAACTATAATACTTATAATATATTTGTTTTTCTGGAATTTAGCCAAAAATCAGTGTTCACGATGTCGACAGATGAATGTATTTGCCTTACAATTACAAGAGCGGACAGTTTCGAATGTAGAATATTCAGTTTCTGCGCTAACCGAATCATTGCAAACGTTAAGTAAAGTGCATGCCTTTCAAAACAGTCAGATGCAAATTACGATACAACGTTCTCAAGAAATGGTACGTGTCACTCTTTTTTAGTTTCCGTTTCTTTAATCAAAGGAAATTTAATTGAAATATCCGTAAAATTTAAGGACAAAAAGTTATTATACATAGCAACATATATGATGATGATAAGGGATAAGTATACGGAACTGGAAATGGAAAGTCGCGAGCAGAAAAAGAAACTGATAGAACTGGAAAGTAGATTGATACATCCCTCAAATGATGCTTCTACGTCAATAAAATCGGTTAAACAAACAACTGCTGCAAAAATCAGGTGTAATCAATATTACTGTCGCTCAAAAGCTATAATAGAATTGGAACGAAATGGATATAAAACAGGCAATTATATCTATACGTTCTATTCTATGCAAAGGCAAATTTTTCAAAGAGAAAAAATGTATTACTTACAAATTACTTATGTTCGAAGAGATCTCATTAATTTAGGCTTCCTGTCTTGCAGAACTAATCATTCATTTAACATGGAAAGGGGACGAGGAATAGTAAAAGGTCTTCATATTTCATAGTCTCACTCGATACGTCGAATGGATCACGTAAAATATCGGACAGTAATTCCATCTACACCTTTAGACCTTAAATATATAATTACAAGAACATATTTAATACCGTTTTAATAACATTTTTCTAATTATTTATAGCTATTCCTAATAAATATATGTTAATCGAATAAGTTGCTTTACCAAGGAATAAAACAATCTGAGGATTACAAATCTGAGTATTACATAACAAAAGTGCGTTACATATATAATGTTACATGTAACAAAAGATGAATATCAAAAAGATCATACATAAGTTGAATCCACAATGCGGACATAGAGATACAGAAACGGCAAAGGTTCCAAACAATAATTAGCAAAATTCAAAAAGGGAGGAGTGAAAATTTATCTCCTTAACGATGATAAGAAACAAGTCTGCCTCATGCATTACAATCTCTCAAACAACCAGCGATTGGCACGTCAATGACAACGGATGGAACGAATTCCGAGGCAGGACTGTGCTAAGGCACTGCACCTACTCAGCTCTCGTAACGGCATACTCTTAGTACTGGGGCGACCCTCGTATCACGGCACTATTAATGCACCGCGATATAGCACACAGGCTACATGGCCATGGCAATGATACTATTAGCTCACCATAGCTACACGTGTGGTAGTAGCGTAGGCTGACATTTACTAATAGGGAAGCTGTTTCCATAAAAAATTATAAACGAATATGAAAAATGACTAAACTAAGCAAGTTATTTATTTTGATTCCAAAATAGATACACCGGCTCCAAACAAAGTTACAAGAACTCGATTTTATTATTTTCCATAAACTAGCTTGATACGGCGATTTCTTCCATAGAGTCGTTAATTACTTTATCATAAAAATATATAAATTTATTTTATATATATATTTTTTCAATGCATCGTTACAAATTCATGCAGTTGAGGGTTATATTAAATACGATGACAGCATATTGTTTAAGAAATTACACAAGGCGAAGTTATGGACGCAACAGCATGAATTTTTATTTTATAAGTAATACTAGTTGTACCCGTTCACACGTTGCTGCATTTGAACAAAAAGGCAGTATTGATACCTGAAACATAATTTATTAATGATCAAATGTATACAATACATCAAAATGAAAATTAACAATAAAATTATCCCTACATATATGTCACTTGAATATAACATATGTACAAAACATAGATATATATAGTTAATGGTAGAATAAACATGCTTCTTCACTTGTGATATTAAACAATATTGCAAACGAATTTCAATTGAACAATAATATAAGTAATTATTAAATATCATCATGAAATGAATGATATTTGATGACTAATGGTGAGCTTTACCTTAGTAGTGCTTGTAAATATACAACATTATTTGTTTTCCTATCTGATGCAAGAATAAATAAATTTGATGGTTTTCCAACTCGTGAACACCCAACGTACAGCTGTCCATGTGAGAAGCATGGATTTATCCAATTTAATCCACATACTTGCAATGATTGTCCCTGTACTTTGTTAATGGTCATTACGAAGGCAAGTCGTACAGGAAACTGTAGACGTTTGAAGTCAAATGGAGTATCCGTTGGTATTATGGGAATGCGTGATAGTAGCACATGTTCCCCTTGGTGTTTTCCCTTTAAAATGGTTGCCTCAATTATGTTATTCATTAATTTTTTTACTGATAGCCTAGTCCCATTGCATAGTCGCGGCGGATTTATATTTCCCAGAAGGATGATTGGGGAACCAATTTTCAAAGATAAAATATGCGGTGGCATTCCTTGTAGATCCAATGAATTAAAAAATTCTATTGGATAATTAACTGATTCATCGTGATTGACAACAGTATCTATGGATTTATATGTTGTTTCTTCATCAGGTACTTCATTTTGAATTGTGGAATTTATTAAATTCACATCAATGTTTTTGGCTGCCAATATAGCACGTTCACTAACCCATTGATTATTTTTATAATTCTGCGATACATTTGGAAAAACTTTGGCACTCAATTCATCAGTGGATTTTACAATGTGACAAAAGTTTTCTGGTAATGTAATACAATATGTGGATTCGTCCATTTCTATTTTACCATTCCCAATATCTAACAATTGTTTTGCAAATCGTTCAGAAGATTCATCTTGTTGTAATTGAACAATTATATATATATTGGTCTATAAGGCATATTGGTCTTTTACCGCCATAACACTGATGATTTGAGACATGCATTCAATTCATCTGCAGGTGCTGAACGTGGTATAACTGGTAGAGTTTGACGAAAATCGCCAGCTAGCAAAATGAGTGCACCACCAAAGAGCTGTTCATTTCCTCTCAAATTTTTTAATCTGCGATTGAGTGCTTCCAATGATTTCTTGTGTGCCATGGTGCATTCCTCCCATATTACAAGCTGACATGATCTCAGTACTTTTCCCATCCCAGAATATTTGCTAATATAACATGTTGGAGTTTCAATTACCTGCATATTTAATGGCATGTTCGACCACCATCCGAAAGAGTTGCTGCAATATCAGATGATGCAATAGCAAGTGCAATATTATTTTGTGATCTTATAATTGCCAGAATAATTGAAATAAGAAAAGTTTTACCAATGCCATCAGGTGCATCTAAGAAATATAAACCACAACTCTTGTTAGATATTGCATTTATAATTGTGCCATATGCTGTTCGTTGTTCTAATACCAATTTCGGCAGATTAATTCGAACAAATGTTTGTAATTCATTAACATCGAAGTGCGCTTCTCGTTGTACATCACGATCGAAAATGTCATTACCAGATCCATTTAGTAATCATTCCCAATTCTGTCAGTGACTTGTTGGCTATTGTCAAACATACATCCTCAATTAAAATCAATACCGCATTGTATATATTTGATGTACATTGAATGTTGAGATTAGCATTTATTCTACGCATGCGATGTAAAATGTCTTCACTCATATAGTTTTTATATTTTTCCCGAAGATCCTTTGGATTAGCAGGAAAATATGTAGTTAGTATGATGGAAAATAGTGTACGTATCTGCTGTGTTTGAGCTGTATTAGAAGCATCAGCGAGTGAAATATCCCAATGAGCATCGTTTTCTAAGAGAGTTTTAACTTCTGGTAAGCCTCACGAAATGTGGCACACACATGGCCATTGACCGTTTTTAATTCTGGGAAAGATGTTGGTCCACAAACATTGATTAATAATAATCATAGGTAAAAGCATTCTGCGTTATTTGGATGTACAGTGTACAGACGACCCAATGCATTTGTGGAATATAAATTTAGGTATCCTTGTACTGCTTTACCTTTTTTACGACGCTGAAATTTTCTTATTGATGTATTCCACGTAAAATAAATTGATACTTCAGAGTACAGTAGTGTCCTTGCAAAGGTATCATTTTTACATAATGTGAAAAATTCAGTTAATGTTGTTGGCGGTGGTGACATTGCTCTTGCACGTACATTTTCTGATGTAAAATATACATGCTGCCCATCTTCAAGATGTACTGCTAAATGAACAACCGTTGGAAATCGCTCATGAATGGAGAATGATAAAATACGCCATACAGCCTCATTGCTACTTATGTAGCGTCTCAGCTAATATTGGGTGACTTCATCGTTAGATGCAGTTGTATTTTCCACTCCAAACACTGCCATGTCGCTTCCTTTGTTCGTATATTTGCAAATATATTTTATAGCTTTCATTGAATTGCAGTACTCAATATTTACGTATGCGTTATACGTTTTTAGTAGTAATGGAGAATATGGTACTACCCAACGATTATCAACATCAATAGTATTGTTGAGTACTTTTAGTTTATTGGATTTTCCACCATCTTTGGTAGATCGTCGTCGATAGAGTGGATATCCATCATTGCCTGTAATAGTTTCAGCAAGTAAGTCTCTAGGATACCGCTTTGTGCAATTTCCATCTGACATGCATGGTGAATTATTATTTAGTGAGCGACATGGACCATGAATCATATTTTTTGAGACAATATCGTGTAAGTCTTTATCAATTTTAATGTCTGATATTTCTGCAGAGATGATTTCATCAATTCTGTTTGGTGTTATTTTTCCCATCATCCATATTAAAATATGCGCATGTGGTAAACCATTATTTTTGCCATTCAATGGAATACATCCAACAGCGCGTCTCTCCAAATACATAGTGTTTGACAATAAAATCTATTAAAGATTTTCATTTTTGTTTAAATACACGCGCAGAAATATCATGACGATCTGATGGTGATTGTCCAATTAATAAACGCTTCTTCATTTCATCCCATGCTCGGTTGCGTGTAAATGTGATGAAAAAATCTGGACGACCATATGCACGAACATACGTCATTGCATCTTGTGCATATTCATGCATGTGTCTTGGGCTGTCTGTAAATGTGGATAGTAAAATGACCATTTTTCCCAATTCACTAAGATTGCCATCAATTACAACTGCATCACGTAAATGGATGTACTCTTCGGAATGCAATTTGACTTGATTTAGTAGTATGTAGAGCAGTCTTTCACTTTCTATTTTTACATACATGTCAACAATGTATTGATGAAATAACTGTCTATATTTCAATATATGATTATCAGCATTCTCACAAATCATCGCTCGATATGCATAATAATTCATAGCACTGACCTTTTTGTGAATGTCCACACTAGTTGTAGGATTTCTCAAATTAATATTAAAATAATATCCATCCTCTCCCTGCAAAAATAGAATGGGATATTGTAATGCATCATATAAACGATGCGTTTCTGATACTTGGATTGCTGGACGTCACCATTTCTATGACGAAGAATTATATCGCGAGAATTAAATTCTTCATCAACTATGACAATTGCCACTTCATCGATCGTTGGTGCGTTGAATTGTCTCCGATGTTGACCAATAGGTGTTTTACTTGCCTTTATTATTACTTTGTAATCGTCAAATGGCAGTTGTTCAATGGCAGTTTTAAATAATTTAATTAATTCATTATGTTGTACAAACAAATTTTGTAATTCAGCGATAATCTCTCGTTTACTACTCATATTCAGTTGAAACCGTCTGTTGATTTGTTCGCCAGTATTTCCTATAAAATATATCCGAAGATATTTGTGATCAGCATTTGGCAAGGGCAGTAGTGATTCAACATGGTGATAAATTTGCCCTTATACTTTAAATGTTGGCATATATTTTGCGCTAACGATATTCGTTGCTCCGAACGGTATCATTTGGAAGCATGAATTGTACTTGGGTATATTTTTCAAATAATTTTTGATTTACTTGTTTCACCTGATACTGAAGTTAATAATGGTTCAGGTGGTGAACGCAAATCTGGTAACTTTACATTTCCACCTGCACAGCACATATCTGGTGCTTCATTTTTAAATTTTTGAGCACCATAATACGTACACTTTTTATCCATTTTTCCAATAATTACACTTTGGTGAATACTGTATTTGTCAAGGGGATTGTAATTGAAACCACATAAATTCAGGTCAGTATGTATCGTGCGTCTTGTCTATGTCCTGCGAATTCGATTCCTTTGCTGCCTTGCTTGCCTCTGTTCACTCGTTTCTAATGATCGAGCAAGAGCAGTGTGAACTCGATCTCTTTTTTGTCTAGCATGCCTCTGCTCACTTGTTTCTGAAGCTCGTTTTTCTCTTGGCCTTTTTGCTTGATTTGTAGATCGACCCGTGGCACTTCGCTTTGCTGGTATAATTGTGGGGTTAAATAAAACGTATTTCCAATTATTTTCTTCAGCTGGAGATCAATAATATTTTTATTTATTTACGTATTAATAATTTATTCTCGTATTAATAATTGTAAAAGTTTGTTGACTGCATTTTTGTATTTATTAGAATTTTCTGGCGAAAAACGGAACGTCAAACGCATTAATGTTGTTTTTTGTAATTTAAATTAATTTGTTAAAATCATAAAGGAACTACAATTTCTATATTTAAAATACTTTAAATTTTAATATAATTTGTAATATTCAACCAATAATTGAAAAAATATAAATAAAACGATTCAATATTTTATTTACCTTGTGCTTCATATTTTTATTTTGATTACAACTGTTATCATGGGTTTGTTATTTTTTACAGTTTAATTTGTTTTAATAAAGTAAATTCTATGAGTAAATTTCATGAGTAAAAATTTAATTTTTCAATTTATTCCTGGTTACACGTTTAATAAATATTACTAAGTAAATGTTATTTTGATATTTTTGGGATATTTGTTCGGGAGCACCTAGTAGTTGGTTCAGCGCCAGGTGATAAACATATACAACAAGGAAAGCAACGTAAACTGATTTAAAATGTTCAAGATTATATAAATTAAACTATTATACTTTTATAATCCATGTAGCGTTTCTGTTCTTTGTAACTTACAAAGAGTCTTAAAAGTGTAACGCAATGTAAAAAAATTTGGAAAAAAAGAAAGCAGGCCTTAATCTCAGATAAAGGAACCTTGGATCTTGGTAATTATCAAAATGAGAACAATTCAAAAAAATCTGGAGTCGACACATTGGAAGAAAAATTCTTCCAGTGAAAAATGCTATATGCAGTGCAATAGCAGCTTCACATCCCCTTGATATTCTACAGAAAATATTATGCCATTTTACTCGATTTACTAGAATCGAAACAATGAAACCTATTTGGTGGTATTTCTACAACTGCTACCATAGCCACACACACGCACACACGAAATCCATCAAGATTAAAGATACTGTGTATGTATTGGAGGATGCGTGCAATAAGAAAGGATTATTATATGAATAAATTGTAGAATTCCATTTGTAATTGATAATTAGATTATAAACATTTATATCCTTTTATCAGAAATTTATATAGGACAAAATTGCAGCACGCAGGTGTGTAAATATCACTTTGCGATCTCATTTCATTTTGGCAGTTATACTTATATATAAGCATCCATCCAAGCATAAAGCTTGATAATCTTTATACTATAAAATAGATATGAAACATTAGACCTTTTGCTGGCGTTGGCCTATTTTATTATTTTTGGAATTTGTGAAGCAGCTAGAAATATAATAACAAAGTACTTTACATCTTTGCTCACTGCTTCCAAAGAAAATATTAAATATGAATAACTATGTTCATTTCATTATAAATATATGAGTAAAGTTCAATCGACATAAATAAATATTGACAAACGTGATTTATTTAATTTTTATCATATAAAACATATTACAAAATTGTATAAGAATACATTTTACTTTAGTTTGTTTGATATTTTAAATATTTTATATTATCATGTTAAACTTTTACAAAAAGAAACAAAATTTTTATAAGTAGGAATAATTTTTCCTTAATTAGTTAATATGTCGGTTCTTTTTAAGAAGACGGTATTTAATTTTTGGAACTAAGTTTTGACTTTAAATTGTCCATTAATCTCTCTAATTTCATTGCTTTTTCTAGATTACCGCCAATTTTCAACTTTCCCATTACGGCTTTGTCGATGCAAGTTTAAATTCTCCGAAAGATATATAATATTATGTTATTAGTAACATTATTTTGCATTTCTAATTAATATGAACGCAAAAAATATATTTTTTTTTTATGAGAAAGCATTGTGAGAAAATTTTGAGAATCCATTGTTAATGTTGTACCTAGTGGTTGACTAGGTTCTCCTCTCCCTGCCGCACCTTTTTACCATTTTTAAGATCCACGAACCGTGTACCGGCTTCGTCACCTTTAAAATTTACGAAATTTACATATTGTAAATTTTTGCAAATGTGATATTAATAAGCTTCTGAATTATGGTTGCTTGGGCAACTAATCAGACTGATCTATGATGTGCTATAATGTACGAGGTCTAATAAATTTTTTATTATTTGAACTTACAGCTTTGTTAACAAACTTGCTGTTTAAATTAGTTTGAATGACAGTTAATATTTGCATGATCTTTTCCTCTGATTTATCTGTATAATTTGTCGTTCTATTCAATTGTTGTTTATAATTATCCAATTCTGTATGTTCCAAATTCTCCACCAGGAAGGAACCAGGCAACAATTTATCTTATCAATAATATTTATATTCTGTAAAGTAAATTGATTTGTTTACTAAAATATAAATTATACATTCATGTATGAATTGTAAACCTTTAGTTAATTATTCACACCTGGATTACACGCATAATACGGGTAAAATCAGACATTCCTTCAGTTTTGTAATATTGGCCCATCGATTACAGACCGATTAGTAACAGATTTACTGTCTGTACAAAATAAAAGCGTACATTGCATCACCCATTATTTCCAGCTACCCACTGTCTTTGACTAGACTCCATCCACAGCAATACCATCATTTTCATACTCATCGGCCCTTCCAAGAGCACACATTAACATACCAAACTTATATATTATATAAGCGATACGAGTTTGAAACCATATTCGTTTAATTTTTATACTTAGTGGTGGGCTAATATTTACTATATGAGAATTTGTGCCTTTCTTTGAGTATGATAAGCATACTTTGATATTATTTACAAGATCATAATTTTTCATAACAATGGATTCTATGCCTGGTAGATGTAATAACGCTAACATTATTATCCCTTTCAGCACTGAGTTGTGCGGCAAATGGTTTTGCGAGAACCCATATGTGGCGTTCGTTGTTGTCAGACCGGTGAAGTCATCTTTGTGAAAACTGCTCAACCTGTTCGCAATTCTGTTTCAGCAGTGATTGAAGAGACGGCGAAACGAGTCAACACATACCTACGGATGGGTGTTCCCATTAAGAATAACTTATAACTTACTGACGGATGGTGCTGCCGGCGGTCTGTTACTCACAATCGACAGACGGCTGGTGTTGCATGTGGTTAATAATCCATAAATTACTGACGATTGGAGCCACCAACAATCGATAATATATGCTTTCACACACGGCTGGTGACCAATAGTACGTAACTCAAGGCTTATCAGCGATTGGTTTACTTTAAACCCGGCCACGGAAGGGGGCACGAGCATGTTTCCTCGCCACTTAGGGCATACGCGACGAGATAAAAATGCCCATCCTAGCCCCCTAGCTAGCCACAGCTTCGGTCCGGGGCTAGGAAAAAATATGGCACCACTATTATCGTCATTTGGGCATGCCTATCATACCCATCCGTTTATTAAATACGTGGCTGCACATAGCCACACCCATCATCGCTAGTCGCTCTCTTTGAGGAAAGGACCCCTTTTAGTCTTGACTCATAGCCCGCGTAAGGACTTTGATCTACGAATTGATTGGATAAGTGTTAAAGTTAATATGAGAGATTCCAACTGTCCCATACATATTCGATAAGGGAAGAGCAGGGCTGCGATGGGGCAGAACCTGAGTGGATCTCTCCCCCGACCCACACCAATCTGAATGCCCTAGGCCATCCACCTAAGGCACATTCCGGGGGAGGGGGGGAGGGCACGAGGAGGTTTGATGCGAGGCTAAGGTGTGAGAGGCTATGTTTTCGCGTCATCAACCCTGTGACCTTATCACCGGGACCATCGCTATTCTTGGATACTAGGCGCCAACGGGCCGCCCGACATCTACGAACGCGTATGGTAGTTTATGGTGCATCCCCACCCTATCACCGACTGGTAGGAGCCTGCGGTAGGTAATTCACGATATATCGACAGTAAGTGATGCCTGCGGTCGATAGCTCACGATATTATAACGGCTGGTATTGCCAATAGTCGGTAATTGACGAATTATCGACGGCATTGCCAGTTATCGGAAATCCATTTCTTACTTGGCTTAACTTAATTTAACATGCTCTAAACTTAATTCAAACAAGCTAACCTCAGTTACACATATTCTGACTTAACCTGCCTTCACTCAAATCTAACCCAATCTAACACAATCTAACTTTACCTTTTCATACATAAACAAATCAAACCTATGCTTTCTTAAATCTAACCCAACATAACCGAACACCCTACAATCATTCCTAAACATAAACCAACCTACCATACCCTAGCAGAGACTATCTAAATGTAACATAAACACACTTTCATCTCGGGACGGAAGCAATCTCCGTAACTTTCTCAGCGATGAGTCTGTGCAAGTAAGCCTTCCGCACTTACGGAATTGCAGAGATCCGCTCCGATTAAACTCTTATTCAAGTAATGTAATGTAATTGTCGGCAGGTTCAATCGGAGCGGGTCCGCATCGGATACAGGAGCGCCTTCGGCGAAATGAAAACGAACAGTCGGAAAAGAGTAAAACTTTACTAAAAAATCGTACGGTAATCCGATATTTCGACGCGTATCTAACATACATCTTACTAAAACGTACTTCGAAAAATACAAAGGATAAGAGGATATATTCTCCAATGTATGACATATATAAATCAACGGATGCAAGGGAGAACACACGATCTCGTAAGGACAAGGTACAACGAAATAGACGATATCGTGAAACAAAATAAAAAAATCGAAAAGCTTAAAATGAAAATAATAATTTGGATTGAACAAATCAATATCACTAATCCCGGTAGGCTTAATGCAAAACGTATGACTACGAATCGGTTGGAGTATAAGATAGGTGCTGGTCGCGGTTCGAGTGGCCCTGGGAGTCCTTCGCCCGCATCGGGGCAGGAAGTAGGATGGTGGAGGGCATGCAGCCCCGACCCCCTCCCCCTGGCGTGAGCGAGACTTCTGTGCATATGCTGCTGAGAGGTGCTACCAGCTCGTGATTCGGAATCAGACCCATCGAGTCCTGGCAGAAGATTAAAGGTTGGGCAGGCGGTTCGGAGCCCTCTGTCGATGACACAAAAGGATAGGGGAATAGAAAAGGATACGAAAAGCGTATATAATGGAGAAAAAGGAAGCCCCGGAAGGAAGAACAGACACGAAAGGAGAAGCATCAGGAGCCGAAGTAAGGGAACCAAAAAGAAGGAGCAGGATACTGGAAAAGCTACCAATAAGAATAACGTCTACACTCTCAAATAGAAGACCAGGCAGCCACACATCAGACGTAATGATGAATATTATGAGCGAGAATACGGCGAAGCTAATGACATATTAGAAAACGTTAATGGGAAACATCAGGCATATAAAAAGGAACTGACATTGAACACTTGATCGAACTAGTAACGAACGGTACAGACAAAAATGAAGCAATTAAAGTAGCAAGAAGCATTCGAGGAGAAGCAACGAGATGATGAAAAGCAGGACAAACGGCAAAAAATACGGAAAGAAAATCGAGAGCGGGAGATATAATTCTGGAATTTAACTAGAAAACAGGTGTAGAGGACAAAATAAAGGAAATCAAAGAATCTATGAAAAAAGGATTCGAAGTAAAGCATACGAGTGCGAGTATAATGTCCCAACTAAGGGACATATAGCCGTTGGGTGACCAGAGAAGAAATGAAGGAGGACATAAAACGAACAGAGGAAAAAATCGAAGGAAAGGATAGCGGTATAAACGTCGAGATTTTAAAAGGAACGTGGAGGGGCAACCAAGTCGCGTTAGTTGAATTTGGACAGAAATACAGTAAAGAGCTAAAGAAGGTCAAACGACTAAGAATAGCATTAACACCTTGTCCCTGCAAAGTGCTACTCAGAATACAGAGATGCTTTAAATGTCATAAACTGGGACATATCGGCAGAGATTGCGAAGGAGTCAAGGAAAATAAGGGCATCTGCAGAATATGCGGATTCTAGAATTATACGATGACCGATTAATTGTCCGGCCTACAGAAAGCTGTTGATAGAAAAGAATGAGAAACAAATATGGAATTAAAAGTCCTACAAATCGATCTGAACAGATGCCGAATCGCGCAAGAAATCATGCAGCAAATCCGAATGATTCAAGAGACACATGTGGTAATAATATCGAAAGGACACATTTGAAGAATATTGACTGCAAGACGAGAACGGTGACGCTGCGATATGGATAACCGGCGTTAATCGAAAATGTTTCACATACGGCATCACATACTCCTAGACCGGAATCGTTCATGCAATGGTCGAAGGAATAAAAGATATAAGCTGCTACTTCTCGCCGAATAGAAACGGAAAGAGATCGAACAATATATAAACGAAACTGAGGTTAACATAGAATGGGGAGGAAATGATCTAATCGCGACGAATCCGAAAGAAGACTTTACATACTTTAAGAACGGAAACAAATCAAAGATAGACATAATGTTGATAGGAGGTTGCATATATGCTAAGTTGCGTAAAGCAGAAGTGTTTGAGATATTTTCAGCGTCGGACCTTCAATACGTACTACATACCTTCCTAAATACGAATTACAAGAATAACGAAGCCGGATTTGCAAGCCTCGATGGAAAGGAAGCGAACTGGCACGTTGAAAATACATGATCGACTTATATAATATATAGATATTTATTATTATTTAGAGGGGATGATCTATTTTTAAGTAACTAATATATATGATAAGTGTAATTATATAAACTAACTTCAAATATTTACTTGAAACATCATGAAAGGATGTGGTCCAGCGAGTGGGGGATTAATGGATCCTTGCGAGGAGCATACGGTCCAGCGAGTGGGGACTCGTGTCTCGTGGTGGAGTTAGCGGCGCGTCATTCGCGTTTAACTTATAAAATATTATAATGAAGTAGTATAGCATTATCTTACAATTACGTGTATGTTGTTCGTGTCTTGCATTCGTAACGTGTGTAACCTAGATTTATGAATTCTTATATGCAGCAATATATTAGTCCCGATATAGTATATATATGTATGTAAGAGACTTAAAAGTAGAATACAGGTAAATTCGGAATCTGGTAAAGCCGGCTCCCTGAATTGGAAGAGTCCCCATTGAGGTGATGGGCTGCAACTGCGCCTTTCAACAGAACGAAATCACAGGTGCGAGGTAGATAAGGGTGTTCTTGATTATGCTTATCTGCTTCTACACTTCAAAACAATGTGAATCCCAACATTCCTTGCAATGGCATAGCGTTTCTAGATATCTACGTGTCGACGCAATAGAGTTCTAATGCTTCATTCAACGCAATTTCGCACCTCACTTCAATGTTTCATGATAAGATATAACATTCTATGCAATATGTTATATTTATCTGCTTCTACGCTTCAGAAGAATGTGAAACCTACACCACCTTATAATGGAATAGCATTTCTAGATGTCTTCGTGTCGGTGGAATACATTTCTAATACTTCATACAGCGCGATGTAGCATCTCATTTCAACATTTCAAAGCAAAGAAGCTGTAATCATCTATGGATAGCACTATGTCTATCTGCTGGAGCTCTTCAACAGAATGTGCGCTCCGTAGTGTCTGTCTATCAAAGCAATAGAATTATAATTCTCAATGCAATGCCGTGACGCATTTCTTTCCAACGTTTCAAAGTAAGAATGCTATAATCTTCTTAATATAGCACTATACTTGTCTGCTTCTACACTTCTAAAGAATGTGAATTCCACAGTTCCATGCATCGTGATAGCGCTTTACATTGTCTGTGTGTAAAAGCAATGGTATTATAATGCTCCATACATTGCGATGGCGCATCTCATTCCAACGTTTGAAAGTAAGTATGCTGTAATCTTCTATGCATAGCATTATGTTTATCTGCTT
Organism: Xylocopa sonorina; assembly: GCF_050948175.1. Taxonomy (NCBI): domain Eukaryota; kingdom Metazoa; phylum Arthropoda; class Insecta; order Hymenoptera; family Apidae; genus Xylocopa; species Xylocopa sonorina. The sequence goes on from NW_027490147.1 coordinate 653,107, forward strand.
CAGCACTCTCAAATGGTGGGAATTCTACATTTCCATGCAACTGGATAGCACATTATTGTGTATGCATGTAAAAGCAATGTAGATATAATGCTCCATGCAATGACATGGCGCACCTTATACCAACGTTTCAAAGTAAGGAAGTTGTTAGTTTCTATGTATAGCATTATGCTTATCAGCTTGTACACTTCAACATTTTCTTTTCTTCTAGACACCAACTGGCCTGGAAACCTGTGACAGAAAACGAACTGAACATTTTTGTTGGTGTCCTGCTTGTATTGGTTGTAACGCCACTACCTGAAATTAGATTATATTGGTCTCAAAAGCGTATGTATATAAGCGATCGAATAAAAAACGCGATGAAACGCATCGGTTTATATCGATACTTAGATACTTACATTTCACCGTTATTTCCACGGCTAGGACTAAGGACTGTTTGCATAAACTTGGAATTATTGTTAATGCAATTGTCCACACTTTTAAAAATACTGATAAGCCCGGTAAAAATGTTGTAATTGACGAAGCCATGATTCCATGACGAGCACGCCCCAGTTTTTGCCAATATATCCCAGGAAAGCGGCATAAATATGGTATAAAACTCTGTAAACTGTGCCTTCCGGAAGACTGCACCCATAACATTCTTATTTACGTCGGAAAAATGCTACCAGAATAGTGAAAGCACATGCACATGCTGTAGTTATGTTGTTGGAGGGTGAATTATTATTTGAAAGCAGCGTATTATACGCAGATAGTTTTTATACTAGTGTCTCTTTGGCCGAGAAAGTTCTGCAAATGGGAACATTTATTTGTGGTACAGTAAAACTTAATAAAAAATTTCCCCAGCTGCAGGCCAAACGAAAACAGCAACGGTGTAGCTTTATGTATTTTCAAAATCGAAGCGGCTTTAAATTTTTAAAGTGAACGGATAAGAGGCCCGTATACATGCTAGCCACTTCTGAAAACCACAAATGTGTTATTGTCCAGGGTTGTAATAATAAGTTAAAACCGGACACAGTGTTCCTTTATAGCAAAGCTAAGAAGGGGCTTGACCATCCGACCAGATGTCTTCTTATCACAGTTGATTACGCAGAATAGTAAAGTGGTAAAGAAAAATAGTTATCAAATTAGTGTGCGGGACTTTTCTCGTCAATGCCTGTTATATACATAGAAAATGGAGTACCAAAGGTATGAAAATATTAAACTTCTACGAAAAAATTATTGATTATTTCCTCAGTACTGTGGATCGCCACGGAGAACAAACATTGTCTGAAACAGAAGCAGTGCCGAAGTATCGTGAACATTTTCTGCTGTCGTTCCAAGAACGCGCGAGAAAAATGAGACAGCGATGTAAAGAATGTTATAAACATATGTCTAGAATAAATGGTAGGCAGTATGCTGCGAATAAGGCGATAAAAGTAAAAATCTATTGTACCCGATGTAAGGGTCAACCGAAACACCCCCCAAAATGTTTTGAATAATTACATAAAAAAATTAAATAACTATGTTAGGTTTACAATATTGAATTTTTATATTTTAAAGATTGAATATCTGTTTATAATGTTGAAAATTGAAAAATAAACCTATTTTGTACTATCTACTTTCTCAAATACAAGTGCGACCCATTGTGATGCACGCCGGACCATAAAATAAACGCTGTGACCAGCCTCCCCAAGAAACAGACGCATGTGGTCCATCGGTGATGCACACTGCCTCACGCAACAGACACGTGTGACTTACCTGTGATGCACGCCGGCGTCAACGTTCTAAACGTAGAAATTAGATGTGCCATCGCATTGCGTGGAGCACTAGATCACTACAGCTTTAACAAGCAGACAATATGAATCCCCAGCCCGGTGCAAGGAACAGTTGAATTTACATTCGTTTGAAGTGCAGTAGCAGGTAAGGATAATGCGATACATAGAACATTACAACATTCTTGCTTCCGAACGTAAAATGAGATACTCCACCGCACCGCATACAGCATTAGAACTCCATTGTTTTTACACATAGACACTATGAAACGCCGTCCCGTTGCACAGAACTGTAGAATTCATATTCATAAAAAGTGTAAATGTCGATAAGCATAATGCTATTAATTGGAGATTGCAGCTTACTTACTTTGAAACGTTTAAATGGGATGCGCTATCGCATTGCATGGTACTTTAGAACTCTACTGCTTTGACACGCAGACACTATGAAGCGCTATTCAGTTCCATGGAAATGTATAATTCACAATCTTTGGAAATGTAGAAGCAGATAAGTATAATGCTTTGCTTAGAAGTTTTAGCTTACTTACTTTGAATATTTGGAATGAGATGCGCCTTTGAATTGCATGAAGTATTAGACCTCTTCTGTTTTGACAAGCAGACTCTGTACAGCGCCATCCTGTTGCATGGAACAGTAGAAATCACAATCATTAGGTATCATATTATCTATTGGCCATGATTTCTATTGCCCTTCCAAGATTTTTCATCAAACATGGTTTTTCAAGTCTTATCATGAATATAAGCTGTGGAACCGAAAATTCGTAAATACTTTACCTTAAGCTTTTTATCAAGCCACATTTTAAATGGCGTTTCACTTTGTTTTAAAGCCTTTATTGGGCTTAAGTTTATTAAATACGTCGTAGTTAAAGCTGCTTCTACCAAAAACAGTTTATTTAAACTGGCACCACTTATCATCGTGCGTGCCTTTTCTGTTACGTTTCTGACCATTCTCTCAGAAACACCAATTGGGGAGTTCGGGGAACTGTTAGATGGTAACTAGTACCCTTTTCTACACAAAAATTTTTCATCTTATTTGACAGATATTCTCTGCCATTAAAGCTATACAACTGAACAACTTTTAAATTAAAATGAGCCTCGCATCTAGTTGCAAAATCTTTAAGTGCAGATAATACTGCTGATTTATATGTAATCAGGTATGGTACACGGTAAAGTGTATATTCGTCCACAAACAGGAGAAAATAATTCTTTCCGTTAATAGTTGAAGGAATAATAAAACAACATACATCTGAATAAATAATAAACAATTGTCGCTTTACATGCTCCATATTCTTTACCTTTTCGTATGATAACCGTGCATGCTTACATTTAATGCAAGCCTCACATAAATTATCATTCAGCACTATCAGTTCAATATGATTTACATCATTGACCATTTTTTTATTCTTCAGTTCTACGAATTTTGATCTTCCAATATGGCCCAAACGCTGATGCGACAGTTCATAGTCATTATTTAGTGCAGTATGAATCTGGTGATTTATCAACTTTTCACCATTTTTCATTTGAAAATCAGTAATAGATAAGCCATTTTATTCCTTACCTTTGATTATTTTCTAACCAGTTTTCATTACCTGAACGTTTCCATCTGTTACAAATGCGATGTGCATTCCTGCTTCTTGCATCCCTCTAACGGACAGCACCTTTCTGCCATCGAAATCTTCAAGGGTGGACTCAACTCCTCGAATGTCGAAAAGACATTATCACACTTGACAATGTGATCCGACGCTCCGGAATCCAACAGAAACTTTAATTTGTTTCTATCGTCTTCCCCATTTTCATTGTACCCCGTCATAAAGGCAAACGAGGATGTCCAAACCTTTGCAATATCCAATTCTTCTGTTACTTGAGCTGCTTGGGCGATCACCTTTTTCTTTTCCGCGTGCTGGAACGTTCTTTTATCATAAAAACGTTCTTTTATTTTATGCCCTATCGCCCACAATCATGTCATTATATATTTATCGTTTCTTTGGCCATTTAAATTATCTCTATCAGTATGTATCTTCTCAGTGTGTAATACTTTCGCGCTTGTCGAGCAGCCTGTTCGTAATTTTACTTCATGGACCAATAAACCAGTTTTTACAAATGCTAATGTTAGATTGTCTTCGGGAAATGTTCTATTGCCATAATTACTCGCCATAGCACGTTGGAAGGATTAGTAGTAAATGGAAAGCTTTATCCGTCTCTTCTAATTTTGTACACGCTACTAAGAGTTCCGTGATTATGTCGTTGAGTGGTGTAAAATGTTTGATCAAGGGCTGCTCTCCCTGTAGTTTTAAACTTAATAGTTTTTTTCTAACAGCCAATTGCGTTGCTAAATTATCCCTTTCATATATGCCATCCAATTTCTGCAAAACTTCAGCAGCAGTTTTCGTATTATTTGCGAAGCTCAAAATGGAATCTACTAAATATTCAGCATCCTCTCTGCTTTCCTCCAATTTTCAGTTATTTTTACTGGAATGGGTTCATCAATAATCATCCAATTCGCTTAACAGTGCACCAATTCTTAATTGCAACATACTGTAGCGATCACCATCAAATTGTTTAATGTTCCTCTTGGTTTTTGTACTTTCCATATTTCTCTTTTCTTTCATAAGGAAAGGTTTATATTCACTAATAATGTTCCTTTAATAGTTTAATCACTTATATATACTTCTGATATTACACTTATAATCACATAATCACGTACACAAAAGTTATCACTAAAAAGAATACTTACTAAAGTGTTAATACTATTAAAATACGTAAACTGGGCCCATAACCTATTGAATTATGGGTAAATATAAATGAAAAGCTGTCCAAAGTCCTTTATAGTTTGTAACTTTATTCTCAAGGTTTGAGAAGTCTTTACGTTTTAAACGCTCTAATATTTGTGAGGACACCGCATAGGAAATATAGGGTTCTCCCTCCAAAAGAAATAGACGACGCAAAGTCTGCACGTGTTTTCCTTTCAGGTCACTAGGTATAAACAGTCGTGAACCCTACTCGAAACGACAGAACTATTTCACAATTTATATATTGGATTCTATTTCCTAACTCAAGATTCATTTTTGTTTCTCCGTTGACACTTGAAATAATGCAACAGCAGTAAGCTGTTATGTATAGCATTATAATTATCTGCCACTACACTTCAAAAGAACGTTAATTCTATATGTCCATGCAACAAGATAGCCTTTCATACAGTCTGCCTGTTCAAGCAACAGGATCCTAATGCTCCATGACATGCAGTGGCGAATCTAACATCAATGTTTCCAAGTAAGTAAGCTAAAATATTCTATGCATAGGATTACGCTTGTCAGCTTTTACACTTCAAAGATATGTGAATTCTGCAGTTCCTTGAAACAGGATTACGCATCGCATTGTCTGCGTGTCATAACAATAAAGCTCTAATGCCACATGCCATGCAATGGGCCATTTCGTTTCAACATTACAAACTTTGTAAGCTGTAACCTTCTGTGCATAGCATTATACTTATCTATGTGTGCACTTCACAAGAATGTGAATTCTATAGTTCAATGCAACGGGGTCCGTCTGCATAGTGTCTGCGTATCAAAGAAGTAGGGTTTTAATGCCCCATGCCATGCGATAGCGCATCTCATTTCAACGTATAGAAGTAAGTAATCTGCAATCTACTATGCATGACATTATTCCGACTGCTTCTACTCTAAAAGAACGTAAGATCTACAGTTCCATGCAACAGGAAGGAGCTTCATAATGTCTACGTGTCAAAGTAACGAAGTTCTAATACCCCATTCAATACTGGGGCAAATCTCATTCCAACGTTTCAATCAAAGTAAACTGCAATCCTCCATGCATAGCATTATGCTTAACTGTTTCTACACTTTAAAAGAAAGTGAATTCAACGATTCGATGCAATGGAATGACGCTTCACAGTGTCTGCGTGTCAAATGAGGAGAGTCCTAATGCTCCATGCAATGCGACGTCGCATCTCGTATCAACGTTTCAATGTAAGTAAGGTGTAATCGTGTTTGCATATCATTATACTTATCTGCTTCTACAATCTTCAATAATGTGAGTTCTATGGTTTCATGCAACGGGATGGTGCTTCACAATGGCTGCGCGTCAGTACTACTGTACTAATGATGCATGCATTGCGATGGCTTATCTCGTTTCAACGTTTCAAAGTATGTTAGCTGTAATCTTCTATGAATAGCATTATGTTCATCTGCTTCAACACCTCAACAGATTGTGAATTCTACATTTCCATCCAGCAGGATGGCGCTTCATAGTGTCTGCGTGTCAAAGAAGTAGATTTGGAGTGCACCATGCAATACATTGGCGCATCTCACTTCAACGTTTCAAAGTAAGTTTGGTGTAATCTTTAATGTATAGCACTATGCTTATCTGCTTCTACATTTCATAAGGTTGTGAATTCTACATTTCCATGCAACATGGTGGCGTTTCACAGTGTCTACTTGTCAAAACAATGGAGTTCTAATGCTCCATGCAATGCGACTGTGCATTTTATTTGTACGTATCGAATTAAGTAAGCTGCAAACTTCTATGCATACTTTAGGAAACTCATTAATTAAACACAAATTACAAGGTTATGTAAATCATTAAATAGTTCCTTTCGACTGAGATATTACTCCAAGGACTGCTAATAAACAACTGTTTCATCGTTTTAAAACATACACACGTAATATCATTTATTCCGCACATACGCTCTCGCTCGCATTCTAAAATATTCCACGCACCTAACATTTGAAACTTGAATTATTGATTAGCTTTTAAATTAAGATAATTTCGTTATCCTTCACTCGGCCGCCCTGCATGAACATTTGTCTCGAATGTCTTCATTCATGTCGTCTTCGATTTCAGATAAATCAACATTGAGTTCGTCAATCCACAATTTCATAGAATCTGCTGACGTAGATGTTTATAGGGGTCCTTCTCCTTCCCCTACCTTTCGAACTACAAATCGTTGATTGTGTAAAACTCGTGCAACTTCATACGGTTTAAAATATTTATGAGCTATATTTAGACCAGAACTCTGTTGCATACGTTCAATTGCTACTAGATCTCCTTCACGATAAATTTCAGCTTTTCGTCTACTCTTGTTAAAAGTTCGCCTATTCTTTTATTGGATCCTGGATATATTTTTGCTTGCTTGAGTCATACTTCATCTCGTTTATCTTGAAAACGTGCGATCCATTCCTTTTCAAGTATGTCTCAAATCTCTATATGACCTTTAAGACGTGAACGTGTCCCAAAGAGAAGATGAAATGGTGACGTGCCAGTACTTTGATGTATTGTTGATTTCAAACATTGTTGATCTACTTCTAAATACCTACATCATTCACAGGGCTTAGGTGCTGCTAATTTTGCTAACAACAGTAGGACTGTTCCATTAATACGTTCAGCTTGACCATTAGCTCTAGGAATTCCTGTTATGGATAAAACATGTTCTATATTTTCTTCTTGACAATATTGCTTGAAATCATTTGCTGTGAAAGCCCTTCCCCTATCAGAAATTATACGACGCAGATTACAGAAAATAGTCGCTTGCTTCTTCTGGCGTGACAAAACTTGCCAAACAAGGCTTGTGTCGAACAATGGTAACAAAGATTACTTCTATACAAATCGGATATGAGTGCCCATCTACGGTAATTTCTGCTTGAAATTCACCAAATGTTATATCATTCTTTGAACCTATACCATCGAAATGTAATTCATTGTGTCGTAGTTGCGGAGCAGCTGGTTCCGGAGCATTTAACCGAGGATACCGTCAATTAGATACTCAAGTATTTCATCGTCGTTGATTGCTACTCGATTTCCGAGAATGATCTTCTCGTGCAAATATTCACCAAATGTCTGGTTCCTCTTTCATATTCGTACTCCAAATTTCTTCCATATTTCAATTTTGTTTTGTGGATGATAAAACGTAACTTTTAATTCTTCCCGCGTCGGTTGAATGGCATAGTTATATATTCTCGTTTAGAATGAAACGATTCAAGTGCTTTTCCCTTCAGTCGCATACTCATAAGTAATAGTGCAACGTCATCTTCCAATTTATATATCGTCTTCAACAATTTGACCAACTTCTTCCAAATTTCACTATTACCAGATTTGCCATCAAATTTAAAAAGTAAATTTGCAATTGCCGAAATATTCGTTCGCGGCTAACAGAATTGAGATAAAACGTTGCATTCATTGCCATTATTCAATGCCAAGAGATTGTCACCCTCACTAACAACATCATATTGTTCGCTACCAAAATTACGCGTCGATCGTCACTGCTCATTTTCCAAATTATGCTCAACCTGTAATTAAATGAATTGCCATCGTATTGCATCCAACTCAAGGCTCAATATGGCTAACTCACCTTCTGCTAATTCTTTTTCTTTAAAAAAAAATCAGTTTCTCGTTGCTGTAGATTCATTGCTGACTGTACATTTGATGATACATCAGCACGCAACCCTTCATTATCTTCACGAACTTCGTTCTGCTTGTCATCTATCCACCTTCCGTCTGGGTCAATATCCATCAAACGGGAAATTAATTTAGCTTTCAAACTAGCAGTTGGTAGTTTATGCTCCATTAATATCTCTTTTAGCGCAGTAACTGTGATTTTACTCTAATCTTTCATGGTGAAAATTTTCACTCAACACTCGCGTACAAACTCGCAGTGTCTCTACATGAAAGTTTAATTTTCGTCCTCGTAATATCTCTCAAAACTGCACTCGCGTCGCATGAATAACGTCTCGAAAGTTCTAGAACGTCAGGTCATTTTCTCCAATGTTCTGTCTTCAAATACTCGATAATATTCCAATCTTTAGAACGTATCCGATTTAATTCTTGAATGTCTTCCCGATAATTACCACGCTTGAGCCCAAAACTTGTAGGAAATTTATTAACTAAAGATAACTACAAGATTTTGTAAATCATTATATAGTTCTTCACAACTGTGAAATAACTCCAAAGAATGCTAATGAACAACAGCTTCATCGTTTTAAAATATTCGCAGGAAAAACTCATTTATTCCGCACACTCGTTCGCAATCTAGAATATTCCATGTACATAACATTTGAAACACGAATAATTGATTAACATTTAAATTAAGGTAATTTAATTATCCTTCAATAACATTGAGCTTGTATGCTACTACAAAGCAAAGGAATGTGAACTCTACAGTTCCTTCAAACGGGATGTCGCTTCATAGTCCCTGCGAGTTAAAGCATTGGAGTTCACGTGGCTGGCGCACCCGAATATTCGGACCATCGTAGAGTTCTTCCCGATCCTGTCTACGAAGTCTTCGCTGCCTTACGTCCCGTACGAGCCAAAGATCGTCCAATTTCAGCTTCGATACCAGCTAGCCAGGATCAGTCTACCTGGCGCCTGATTCCAATCACCGATCGGCCGTTCCAGCCGTACGCCGCTGCTATACGGGTCACCGACTACAGTTTAAACATTTGAACTTTAGATGCAGATACGCGAAACGCGTTGCACTGAACATTACATTTTATCGTGAAACATAGAAATGAGATGCGATATCGCGTTTTATGAAGCATTAGAACTGTATTGCTTCGATACGTAGACATCTGGAAACGCTATTTCCCAGCAAGGTAGTGTGGCATTTACATTCTTTTGAAGTGTAGACGAGGTAAACATAACACTTCGCAATGAATATTACATCTCATCATGGAACATAGAAATGTGATGCGATGTCGCGTTTTAAGAAGCATTAGAACTCTAGTGCTTCGATACGTAGACATCTGGAAACGCTATTTCCTAGCAAGGAAGTGTGGCATTTACATTCTTTTGAAGTATAGACGAGGTACACATAACACCTCACTATGAATATTATATCTTATTATGAAGAATAGAAATGAGATGCGATGTCGCGTTTTAAGAAGCATTAGAACTCTATTGCTTCGATACGTAGACATCTGCAAGCGCTATTTCCTAGCATGGAAGTGTGGCATTTATATTCATTTCAAGTGAAGTCCAGGTAAACATAACACTTCGTAATGGATATTACATCTTATCATGGAACATAGAAATGAGAGGCGATGTCGCGTTTTATGAAGCATTAGAACTCTATTGCTTCGATACGTAGACATCTGAAAACGCTATTTCCTAGCAAGGAAGTGTGGCATTTACATTCTTTTGAAGTGTAGACGAGGTATACATAGCACTTCGCAATGAATATTATATCTCATCATGAAACATAAAAATGCGTGACGGTATCGCGTTTTAAGATGCATTAGAACTCTATGGTTTCGATACGTAGACATCTGGAAACGCTATTTCCTAGGAAGGAAGTGTGGCATTTACATTCTTTTGAAGTGTAGAGGACGTATGCATAACACTTCGCGATGGATATTACATCTTATCATGAAACATAGAACTGCGATACGATATCGCGTTTTAAGAAGCATTAGAACTCTATTGCTTCGATTCGTAGTCATCTAGTAACGCTATTTCCTAGCAGGGAAGTGCGGCGAATTATATTCTCTTGATGTGTAGACGAGGTATAAATAACACTTCGCATTGAATATTATGTCATATCATGAAATGTAGAAATGAGATGCGATATCGCGTTTTAAGAAGCATTAGAACTCTATTGCTTCGATACGCAGACCTCTGGAAATGCATTTCCTAGCAAGGAAGTGTGGCATTAACATTCGTTTGAAGTGTAGACGAGGTGTACATAATACATCGCAATGAATATTATATCTTATCATGGAACATACAAATGAGATGCGATATCGCGTTTTAAGAAGCATTAGGACTCTATTGCTTCGATACGTAGACATCTGGAAACGCATTTCCTAGCAAGGATGTGTGGCATTTACATTCTTTTGAAGTATTCACGAGATGTACATATCGCGTTGCATTGAATATTACATCCTATCAAGAGACACAGAAATGAGGAGCGATATCGCATTTTATAAAGGATTAGAATTCTAGTGCTTCGATGCGTAGACATCTAGAAACGCTATTCCTCCGCAAGGAAGTGTGGGCTTTACATTCTGCAGATATATTGACGAGATATACATAACGCGTTGCATTGATTTACATCTTATCGTGAGACATAGATATAAGATTCGATATCGAGTTTTATGATGCGTTAGAGCTCTATTGCTTCGATGCCTTGACGAATGCAACACGTTGTGTATATCTCGACAACATTACAAAAGTATGTAAATCTCTCACTTCTTCGTTACGGAGAAGTGCTTGTGGATGCCGATATATCGAAGCAATGGAGTTCTAATACTTCATAAAACGCGATATCGTATCTCATTTCAATTTTACATGACATGATGTAATTCTATGCATCGCGATATATATATCTCGACAACACATCAGAAGAATGTCAGTCAAACACTTCCTTGTTACGGAATGGCGTTTCTAGATGCCTACGTATCAGTGCAATAGAGTACAAATTCATCATTCAACGCAATATCGTATTTCACTTCAAAGTTTAATGTAAGATATAATACTCAATTCGATGCGTTGCGTTTATCTCGTCTACACTTTAGTGGAATGTGAACCCTACACTCACTTGCAGTGGGATAGCTTTTTAATATGCTTCTACCCTTCAAAGGAATGTGTATCCTGCACTTCCTTGCTAAACCACATCCGCTATCCACCGTTTCTGGATGCACAACGTGAGCTGGAATAGAGTTCGAATTCTTCATTTAACCCGATGTCGCATCTCATTTCAATGATTAATGTAAGATGTAACATTCAATTCAACGAGTTATATTTATCTCTTCTACACTTCGAAGGAATGAGAACCCTACACCCCCTTGCAGTGGGATAACCTTTTAAGACGCTTCTACCCTTCAATAGAATGTGTATCCTGCACGTCCTTGCAAAGCATTGCGTTCCTAGATGCACAACGTGTTGGCGCAATAGAGTACTCGAATACTTCATTCAACGTGATGTTGTACCTCATTTCAATGGTTAAGATGTAATATTCAATTCTACGCGTTATGTTTATCTCTTCCACACTTCAAATCAGTGTGAGCTCTACACTCCCTTACAAAAGAAGAGCGTCTTTAGATGTTTACTTTTCGAGGCAACAGAGTTCTATTGCTTCATTCAAAGCGATTTCTCATTTCATTTCACTGCCGCATGATAAGCTGTAATATTCAATGCAACGCGTTATGTTTGTCTCGACTACACATCCGAAAGAATGTGAATCCTACACTTTCTTGTTATGGGATAGCGTTTTTAGATGTCTACTTTTTGAAGCAATGGAGTTCTAATGCTTCGATGTATATCAGTGGATTTTCTTGCTCTATACATCTCATTACGCTTCTACACTTCAAAAGTATGCGAATTCTGCTGTTCCATGCAACGCGATAGCGCTTCATATTTTGTGCGTGTCAAGGTAATGCAGGTTTATTGCTACATTTAATGGGATAGCGCCACTCATTTCAACGTTTCACGGTAAGTAACCTGTAACCTTCTGTGCATAGCAATATGCTTCTACACTTTTAATGAATGTCAATAGAAGGGATCCATAAAGCGGGTTCGCGTTTCATAGTTTCTACGTGTCAAACAAATGTATTTCCATGGGTCCATGCAATAAGGTGGCGAATCTATTATGAAGGTGGTAAAGCATGTACCATGTTATGTTATATTCATGTCATTATACTTGTCTGCTCCTACACAGCAATCGATTATGTATTCTGCTGTTTCTTCCAGCGAAATGAGGATTCATATTATCTGCGTCTCAAAGCAGTAGATACCTAAAGCATTACACCATGCGATTGCGCATTTTATTTCGACGATTCAAAGTAAATAAACTGTAACCAATTATGCAGAGCATGATATATCATATGCTTATGATATATATAGCATATGCTTATCTGCTCCTATGTTTTATAAATGCTTTTGGATGTGAGAAGAACCTCAAACTCCCTTTAACCGCCTAAAGAGAAATCAAAGGTCCAGCGTCCCTGCAAGTGAGCCATGGAAGCGTTGTGCGCGACGAGCTCCGCAATTCAAATGATATGGAGGACCCCCCTCAGAGACACCCGAAGGGGCGAGAAGAGGTGATCGCTGAAATCCACTGATCGATGGCCCCGAACAATACCAAAACAACAAACAAAGCGTACAGCCCACCCCACCAAGGAGCCTCGAGGAGCTTATTCGCTAAAGCGTCCCATTTTCATGCCGCATTTCTTGTATCACATATTGTGTATTGTATCTTATATCGTAAAGCGGGTGGTGATCCCCGGTCATTCGCGACGTGTTGCGTAGTTTCTCTTAGCCCTTGTTAGTTAAAGCCACGTCAAGGCCATAAATAAAGGAGCCGTGACTTCAGTATCCCGCAACCCGAGTGCGTGTACTCGGTTAGGCGTAGGAGAGAGGTGGAGCATTTCGAAGTTTCGAGGGTTGTTCCGCCCCTTGTTTCCCGGGGTCGTGTAATCTATTTCTTTGCTGCTTTCTGATCAGCTGGCGCCTAAGAAACTATAATCTCGCAGTTTCGAAGTACCCATCGTTTTGGTGAATATTGGAACGATAGATTGCTTTAGACTAAAGTACGTTTTACACTTTAAGGCATTTGGATAATTAAGTACTACGAGCTTCCCTGACTTACTGTAGATAGGTATCCGTCACAACTGATAGGGAACATCACTTTACATAGATGTATAGAACACACATAGCTTTAAACGTAGAACTGAGAGTTTGAGAACTTCCTTCAACAAAGATTTCTATTGCCTTCGTCCGTTCTTTTAGAAGAGTTTTTCATAAACCATTTACTTTTCACGGTTGCAATACTTTTAAATGTATGCGAGGTGTAATCGTTTAAGTTTTACAATGATTACATAGTGTTGATTATTATTTAGTAACTCGGTTATAAACGTGTCTGCATAAGATTTAATCCATATGTTTATAAGCCTGAAATTTATGCAGTTATTTGTTACTCACTTATTGCTCAAATGACAAAGATTCTGACCACTTCAAAATGGTTGACTTTCATCAATTTTCTTAAAATCGACATACGGTCCAACTGCTTGCATTAAAGACTGTAATTAAAGTTTTCAAAATATTTTACCTCATACAGATGAATTCTGGAATTGAAGTTGGTTCTTTGATTTTTCTAACTCCTGCTTAGAACATCTTTCCATTGGAATGTTCAAGTATTTTTCATATTCGTAATTATTGAAAATGTTTTGCTTGGTTCTTTAATTTAATATTTAGAATTTCCTGAGAAATATTTTTTATCGAAATGAACTATATAATTGCAATTATAATTCTTCATGAAGTAATAATAACACAGAGGAATGTATCCATTACTTGTAGTTTTGTAGAGAGTATTTAATCTCACTATTTAAAATGAAACATTAACATTTGTTTACAGTCTCATGGAATTTAATTACCTTTTGATTCAAATTCACAATGTTAATCTTCCGTAGTTCAACAATTGTGTAAGCTGTCCTCAAGAATCGCAGCTCAGTACTTTTAAAATGGACGACAAACGAACAGCCTAACCAATTATAATCAAACCGATTTTTCAGCACTAATATTATCATGTTTAACTTATTCTGCAAACTATCAAAATGCCCTTCGAACAGTGTTTACTCACTTCCTTCCACCATTGTTTGCAATACGTATGTTTCATTTACTATCAAACCGTAAGTATTATCGCCTTTCTTCACTTCTTGTAACCTTCAATGGCTTCATGTTACAGGTCGTTGAACTCGTTTTGAAACACTCTATCGTATTATGCAATTCAAAACATACCACTTCATTTAAAAAAATGAAGGTGACCTTTAAATGTCCAACATACCTCCACTTACAAACAAACTATTTTCATCAACGTCTCGGCCCTTGGTACAATTTTATATCAGCAAAAATTTCTATGAAACTTATTGTTTCGAGAATATCTGGGGTGCTAATTATCACTGCCCAACCCTGTATATTGCTATGGATGTACCCGACAAGGCAACGATGAACAAAGTTAAATTTAATACTACGATGTTTATTATAATACTTATAATATATTTGTTTTTCTGGAATTTAGCCAAAAAACAGTGTTCACGATGTCGACAGATGAATGTATTTGCCTTACAATTACAAGAGCGGACAGTTTCAAAAGCAGAATATTTATTTTCTGCGCTAACCGAATCATTGCAAACGTTAAGTAAAGTACGTGCCTTTCAGAACAGTAAGATGCAAATTACGATACAACGTTTCCAAGAAATGGTACGTGTCACTCTTTTTTAATTTCTGTTTTTGTAATCAAAGGAAATTTAATTGAAATATCCCCAAAATTTAAGGACAAAAAGTTATTATAATCTTACACAACATATATGATGGTGATAAAGGATAAGTATACGGAACTGAAAGTGGAAAGTAGCGAGCAAAAAAATAAACTGATAGAACTGCAAAGTACATTCCTCAAATGATGCTTCCACGTCAATATAATCTGTTAAACAAAAAACTATTGCACAAAATCAGATATAATAAATATTACTTCTGCTCAAAAGCTATAATAGAATTGGACCGAAATGGATATAAAACAGGCAATAATATCTAAACGTTCTATTCTATGCAAAGGCAAATATTTCGACGAGAAAAAATGTATTACTTACAAATTACTTATGTTCACAGAGATCTCACTAATTCAAGCTTCTCGTCTTGCAGAAATAATCATTCATTTAACATGGAATGGAGACGACGAATCGTAAGAGGTTTTGATATTTCATAGCCTCACTCTATACGTCGATTGGATCACGTAAAACGTCGGACACTAATTGCATCTACACCTTCGGACCTTAAATATATAATTGCAACAACATATTTAATTCCGTTTTAATAACATTTTCCTAATTATTTATATCTATGCCTAATAAATATATTAATCGAATAAGTTGCTTTACCAAAGAATAAAAGAATCTGAGTATTACAAATTTGAGCATTACATAACAAACGTGCATTACATATATAATGTAACAAAAGATGAAGACCAAAAAGATCGTACATAAGTTAAATCCACAATGCGGTCATAGAGATGCAGAAGCGGTAAAAATTCCAAGCAATAATTAACAAAATACAAAAAGGGGGAAGTGAAAATCCATCTCCTTGACGATGATAGGAAACAAGTCTGCCTCATGCACTACAATATCCCAAGCAGCCAACGATTGGCATGCCAATGACAACGGATGGAACGAATTCCGTGACAGAACTGTGCGAAGACAGTGCTCCTACACAGCTCTCGTAACGGCATACTATTAGTACTGGGGCGACACTCGTATCACGGCCCTATTAATGCTCCGGGCTATAGCACACTGGCTACACGGCCGTGGCAATGACACTATCAGCTCACCATAGCTACACGCATGGCAGTGGCGTAAGCTGACAATTACTAATGGGGAAGCTGTTTCTATACAAATTATAAGCGAATTTTGATTCCAAAATAGATACAACGGCACGAAACAAAGGTATAAGAACTCGATTTTATTATTTTCTATAAACTAACTCGATATGGCGATTTTTTCCATAAACACGTTAATTACATTATCATAAAAATATACACATTCATTTTATATATTTTCTTCGATTCATCGTTACAAATTCATGCAATTGAGGGTTATATTAAATATGATGACAGTATGTTATTTAAGAAATTACACAAGGCGAAGTTAGGGACGCAACAGCATGAATTTTTATTTTATAAGTAATATTGTTGTTATAAATAATATTTTCAGTTTATGACGGGTTGAAAGAAATATATACGACTCTTTCAATAACTATAAATATAGGAAAACGACTACCAAAATGTCTATCAGTATTCACACGTTGAATGTCTACTGACATCTAACGGTTCTAATTTGCATGAAAGCACAGGTTTCCCATTACCAAATGTGACCCTACGTGACCCTACGATGCTGAGAAGATTCATGAATGGGGCGATGACACGCGTGTTACGATGGTGCTGGTGCTGCGCAATTCACACAACGTGTTACGCTTGTCTAGAACGTGCTGGTAACACGTTCTGGCATTTTAGCTAACGAATCCGGTCACAGATGGCTACGGATCAGCTGACACTCCTCGGAAGTGGCAATATAGTGCCGGTATGGTGTCGCCACCTTCTTGCCGTTTGTGATCTGGGATGCTTTTTAGAGCATTATTCGGAATTGAATTTAACATAGCTACTTTATCGCGAATTTATATCTACATAATTATACATGACTGCATAAAAACAATATCATACACTTTTATAATCAATTCGATATAAGAATATAAGACGAAGAACTATCCACTCGTATCAGGAGTAAAAACAATGTTAGTATGCAAGGTTCGTTGTAACATACAATGAAGCAGTTAATATATCAAATGACAGCACGTAATACATTACTGACAGTATAATGATATGAATAGCAAGAAAAACATATTTATTTGATAGATGTTTATAAATTCAAATTTAAAGGTCCAAGTCACATTATATAAATTATTGTTTAACAAGGTGATTTAATGTTGTTTCAAATAGGCGTGAAGAACTAGCTGGTATTTCTGTCAATATAATTTCATTTCCGCTGGATACAGCAAAAACACATTTGCAATCTAAGCAAGGTTTCATTAGATCTGGTAGATTTTCCAAATTTTAGAAAGGGATGCTGCCAGTAGTAGTTGATTCAGTGCCAAGTGATAAATATATACAACAAGCAAAGCAACGTAAACTGATTTAAAATGTTTAAGATAATATAAATTAAACTATTACACTTTTATAATCCATGTAGCGTTTCTGTTCTTTGTAACTTAAAAAGAGTCTCAAGAACGTAACGCAATGTAAAGAAATTTAGAAAAAAAGAAAGCAGGCCTTAATCTCAAATAAAGGAACGTTGGATCTGCTGTATCGTGGTTACCGGCGTGCTGTGTTAAGGGATATGATATCAGTTTTAATTTTCTAAACGAGTACAATGAAAAAAAATCTGGAGTCAACACATTGGAAGACAAATTCTTCCAGTGAAAAATGCTGTATGCATTGAAGTAGCAGATTCACATCCCCTTGATTTTCTACAGAAAATCTAATGCCATTTTCCTCGATTGACTAGAATCGAAACTACGAAACCTATTAGGTGGTATTTCTGCGAATACGACCATACACACACACGCACAAACGCACGCACGAAATCCATCAAGATTAAAGACACAGTGTATGTATTGGAGGATGCGTACAATAAAAAATGATTATTACATAAATAAATTGTAGAATTCCATTTGTGATTGATAATTAGATTATAAACATTTATATGCTTTTATCAGAAATTTAAATACGTCAAAATTTCAGCACGCAGATGTGTAAATATCACTTTGCGATCTCATTTCATTTTGGCAGTTATACTTATATATAAGCATCCATCCAAGCATAAAGCTTGATAATAATTAAACTATAATATAATTATGAAATATTAGACTTTTTGCTGGCATTACAAAATATATTACAAAAATATATAAAAATATATTTTACTTTAGTTTTTTTAATATTTCAAATATTTTGTATTACATATTAAACTTATACAAAAAGTAACAAAATTTTTATAGGTAGGAATAATTTTTCCTTAATTAGTTAATATGTCAGTTCTCTTTAAGAAGAAGGTATTTAATTTTTCAAAGTAAGTTTCGACTTTAAATTGACCATTAATTTCTCTAATTTCATTGCTTTTTGTAGATCACCGATAATTTTCAACTATCCCAATACGACTTTGTCGATGCAAGTTTCAATTCTCCGAAAGATATATAATATTATGTTACTAGTAAAATTATTTTGCATTTCCAATTAATTTGAACGTAAAAAATATTTTTTTTATGAGAAAGCATTGCGAGAAAATTTTAAGAATCCATTGTTAATGTTGTACCTAGTGGTTGACTAGGTTCTCCTCTCCTTGCTGCACCTTTTTACCATTTTTAAGATCTAAAAACCATGTACCAGCTTCTTCACCTTTAAAATTGACGAAATTTACATATTGTAAATTTATTCAGAAGTGATGTTAATTAACTCTTGAATTATGTCTGCTTGGGCAATTAATCAGACTAATCTATGATGTGCTGTAATGTACGTGGACTAATAAATGTTTTTTAACATAATGAACAATATAGTATTTGAGCTTACAGTTTTGTTAGCAAACTCGCTGCTTAAATTAGTTTGGATAACAATTAATATTTACATGACTTTTCCTTTGATTTATCAGTATAATTTGTTCGTTCTTTTCAACTGTCATATATAATTATCCAATTCTATATGTTCCAAATTCTCCTCTAGGAAGGAAAGAGGCAACAGTTTATCTTATCGATAATGTTTATAATCTGTAAAATTCATTCATGTGTTAATTGTAAACCTTTAGTTAATTTTTCATGTCTGCATTAAACGCATAATGGGTGAAATCGGACATTCCTTCTGTTTTTTAATATTGCCTCATCGATTAAAGAATGATTAGTAACAGATTTATTGCCTTTGCAAAATGAAAGCGTACATTGCATCACCCATTATTTCCAGCTTCCCACTATAATTTTGTGATTGTGAACCAACTAACATCTCTATCGCAGCCATATGTATACCTGAAACAACGCGTATGTAAGGCAATCTTAAATTGGGAGAACTATATTTCTTAACAATGAAATTAGAAATATATATAATTTACTGCAGTCTATGGCAAGACAGCATTCACAGCAAGACCATCATCTTCAAATTCATCGGCCCTTCCAAGAGCACACATTAACATTCCAAACTTGGATATTATATAAGCGACATGAGTTTCAAACAACATTCGTTTCGTTTTTATACATAGTAGTGATCTGATATTTACTATATGAGAATTTGTGCCTAATATTTCGACGGGTATCTAATATACACGTAACTAAAACGTAATTCGAAAAATACAATAGAATAGAGGAAATATTCTCCAATATATGACATATATAAATCAACGTATGCAAGGGAGAACACTCAATCTCGGGGTAGCGAGACCGGGGCGCCATCCTGATGTAATCCTATAACGCCGATTTCGGGATGGTGCAGAGAGGAAATGTGGAGGGTGGAGAGCATAAAATAGCATTAACGTAACTAAAGAAAAGGGAAAAGAAAATCTGTGGAAACATTGCATTTATTAAGAGGAAATCCTAGAAATATCAAACAACAGATTATACACCATACTGTGACGGCCTTGCCATTCTACCTTGGTACAACGAAACATATTGATATCGTGAGACAAAATAAAAAAATCGAGAAACTTAAAAAAAAAAATAATAATTTAGATTGAACGAATCGACATCACTGATCCCGGCAAGCTTAATAGAAAACGCATGACTACGAAACGGTTAGAGTGTAAGACTGATGCTGGTCGCGGTTCGAGTGGCCCTGGGAGTCCTTCGCCCGTATCACGGCAGGCAATAGGTTGGTGGAGGGCCTGCAGCCGCGCCAACTGCCCACTAAGGCAGCTGTGCATATGCTGCTGAGAGGTACTGCCGGCTCATTATTCGGAATCAGCCCCATCGGGTCCTTGCAGAAGATTAAAGGTTGGGCAGGCGGTTTGGAGCCCCCTGTCGATGACACGAATGAATAGGAAGATAGAAAAGGATACATAATATAAAGGAGAAAAAGAAAGCCTCAGAAGGAAGCACAGACAGGAAAGGAGAAACATCAGGAGCCGAAGTGAGGGAACCAAAAGGAAAGAGCAGGATAATGGAAAAGCTACCAATAAGAATAACGTCTAAATTCTCAAATAGAAGAATAGGCAGCCACACATCAGACGCAATGACAGATATTCTGAGCGAGGACACGGCGAATCTAATGACATATTAGAAAACGTTAAAGGGAAACATCAGGCATATAAAAAGAACTGGCATCGAACACTTGATCGACCTAGTGGCAAACATTACAGAGAAAAATTAAGCAACTAAAGGAGCAGGAAGTATTCGAGGATAAGCAACGAGATGAGGAAAAGTAGGAAAAACGACAGAAATATGAAAAGATGATGCAAAAAAATCGAGAGCGGGAGATATAATCCTGGAATTTAACAAGAAAACAGGTATAGAGAACAAAATAAAGGAGATAAAAGGAACTCCGGAAAAAGAATTTGGAGTAAAATATACGAGTGCAAGTATAATGCCCCAACTAAGGTACATATACCAGTTGGATTACCAGAGAAGAAATAAAGGAGGACATAAGACGAACATAGAATGAAATAAAAGAAAAGGGTAGCGGTATAAATGTCAAGTTGTTAAAACAAATGTGGAGAGGCAACCAAGTCGCGTTAGTTAAATGTGAACAGGAGTACAGCAAAGAGCTGGAGAAGGTAAAATGACTCAGAACAGCATTGACCTCTTGTCCCTGCTACGTGCTACCAAGAGTAGATAGATGCTTCATATGCAATAAACTGGGACATATCGGCAGAAATTGCAAGGAAGTTGAGGATAAAAAGGAAACCTACAGAAGATGTGGATTCCAGAATCATACAATGATTGATTGAGTCGCGAACAAACCGAAATGTATTATTTGCAGCGAGGCAGGAAGAAAAGATCCGTACACCAGACAAGTTACCGGAGCTTTAATTGTCCGGTCTACAGAAACGCTTTGATATAAAAGAACAGGAAACGTATATGGAATTGAAAGTTCTACAAATCGATCTGAACAGATGCCGAATCGTGTAAGAAATCATGCAGAAAATGTAAGAATACTGACTGCAAGATGAGAACAGTGACGCTCCGATACGGATAACCGGTGTTAATCGAAAATGTTGCACATGTGGCACCACGTACTCCTCGACCGGAATCGTTCATGCAATGCTCGAAGGAACAAAAGTTATAAGCTGCTACTTTTCGCCTAACAGGAACGGAAAGAAATCGAAGAATATATAAACGAAATTGAGGTTAACATAGAAAAGGTAGAGAAAGCAAACAGAATGATAATCGCAGGAGACCTGATCGAAAAATCGGTAATCTTGGGTAGTAAGGAGAACAACCATAGAGAGGAAAAGATCATCAAAATGACTCTAAGAAACGATCTAATAGCGACGAATCCGAAAGAAGAATATACATACTTTAAGAACCGAATCAAATCAAAAATAGACATAATGTTAATAGGAGGTTGCATATATGTTAAGTTGCGTAAAGCACAAGAGTTTGAGATATTTTCAGCGTCGGACTGTCAATACGTACTACGTACCTTCCAAAGTACGAATTACAAGAATAATGAAGAGGGATTTGCAAGCCTCGATGGAAAGAAAGCGAATTGAGGCGATGCAAACAAATGATCGACTTATACAAAATATATATATAAGCGATCGCGTTTCATAGTGTCTGCGTGTCAACGCATTACAGTTCCCATGCATCATAGATCGTGATAGCGCATTCCATTTCAACGTTTCAAAGTAGGTAAGATGTAATATTCAATGTAACGCGTAACGTTTATCTGCTGCCACGCTTCAAAAGAATGTGAATCCTAAAGTTTCTTTCAAGGGGATAGCATATCTGGATGTCTGCGTGTCGATGAAATAGAGATCTAATGCTTCATTCAACGTAATGTCGCAACGCATTTCAATGAATCATGGTAAATTGCAATGCTCTATGCAATATGTTATATTTGTCTGCATCTAGACTTTAGAAGGATGTGAATCCTACACTTGCTTGCAACAGAATATCGTTTCCAGATCTCTACGTGTCCAAGCAACACATTTCTAGTACTCCATGCAGTGCGATGTTCCCTCTCATTTCAACGTTTCAAAGCAAAGAATCTGTAATCATCTATCCATAGCATTATGCTTAACTGTTAGAGGTCTTCAATAGAACGTGAATTCTACAGTTCCACGCAACAGGAAGGAGCTTCATAATGTCTACGTGTCAAAGCAACGGAGTTCTAATGCCCCATTCAGTACAGGGGTGAATCTCATTCCAATGTTTCAATCTAAGTAAACTGCATTCCTCCATGCATAGCATTGTGCTTCTCTGCTTGTAAACTTCAAGAGAATGTGAATTCTACAGTTCCCTGCAACGTGATGGAGCTCTACAGTGTCTGCGTTTCAAAACAGTAGGGTTCTAGTGTTCCATGCAATGCCATGGCGAATTTCATTCCAGCGTTTCAAGGTGGGTAATCTGTAATCTACTATGCAAAGCATTACACTTATCTGCTTTTACACTTCCAAGGAATGTGAAATCTACAGTTCCATGCACCGGGATGGCGCTTCACTGTTCCTTCGTGTCAAAGCAGTAGAGTCCTATTGCTCCATACAATGCGATCTCGTATCTCATTCCAACGTTTCAAAGTAAGTGAGCTGTATTGTCTACGCAGAGCATTATGCTTATCTGCTTCTACACTTCAAACAAATGTAAATTCGACTGTACCTTACACCGGGCTCGGGTTTCATATTATCTGCTTGTCAAAGCTGTAGTGATCTAATGCTCCACACAATGCGATGGCACATCTAATTTCTACGTTTAGAACGTTGACGCCGGCGTGCATCACAGGTGGGTCACACGTGTCTGTTCCGTGAAGCAGTGTGCATCTCCGGTGAGCTACACGCGTCTGTTTCGTGGGCCGGCGTGCACCACGATGGGTCGAACTTATATTTCATAAAGTAGATAGTACAAAGTAGGTTTATTCTTCGATTCTCAGCATTATAAACGGGCATTATAATTAATATTTAACATTAATTATATAATTCATATCTAAAATCTAATTCATATCTAATTTTTTTATGTAATTTTTCAAATCATGTTAGGTAGAGTTCCGGTTGGCCCTTACTTCGGTTGAAACAGTTTTTACTTTTATTGTCTTATTCGTGGCATACTGGCTACCATTTATTCTAGACATACGCCTATAACATTCTTTACATCGTTATCTCGTTTTTCTCGCGCGTCCTTGGAACGACCGCAGAAAATATGTATGTTTCTTGGGCACTGCTTCAGTTTCAGATGACGTTTGTTCACTGTGACGATCCACTGTACTGAGGAGATAATCAATAATTTTTTCGCGGATGTTTAATATTTTCATACCTGTGGTACTCCATTTTCTATGTATATAACAGGCATTGACGAGAGAAGTCCCGCATACTAATTCGATAACTATTCTTCTATACCACTTTACTGTTCTGTGTAATGAACTGTGATAAGAAGACATCTGATCGGATGGTCAAACCCCTTCTTAGCTTTGTTATAAAGGAACACTTTGTCCGGCTTTAACTTATTATTACTACCCTGGACAATAACACATTTGTGGTTTTCAGAAGTGGCTAGCATGCATTCCCACTCTTATCCATCCACATAAAAATTTAAAGCCGCTCCTATTTTGAAAATACATAAAGCCACTCCGTTGCAGTTTCCGTTTGGCCCGCAGCAGAAGAAATTTTATATTCATTTTTACTATACCAAATAAATGTTACTTTTTGAAGAATTTTCTCAGCCAATGGGACACAAGTATATAAATTATTTGCGTATAATACGCGGCTTTCAAATAATAATTCACCCTCCAACGTCATAACTACAGCATGCGCATGTGCTTTCGCTATTCAGGTTGCATTATTTCCGGACGTAAATAAGAATGTTATGCGTGTATCCTTCCAGAAGGCATAGTTTACAAAGTTTTATACCATATTTATGCCGCTTTCCTGGGATATATTGGCAAAAACTGTGGTGACCTCGCCATGGAACCATGATTCCGTAGATTACAATATTTTTACCGGGCTTAACACGTTGAGTGTCAAGTCAGTCCCCAGGGACTGACAGTGAACTTTCCGTTCAGGTGGCGTCAGTCCCCAGGGACTGACAATCGACTTTTCGTTTGGACAACATGGATTTTAGGGATTGACAGCGAACTTCTTGTATGATCTACATCAGTGCATGAGACCGGCATTGTAAAGGGTTAAATTATTAATAACAATTAAAAAATTTATGCTAATATTTAATGAAGTATATTAAAACATTTAAAACAAAGATGTGGTTGTGATTTGCACATATTACAGTATGTAGTAACTTTCTTTGTCATTCTCTTCGCTAACTGGCGTCCGAACATTTTTGTGTTTGTGCTATGACATTCAACACAATATTTTCGTACTTCACGCGCCTTTCCTTCCTTCTTATGAAATTTGTGAATTCATCTACTTGTATAGGCCCCAATTGGGATTTCCTCATGTGAATCTCATGTGAGAGCATTTACCAATTGTTTTCGGAATGTTGTAATTGACATCTTTCTTCCTGTTACATTTTGGAACATATGTAACGAATTCACGACAGCAATATTCAAAGGAAGGTCGAATGCCAGTTTTCTATACCATTTTAGTGACCTTCTAAGTGGACTGCTGTAAGCACTCATTTGATAAGACAGATCTATCGCTGTTTTACCTTTATTATAATCAATAATAATTTTTGGTTTGCAGGATACCCGTGTTCTTGTTATTACGAATTTCATTTCGTCAGAATGCTTGAGCGAAAGAATTAAAACATCCCTCTTGTCTTTCCATTTCATTATGGTAATTCCTCTACTGTTCTCTTGAGCAATAACTTCTCCGCGTCGCAGTTTGGTTTTCATAACTTTACTTGGATTGCCTCTTCGATTTGATCGAAGAGTACCAACCAAATGCGTATTTTTTGTTATGAGTTTGTTTGTTAAATACAGACTCGTGTAATAATTATCAGTGTATAAAGTAGGGCCTTTGTGAAACACATTTTCACATAAATTCATGACAACATTTCTGGATGTTGTATTTTTTTTATCCAATGATTTGCCGGTGTAAATGCAAAGATCATATGTGCAATGATTATCACAGCACAATTTAAGTATTTTTATGCCGTATTTATGCTTCCTTTGCTTCATGCACTGTCTAAATGTGATCCGTCCACGGAATGATATTACCGTCTCGTCGATGCATAACATTTCAACGGGATCATATTTTTTAAAATTTATATTTAATTCTTTTATTAAAAATTCAACCGTTGATAGACGGTTGGAAGCATCCACTTTTGTATTGCCGGCAAAATGCAACATTCTCAACAGAATTTGAAATCTGTCTCTACTTATAATTTTCCGCGGGAATGTTTGAATAAACAATGTATCCTTACACCAATACAGATACAAAGATGGGAGCTTTTCCAATACCATCCACAAAACCACTCCAGAAAACCTCTTTACTTCATCCTTATCTGTTGACACCCACTTTTCAACACGTTTGGAAGCGATTGTTCTTTGTGTCGTATACATATTTGTTTGTTCGCTTATATGTTGAAATAGTTTATCTGTCACACAAAGGATGTAAAAATCTTCCATTGTGCTACAATTTTGCATTTCCTCATGAGCGAGTTTGGCACCATGGGGACTTGAGAAAGGTATAATGTTTGGCTGGTTGCCTTACGGATCAAACCAATCATTTGGATCAGTTGTTTTAGTATTCCTTAGTGAACTACTGGATGAATTGTCACTATCTGAAGATGGTAGTGGTATTATACGCCGACATTTGCGTGGTACAAATAGCTCTCTCGACGAATCACTATCTGTTCGTCCTCTCAACATTTTTAGTTGATGGATACCAAAACTTCTTCAATATAGTCACTATAAAACTGAATTCTCTCTGCTGCAATAGGTCTTTATACTCCCGTGGCTCTTTCAGAATGACTCTCACCTTGTATTTGCTCTTTCGCCTCTCTGGCATTCCCTATCCCATTATCTTATGTTTATACATTATATACAAATGCATTGTTTGTATCATTTCGACAGTCGAAACGAAACGAATACAGGTATGAAAGTTATTATTTGTTTGTACCCATCAGTCAAGCGTTCGCCATCAAGTGCTCACGCGCTGCCGCCTGAGCGAGAGGTATAGCAAGAATTGGCGTAGCACTCAACATGTTAACAATATTTTCGAAAGTTTAGACAATTGCGTTAACAATAATTCAAAGTTTATACAAACGATCCTCAGTCCTAGCCGTGGAAATAATGGTGAAATGAAAATATCTAAGTATTGATATAAACCGATCGCGCTTCATCGCGTTTTTTTCAATTGTTTACATGCATTTCCGTTTGAGACCAACATAATCTAATTTCAGATAGGGGCGCTACAACCAGTATAAGCAGGACGCCAATAATAATGTTCAGTTCGTTCTCTGTCACAGGCTTCCTGGCCAGTTGGTGTATAGAAGAAGAAAATTGTAAAGTATACAAGCAGATAAGCATAATGCTATATATAGAAAATAACAACTTTCTTATCTTGAAACAATGGAATGTGATGCGCCGTCGCATTGCATCGACCATATGAACTCTACAACTATGAAACGCAGACGCTATGAAGCGCCTTCGCTTTGCACCGACCTGTAGAATACACATTCTTCAGAAACGGAAACAAGATAAGTATAATGTTATGCATAGAATATTTCAGCTTGCTTACTTTGAACGTTGGAGCATTAGACATCTACTGTATTGACACGAAAACAATGTGAAGCGCCATCATTTTGTGTTAAACTGTAGAATTCACATTCTTTGCAAGTATAGAAGCAGAAAAGCATAATGCTATGTTTAAAAGATTACAACTTTCTTACTTTCAAACGTTGAAACGAGATGCGACGTCGCGTTGTATGAAGTATTAGAAATCTATCGCATCGACACGAAAACATCTAGAAACGCTATGCCCTTGCAAGGTGGTCTAGGTTTTACATTCTTTTGAGCATGTAACATTGGAATAAGATGAGACATTGCACTGAATGAAATACTAGAACTCTATTGCATCGACTCGTAGATATCTAGAAACGCTATGCCGTTGCAAGGAAGGTTAGGATTCACATTGTTTTGAAGTGTAGAAGAAGATAAGCATAATCCATTGCAAAATACGTTACAACTCACCTACTTTGAAACGTTGAAATAAAATGCGCTATCGCGATCTATGGCGCGTTCGTTATTCGTAATCTAATTCTTCTGAAGAGGAGTAACAGACGAGCATATTGCATTGCATTGGACATTGCAAATTTACTTGCTTTGAAACGTTGGAATAAATTGTGTCATTGCGATACATGAAACATTAGAACTCTATTTCTTCCATACTTACGAATCCTGTGAATCGTACGGTTGCATGCAATGTGATGGCGCTTTATAGTGTCTGCGTGCCAATGCATGGGAGTTCTAATGCTTCATATAACGCGATAGCCCATCTCATTTTAACGTTTCAAGGTAAGTTATTTGTAATGTTCTATGCATTGCATTATACTTATCTGCTTCTGCTCTTGAAAGGAATGTGAGTTCTACAAATTCATGCAACAAATTCATGTAACGTCGTGCGTAGCGCCTGCCATCCATTCCACACATGAGCCTTCTCGCACTTCGATCATCAACCCCTGAACTCAGGCAACCTGCCGCGTTCGCCTACAGCACCGGCAACTGGCAGCGTCCACGCGCGCACACCTGCAGGCGCTTACACGCACCAAGTACCGCTGCGTCACTCGACTTTCAATCTCACCGACGAGCACTACTGTCTCACTCCCCCTAACGAGTATATATCTGCCTCGCTCGTACCAAAGACGAACATCCTCGTCTACCTCGCACCGGTGATTTCGTCCTGCTGAAAGGTGCAGTCGCAGCCCATCACCTCAATGGGGACTGCTCCAATTCAGGGATCCGACTTTACCAGAACCTGTATTCTACTTTTAAGCCTCTTACATACATATATATACTATATCCGGACGAATGTATTGCTGCATACGAGAATTCATAATTCCAAGTTACACACATTAAGCCGCATGCACCTTGCAACGATCCGTTAATCCACCACTCGCTGGACCACATGCTTTCATGCTTTTTCAAGTAAATATTTCAAATTAGTATAAATATTAATACATATTTCATATTTTAGTTATTTCTAAATACAATATCACCTCGGGACACTCCATTACATCTGAAATCCTATCTAATTTCATATCACTTCATGATGTGTAACTTCTTCGTTATTCTTGTAATTCGTACTTTGGAAGGTATGTAGTATGTATTGACAATTTCAACCAATTCTGCTTTACGCAACTTAGCATATATGCAACCTCCTATCAACATTATGTCTACTTTTGATTTGTTTCGGTTCTCAAAGTATGTATAACCTTTTTTTGGATTCGTCGCGATTAGGTCGTTTCTTAAAGCCATTTTGATGATCTTTTCCACTCTATGGTTGTTCTTCTTACTACCCAAGATTACCGATTTTTCGATCAGGTGTCCTGCGATTATCATTCTGTTTGCCTTCTCTACCTCTTCTATGTTAACCTCAATTTCGTTTATATATTCTCCGATTTCTTTCCGTTCCTGTTAGGCGAAAAGTAGCAGCTTTTAACTTTTGTTCCTTCGAGCATTGCATGAACGATTCCGGTCGAGGAGTACGTGGTGCCACATGTGCAACATTTTCGATTAACACCGGTTATCCATATCGCAGCGTCACCGTTCTCTTCTTACAGTCAGTAATCTTCCATCTTATGTGCTTCTGATATTATTACCACGTCTGTCTCTTAATTATTCGCATTTGCTGCATGATATCTAACACGATTCGGCATCTGTTCAGATCGATTTGCAAGACTTTCAACTCCATATTCGTTTTTCGATCTTCTCTATTAACACCTTTCTATAGGCCGGACAATTAAAGCTTCCTGCCTCGCTGCAGATGATACATTTCGATACATTTGCCATACAACCGACCATCGTATAAATCTGGACACGCATCTTCTGCATGAGACATAGAATCGAGATGCGATGTCGCGTCTTATGAAGAATTAGAACTCTATTGCTTCGATACGTAGACATCTAGAAACGCCATTTTGTAACAAGGAAATGTGGAATTTGAATTCCTTTGGAGTGCTGATGAGAATATACATAACGCGCTGCACTGAGTATAACATCTTATCATGAGACATAGAAATGAGATGCGATATCGATTTTTATGAAGAATTGGAACTCAACTGCTTCGATATGTAGACATCTAAAATCACCATTCCGCGGCAAAGAAGTGTGGGATTTATATTCTCTAGATGCATTGATAAGATATACATAAAGCGATTCATTGAATATTACATATTGTCATGAAATATACAAATGAGATGCGATATCACGTTTTATGAAGCACTTGAACTCCATTGCTTCGATATGTAGACATCTGGAAACGCTACTCCATAAGAAGGAAGTGTAGGCTTTACATTCTCATTTCTATGTTTAATGGTAAGATGTAATTCAGTGTAACGCGTTGTGCATATCTTATCAAGACTACAAAAGAATGTAAACGGCACACTTCATTGCTGCGGGATAGCGTTTCTAAATGTATACGTATAGAAGCAGTAGGGATCCAATTTTGCATAAAACGCGTTATTGCATTTCATTTCTATGCTCCATGATAAGATGAAATATCAAAGTAACGCGTTATGTAAATCTCGTAAACACTTCAAAAGAATGTAATGCCCACACTTCCTTGCTGGGAAATAGCGTTTCCAGATGCCAACGTATCGAAGCAATAGATTTCGAATGCTTCTTAAAACATGATGTCGCATCTCGTTTCTATGTTGGACGATAAGATACAATATTCATTGCGAAGTGTTATGTATACTTCGACTACACTTCAAAAGAAAGTAAATGCCACACTTCTTGCTAGGGAATAGCGTTTCCAGATGTCTACGTATCGAAGCAGTAGAGTTCTAATGCTTCTTAAGTCGTGATATCGCATCTCACTTCTATGTGTCATGATAAGATATAATATTCATTGCGAAGTATTATGTATGCCTCGTCTACACTTCAAAGGAATGTAAATACCACATTTCCTTGCTAGGAAATAGCGTATCCAGATGTCTATGTATCGAAGCAATAGAGGTCTCTAATGCTTCCTAAATCGCGATATCGCATGTCATTTCTATGTTTCATGATAAGATATAATATTCATTGTGGAGTGTTATGTATACCTAGTATTCACTTCAAAAGGATGTAAATGCTAAACTTCCTTGCTATTGAATAGCATTTGCAGATGACTACGTATCGAAGCAATAGAGTTCTAATGCTTCTTAAATCGCGATATTGCATCTCATTTCTGTGTTTCATGATATGATATAATATTCATTGCGAAGTGTCCTGTATACCTCGCATACACCTGAAATGAATGTAAATGCGATACTTCCTTTCTAGGAAATATCGTTTGCAGATGTCTACGCATCGTAGCAATAGAGTTCTAATGCTTCTTTAAACGAGATGTCACATTTCGTTTCTATGTTTCATGATAAGAAATAATATTCATTGTGAAGTGTCACTTGTACCTCGCATAAACTTCAAACGAATGAAAATGCGACACTTCCTTGCTAGGAATTAGCGTTTGCAGATGACTACGTATCGTAGCAATAGAGTTCTAATGCTTCTTAATACGCGATATTGCAACTCATTTCTTTGTTTCATGATAAGATACGATATTCATTGCGAAGTGTCATATATACCTCGTATTCACTTCAAAAGAATTTAAATGCGACACATCCTTGCTAGGAAATATCGTTTGCAGATGTCTACGTATCGTAGCAATAGAGTTCTAATGCTTCTTTAAACGAGATGTCACATTTCGTTTCTATGTTTCACGATAAGAAATAATATTCATTGTGGAGTGCTACGTATACCTCGTATTCACTTCAAAAGAATGCAAATGCGACACTTCCTTTGCTAGGAAATATCGTTTGCAGATGTCTACGTATCGTAGCAATAGAGTTCAAATGCTTCTTAAATCGCGATATCGCATGTCATTTCTATGTTTCATGATAAAATATAATACTCATTGTGCAGTGTTATGTATACTTCGTATACACTTCAAAAGAATGTAAATGCGACGCTTCCGTTCTAGGAAATTGCGTTACTAGATGTTTACGTATGGAAGCAATAGAGTTCTAATGCTTCTTAAACCGCGATATCGCATCTCATTTATGTGGTTCATGATAAGATATAATATTCATTGCGAAGTGTCCTGTTTACCTCGCATACACTTCAAATTAATGTAGATGCGATACTTCCTTTCTAGGAAATAGCGTTTGCAGATGTCTACGTATCGTAGCAATAGAGTTATAATGCTTCATAAAACGCGATATCGCATCACATTTCTATGTTTCGTGATAAGATATAATATTCATTGTGGAGTGTTATGTATACCTCGTCTATACTTCAAACGAATGTAAATGCCACATTTCCATGCTAGGAAATAGGGTTTCCTGATGTCTACGCGTCGAGGAAATAGGGATCTAATGCTTCTTAAAACGCGATATCGCAATTCAGTTCTGTGTTTCGTGGTAAGATAGAATATTCATTGAGCAGTGTTCGGTACGTAGACATCTGCAATCGCCATTTCCTAGGAAGGAAGTGTCGCATTTACACTCTTTTCAAGTGTAGACGAAATATACATAACACTAATAACATAACGCAATGAAAATTATACCTTATCATGAAATGTAGAAATGAGATACGATGT
Organism: Xylocopa sonorina; assembly: GCF_050948175.1. NCBI lineage: Eukaryota > Metazoa > Arthropoda > Insecta > Hymenoptera > Apidae > Xylocopa > Xylocopa sonorina. The sequence goes on from NW_027490147.1 coordinate 685,301, forward strand.
CGCGGTTTAAGAAGTATTAGAACTCTGTTGCTTCAATGCGTAGACATCTGGAAACGCTATTTCCAAACAAGGAAGTGTCGGATTTTTCATTCTTTTGAAGTGTAGACGAGGTATACATAAAACTTCGCAATGAATATTATATCTTATAGTGAAACATAGAACTGAGATGCGATATTGAGTTTTAAGAAGCATAACAACCCTTTTGCTTCGATACGTAGACATCTGAAATCGCTATTTTCTAGCAAGGATGTGTGACATTTACATTCTTTTGCAGTGTAGACGAGGTATGCATTACACTTCGCAATCAATAATATATCTTATCATGAAGCATAGAAATGAGATCGCGATATCGCGTTTTAAGAAGCATTAGAACTTCATTGCTTCGATACGTAGACATCTAGTAACGCAATTTCCTAGAACGGAAGCGTCGCATTTACATTCTTTTGAAGTGTATACGAAGTATACATAACACTGCATAATGAGTATTATATTTTATCATGAAACATAGAAATGACATGCGATATCGCGATTTAAGAAGCATTTGAACCCTATTGCTTCGATACCTAGACATCTGGAAACGCTATTTCCTAGAACGGAAGCGTCGCATTTACATTCATTTGAAGTGTAGACGAGGAATACATAACACTTCGCAATGAATATTATACCTTATCATGAAACATAGAAGTGAGATGCGCTGTCGCGTTTTAAGAGGCATTAGAACTCTATTGCTACGATACGTAGACATCTGCAAACGCTATTTCCTAACCAGCAAGTGTCGCAATTTACATTCTTTTCTAGTGAATGCGAGGTATACGTGACACTTCGCAATGAATACTATATCTTATCATGAAACGTAAAAATGAGATGCGATATAGCGATTTAAGAAGCATTAGAACCCTATTGCTTCGATACGTAGACATCTGCGAACGCTATTTCCTAGGAAGGAAGTGTCACATTTACATTCATTTGAAGTGTATGCGAGGTATAAATGACACTTCGCAATGAATGTTATATCTTATCATGAAACATAGAAATGAGGAGTGATTTCGCGATTTAAAAAGCATTAGAACTCTATTGCATCCATACGTAGTCATCTGGAGACGCTATTTCCTTGAAAGGAAGAGTCGCATTTATATTCATTTGAAGTGTATGCGAGGTATACAAGACACTTCGCAATGTATATTATATCTTATCATGTAACATAGAAATGAGATGCGGTATCGCGTTCTAAGGGGCATTAAAACTCTATTGCTACGATTCGTAGACATCTGCTAACGCTATTTCCTAGCAAGGAAGTATAGCACTTACATTCTTTTGAAGTGAATACGAGGTACACATAACACTCCACAACGAATATTATATCTTACCATTTTTTTCGTTTACCTGAGCCTTGTTGGAATCGACACGACTGGATGTTATTGGAATTTTGAAGAGACCGTCGTCGTCGTCGTTTGTTCGGAGGGGACGAATCGTCGCTCGCGCCAAGCCTCGTTGTCGAGAGTCTGAGAAAAACCTGCCGTTGCGAGATCGAATAATTTTATACTCGCTTCGCGTTGCCGAGGAAAGCTTTCATAGACCGCCTCGAGACTGTGCACGAAGGCGACGAGTGTCCCATCGATAATAACATTATTATGTTCACTCGAATGATAGCGTCTTACCGATCTCGAAAGTAATACGTCGCTGGGTGTTTGGTTTTTTTTCTTCTTAGTTTGACGCGCACGTTCATTCCAGAGGGGACGATTCCGCGTTGCCCGTTGTCCTCGTTGTCTAGAGTCTGTAATCCCGCCGTTGCGAGCTCGAACAATTTATGCTCGCTTCGCTTTGTCGGGAGGAAAAAGACCGCCTCGAGGCTGCTGGTACGCGGAGGAGTCCTAACGAATTTTTGAAAGATTTTTTTTTCTTCATACCTGGACGCGCGTGTGCATTTTTCGTAACTTTGAGGGAGACATTACGCGCCAAACATCGGCGTATGCGTTTCATCCGTAGGACCGATATATCGTGTTGCCTCGAACTCCGTCGAGCGGTGAAAGTCGCCACGGTTCGGCGAAGCCCGCGTCTCTTTCACCGGAGACGATTGGGTATCGACTTGTTCGAACTTTAGTACCAAGAGATTTAAAGATCAATAAAATATGCATGTACGATTACCCTGAACGGTGGATCACTCGGCTCGTGGGTCGATGAAGAAAGCAGCTAATTACGCGTCAACGTGTGAACTGTAGGACACATGAACATCGACATTTCGAACGCACATTGCGGTCCACGGATACAATTCCTGGACCACGCCTAGCTGAGGGTCGTTCACGTAACCAAAATACTGCTTGCGTTGCGTTTCGTCGAATCTTCTTTCCCTACGGTGCTCGAATCTGCCCGCCGTCTTTCATTCTCGAATTAAATAACGAACGTTTCTGAGTTCGGGCGGCACCGAGAAAGGGAGGAAGAGAAGCGATACGCGACGTACGAGCGATCGTTGGATGTTCGTCCGAGTCGTCTGTGGCCGTGCCCAGGCAATCTGCGATTGGTAACGTGTGTGCGCGTGCGGCGTGCGTAATCGTGTTCATGGAACTCGACGGTGTGTCGATCACGAACTCGCGTGAGTTCTTCGTGGCGTCGTGAGTCGTCCGTTAAACAGGCGACCGCCCACGGAGAACCGCTTCGTGTTTCGATCGCCGATTTTGTTCCGCGTTCCGAATTCGCGCACCCGCCACACGCATCGCCTTCGCCTGCCTTTAGCGCACGATACGAACATGCGCGCGCTCGACATCGTTTAAAATGAATTTTTTTCATGCCGCAAGACCGAGGGAGAATACTCCGTCGAGGGAGAAGAGATATACAAGAGAGAGAGCGACATCGTCGTAAGGCGAGGGACGATGATGCGCATCCGATCGTTCGAAGTTCTCCTCGTACAGCCCCAGGGTGTACGATCAGAATAACCCGTTCTCTCTGTTCTCTCCGCGTGTGTATAACATGTTCCGCGAGGAAAAAAAAAGATCTCTCGCGCGGAACGTCACTCGAACATAGGCCGTCGTTGCGCTGTAATGTCGTAACGTTATTCGTGAGGGCGCTCCAACTCGGCGTGTCCTTCGTTCTGAAGGATCAGGGTAATAAAATCGGGGGAAAAGGAGCCGCTCCGTTTCGATCTCTGCGTGTTACGCGCGGAAGGTGGAACAGCTGGGGAGTATAAACGGTGTTGATCGTTCGCAGCTACGACGATAAAGAGGACGGATGTTAAAGAATCGCCGGTAGCTTGGTCGTCTAGCGAGAGTCTCATATTTTTTTTTATATTTTTTACGAATCTTATATAAAAGAAATACCGACACACGAAAGACATTGGCGAGGTGCACAAAACGCCTCAACGAGAACAACGAAGAGGTGCGTGTAGTTCTTGCCGGTTTCTCGAGCGGTAAATCAAAGGATCGCTGTGTCGGAGATCGACGAAAGTTCTTTTCGTCGTCTGCCGTCCCCGTTCGCCGATGCTCCTCATTTTGTATATATTATACATACGAATCTCTTTACCTTCTCTCCGTAAGCGAGTTCGATGGCACGAATGAATTTCGTGCGTCACGTAGAGACGACCTCAGATTAGGTGAGATTACCCGCTGAATTTAAGCATATTACTAAGCGAAGGAAAAGAAACTAACCAGGATTTCATTAGTAGCTGCGAGTGAACAGGAATGAGCCCAACACTGAATCCCGCGGTTCCGCCGCTGGGAAATGTAGTGTTCGGGAGGATCCGTTTATCCTGAGACAACGAACCGCGTCCAAGTCCATCTTGGATGGGGCCATTTATCCACAGAGGGTGCCAGGCCCGTACCGACCGGTACGCGTTTCTGGAGGATCTCTCCTTAGAGTCGGGTTGCTTGAGAGTGCAGCCCTAAGTGTGTGGTAAACTCCATCTAAGGCTAAATACGACCACGAGACCGATAGCGAACAAGTACCGTGAAGGAAAGTTGAAAAAAACTTTAAAGAGAGAGTTCAAGAGTAAGTGAAACCGTTCAGGAGTAAACCTGAGAAACCCAAATGATCGAATGGAGAGATTCATCGACGACGATACTGGCTCCCGATGGCGCGCGATGCCCCGGTGGTAACATCGCGGTTCCACAGCGAACGGCACGCCGTCGTCGGCCAACGTTCCGGTGATGTAGTCGTGCACTTCTCCCCTAGTAGAACGTCGCGACCCGTTGCTCGTCGGTCTACGGCCCGAGTGGGCGCCTGTGGCGTCGCAATCTTGCGCACGTGGCAGACCCTCGGTCGCCCGGCCGGCTGCGCGACGGTACTCGTACGGTATCGGGCCGCAACCAGTCCATTCTCGAATGTATGTGCGTCTAGCCCGCCGCAAGCTCGGTCAGACTGCCCGGTGGAACAGACTTTGCGTCGGCGCCGGGCCTGGCCAGCTGTTAGCAGGTGGTTCCTCGACTGCCTTGGTCTCGAGGTTCCTTACAATGGGGAACAGACCCCATTCTGGTGACGGGCTACAGCTTCTTCCTTCTGGACGAAGTCATCGATGCGAGGGTGGCGGAGATACTCGTAGATGGAAACGAGAAGGCGATGCGTAAAAGTGCGAGTGAGCGCGTGCACTAGCACGCACGCGAACGCTGCTGGTTGCTGGATCTGCAGGCGTGTACGGCAGGTAGCCTGCGTGCAGGGATTGATGCTGGAGGCGGCAAAGAGGCTGATGGGTGGCAGGCGCTACGCCTGACGTCACACTACACTCTAAAAGAATGTAAATCCTACACTTCCTTCCTACGAGATGGCGTATCTAAGTGTTTACAAATCGATGCGATACAGTACTAGTGCTTCATGAAACGTGATATCGCATTTCGTATCAACAGTTCAAAGTAAGTAAGTAGGTTGTAAAGCTCTATGCATCGCATTATGCTTATCTGCTTCTACCCTTCAAAAGAATGTGAACACTACATTCCCTTGCAGAGGGATAGCGCTTATAGATATCTACTTGTCGAAGAAATAGAGTTCTATTACTTCATTCAACGCGATGTCACATCTCATTTCAATGTTTCATGATAGGTTGTAATATTCAATGCAACGCGGTATGTTTATCTGCACCTACACTTCAAAATAATGTAAATCCCACACTTCCTTGATACGAGATAGCGTTTCTAAAAGTCTACGTATCGAAGTAATATAGTTCTAATGCTGTATAACTCCAACGTTCCAAAGTAAGTAAGTTGTATTCTTCTATGCATAGAGTTATGCATGTCTGCTTCTACGATTTGAAAGAATGTGAATTCTACAGTTCTATGCAACTAGATGGCGCTTTATAGTGTCTGCGCGTCAAAGCAGTATATTTCTAATGCTCCATGCAATGCAATAACACATCTCATTTCAGCGTTTCAATGTAAGTAAGATGGAATCCTATATGCATGCACTATGCTTAAATAAGATAATATCAGATATATTATACTTCATTAGAATGTGAAGTCCGCAGTCCATGCAACAGAATTGCGCTTTAATGGGTCTACTTGTCAATGCACTAGAGTTCGTAACCTGCATGCAATGCGATATCGCATCTCTTTTCAACGTTTCAAGGTAAGTAACCTGTAACCTTCTATGCATAGCAATATGCTTATATGCTTCTACACTTTTAATGAATGTCAATAGAAGGGATCCATAAAGCGGGATCGCGCTTCATAGTTTCTACGTATCAAACAAACGTATTTCCTTGGTGGTATTCCGTATTCCGAAGGTGGTAAAGTATGTAACATGTTATCTTCTATTCATGTTATTATACTTGTTTTCTCCTACACAGCAACCGATTGTGAATTCTGCTGTTTCTTCCAGCGGAATGGGGTTTCATATTGTCAGCGTCTCAAAGCAATAGATACCTAAAGCATTGCACCATGCGATTGCACACCTCATTTCAACGATGCAAATTAAATAAGCTGTAAGCAATTATGCATGGCATTATACTTGTCTGCTTCTATGCTTTATAATGCTTTGGAATGCATGAAGAACCTCAACCCCCCCCCCCCCTTAACTGCCTAAAGAGAAGTTGAAAATCCAGTGGCCCTGCAGGTGAGACATCCGAGGGGGCGAGAAGAGGTGATCGCCGAAATCCACTGATCGATGACCCCGAACAATACCGAAGCGTACAGCCCGTCCCACCAAGGAGCCCCGAGGAGGATTCAGGAGACCCGAGGACCACCAGCGAATTCAAGGAATCTGAAGAAGAGAACGTGAGAGCTTATTCGCTAAAGCGTCCCATTTTCATGCCGCATTTCATGTATCGCATATTGTATATTATATCTTATATCGTGAAGCGGGTGGTGATCCCCGGTCATTCGCGGCGTGTTGCGTAGTTTTTTATAGCCCTTGTTAGTTAAATTCACCTCGAGGCCATAAATAAAGAAGCCGTGACTTCAGTATCCCGCGACCCGAGTGTATGTACTCGGCTAGGCGTAGTCAAGAGGAGCAGCATTTCGAGGTTTCGAGCATTGTTCCGCCCCAAGTTTCCCGGGTTCGTGTAGTCTATTTCTTTGGTGCTTTCTGAGCAGCTGGCGCCCAAGAAACTGTAGTCTCGCAATTTCGGAATACCCTCCCATTTCGGTGATTATTTTTGCGTTCGCGAGCCCGCGAAATGTTGTACGTGAGTGGATACATTGTAACGACAGATCGCTTTAGATTAAAGTACGTTTTACACCTTAACGTATTTGAATAATTAACCCCTTGGAGCTTCCCTGACTTACTTTAGATAGGTTTCCGTCACAACTGATAGGGACCATCACTTTACATAGATATATAGAACACACATAGCTCTAAACGTAGAACTGAGAGTTTGAGAACTTCCTTTGAAACGTTGATAGTGAGGAGCTCCATCGGATTTTATAGAACTTCAGAACTTACTTGCTATGAAATGTAGGCAGATAAGGGCCATCGTGTTACTTAGAACTTTAGAACTTACTTACTACAACAAAGATCTCTATTGGCTTCGTCCGCTCTTTTAGAAGAGTTTAAGATAAACCACTTACTTTTCACGTTTGCAATACTTTTAAATATATGCGAGGTGTATCGTTTAAGTTTTAAAATGTTTACTTAGTATTGATTATTATTTAGTAACTCGGTTATGAACGTGTCTGCATAAGATTTAATCAATATGTTCATAAGCTTGATATTTATGCAGTTATTTGTTAGTCACTTATTGCTCAAACGGCAAAGATTCTGACCATTTCAAAATGGTTGTCTTTCATCAATTTTCTTAAAAATTGAGATAATGTCCAACTGCTTGCATTAAAGACAGTAATTAAAGTTTTCAAAATATTTTACCACTTATAGATGAATTCTGGAATTGAAATTGAATGTATGATTTTTCTAACTCCTGTTTAGAATACCTTTCTGTTGGAATGTTCAAGTATTTTTCATATTCGGAATTATTGAAAATGTTTTGCTTGGTTCTCTAATTTAATATTTCGAATTTCCTGAGAAATATTTTTCATCGTAGTGAACTATATAATTGCAATTATAATTCTTTATGAAATAATAATAACAGAGAGGTATGTATCCATTTTTGTAGTTTTTTTTGGTAAAGGGTATTTAATCTTACTATTTAAAATGAAACATTAAGGTTTGTTTACAATATAATGGAATTTAATTACCTTTTGATTCAAATTCACAATGATAATCTTCCATAGTTCAACACTTTTGTGAGCTGTCCTCAGGAATCTGCAGCTCAGTACTTATAAAATAGACGACAAACAAACGCCCTAACCAAACGTGATCAAACCGATTTTTCATTATTAATATTATAATGTTTAACTTATCCTGCATACTATTAAAATGCCCTTCGAACAGTGTTTATTCACTTCCTTCCACCACTATTTACAATATGTTTCATTTACTATCAAAACCGTAAGTATTATCGCCTTTCTTTACTTTTTGTGACCTTCAGTGGCTTCATGTAACAGGTCGTTGAACTCGTTTTAAAATGCTCGATCGTATTACGGAAGAATAAACATACCAATTCATTTTAAAAAATGAAGGTAACCTTCAAATGTCCAACATACCTCCACTTACAAAAAAACTATTTTCATCAACGGATGGTACCTTTGTACTGTGCAATTTTATGTCAGCAAAAATTTCTATGAAATTTATAGTTTCGAGGATACCTGAGGTGCTAATTATTACTGCCCCACCCTGTATATTGTTATGGATGTGTCCAACAAGGAAACGATGAACAAAATTAAATTTAATATTACGATGTTTATTATATTACTTATAATATATTTGTTTTTCTGGAATTTAGCCAAAAAACAGTGTTCACGATGTCGGCAGATGAATATATTTGCCTTAGAATTACAAGAGCCGACATTTTCGAAAGTAGAATATTTTTTTACTCCGCTAACCGAATCATTCCAAACGTTAAGTAAAGTGCGTGCCTTTCAAAACAGTCAGATGCAAATTACGATACAACGTTTCCAAAAAATGGTACGTGTCACTCTTTTTTAATTTCCGTTTTTTCAAGCAAAGGAAATTTAATTGAAATATCAGCAAAATTTATGGACAAGAAATTTATTATAATCTTACGCAACATATATGATGGTGATAAACGATAAGTATATGGACCTGAGAATGGAATGTATTGAACAGAAAAAGAAACTGATAGAACTGCAAAGTAGATCGCTGTATCTCACAAATGATGCTTCCACGTTCATAAAATCTGTTAAATAAAGAACTATTGCAAATAGCAGGTATAATCAATATTACTTCTGCTCAAAAGCTATAACAGAATTGGACCGAAATGGATATAAAACAGGAATTTATATATTCAAAGAGAAAAAATGTATTACTTACAAATTACTTATGTTCGCAAAGATCTCACTAATTCAGGCTTTTTATCTTGCAGAACTAATCATTCATTCAACATGGGAAGGGGTCGACGAATAGTAAAATATTCTCATATTTCATAGCCTCGCTCGATACGTCAATTGGATCATGTAAAACATCGGACACTAATTGCATCTACACCTTCAGACCTTAAATATATAATTACAACATATTTAATACCGTTTTAATAACACTTTCCTATTATTTATATCTATGCCTAATAAATATATATTAATCCAATAAGTTGCTTTACCAAAGAATAAGGGAATCTGAGGATTATAAATCTGAGCACTACATAACAAACGTGCATTACATATATAATGTTACATGTAAAAAAAGATGAAGACCAAAAAGATCGTACATAAGTTGAATCCACAATGCGGTCACAGAGATACAGAAACGGCAAAAATTCCCAACAATAATTAACATAATTCAAAAAGGGTGGGGGTGAAAATCCATCTCCTTGACGATGATAAGAAACAAGTCTGCCTCGTGCACTACAATATCTCCAACAGCCAGCGGTTGGCACGCAAATAACAACGGATAGAAAGAATTCCGTGGCAGAATAGAAAGTGAATAGTAAGAAAAACATATTTATTTGTTAGATGTTTATAAATTCAAATTTAAAAGTCCATGTCGCATTTAATATACTATTGTTTAACAAGGTGATTTAATGTTGATTCAAATAGGCGTAGAGAACTAGCTGGTACTTCTGTCAATGTAATTTCATTTCTGCTGGATACAGTAAAAACACATTTACAATTTAAGCAAGGTTTCACTAGATCTGGCGGATTTTCTAAATTTTAGAATGGGATGATGGCGGTAGTAGTTGGTTCAGCGCCAGGCGATAAACATATACAACAAGCAAAGTAACGTAAACGGATTTAATATGTTCAAGATTATATAAATGAAACTATTACACTTTTATAATCCATGTATCGTTTCTGTTCTTTGTAACTTACAAAGAGTCTTAAGAATGTAACGCAACGTAAAGAAGATTGGAAACAGAGAAAGCAGGCCTTAATCACAGATAAAGGAACCTTGGATCTGTTGGGTATCGTGGTTACTGGCATGCTATGTTAAGGGATGTGTCATTCAGTTTTAATTTTCTAAACGAGAACAATTAAAATAAATTTGGAGTCGACACATTGGAAAAAAATTTCTTCCAGTGAAAAACGCTGCATGCAGTGCAATAGCAACTTAACATCCCCTTGATATTCTACAGAAAATCTTATGTCATTTTCCTCGATTTACTAGAATCGAAACTATGAAATCTATTATGTAGTTTTTCTGCAACTGCTACCATACACGCGCGCGCATACATACACGCGCACGTACATACGAAATCCATCAAGATTAAAGATACTGTATTTCTATTGGCTATTACATGGATAAATTGTAGAATTCCATTTGTAATTGATAATTAGATTATAAACATTTATATGCTTTTATCGGAAATTTAAATACGTCAAAATTGCAGCACGCAGGTGTGTAAATATCACTTTGCGATCTCATTTCATTTTGGCAGTTATACTTATATATGAGGTTCGATCCAGGCATAAAGCTTGATAACCTTTCAACTATAAAATAATTATGGAACATTAGACTTTTTGCTAGCGTTGGTCCATTTTATCATTTTCGGAACTTATGAAGGAGCTAGAACTATAATAACAATGTACTTTATATCTTTGCTCATTGTTTTCAAAGAAAATATTAGATATGAATAACTATGTTCATTTTATTATAAATGTATGAGTAAAGTTCAATCTACATAAATAAATGTTGTCAAATTGTTGTAATTTATTTAATTCTTATCATTTAGCGATACAAAATGTATTACAAAAATATATAAAAATATATTTCACTTTAGTTTTTTCTAATATTTTAAATATTTTATATTATCATATTAAAATTTTACAAAAAGTAACAAAATTTTTAGAAGTAGGAATAATTTTTCCTTAATTAGTTAATATGTCGGTTCTTTTTAAGAAGACGGTATTTAATTCTTCAAAGTAAGTTTCGACTTTAAATTGCCCATTAATTTCTCTAATTTCATTGCTTTTCGTAGATCACCGCTAATTTTCAACTTTCCCATTACAGCTTTGTCCATGCAAGTTTTAATTCTCCGAAAGATATATAATATTATGTTATTAGTAAAATTATTTTGCATTTCTAATTAATTGAAACGTAAAAAATATATTTTTTTTTATGAGAAAGCATTGCAAAAAAATTTTGGGAATCCATTGCTAATGTTGTACCTAGTGGTTGACTAGGTTCTCCTCTAGCTGCCGCACCCCTTTACTATTTTCAAGGTCCAAAAACCGTGTACCAACTTTGTCGCCTTTAAAATTTACGAAATTTGCATATTGTGAATTTTGCAAAAGTGATGTTAATTAACTCTTGAATTATGGTTGCTTGGGCGATTAATGTATGAGGACTAATAAATTTTCTTTTAACATAATGAACAATACAGTATTTGAGCTTACACTTTTGTTAACAAACTCACTGTTCAAATTAGTTTGGATGACAATTGATATTTGCATGATCCTTTCCTCTGATTTATCTGTATAATTTGTTCGTTCTTTTCAATTGTCATATATAATTATGCAAATGTATATGTTCCAAATTCTTCTCTAAGAAGGAATCAGGCAACAAGTTATCTTATTAATAATATTTATATTCTGTAAAATAAATTGATATGTTTACTAAAATATGAATTATACATTCATGTATTAATTGAAACCTTTAGTTAATTATTTACACCTGGATTACACGCATAATGGGTAAAATCAGACATTCCTTCAGTTTTTTAGTATTGCCTCATCGATTAAAGACTGATTAGTAACAGATTTACTGTCTTTGAAAAAATATAAGTGTACATTGCATCACCCATTATTTCCAGCTTCCTACTATAATTTTGTGATACTGGCTGCTGTTGCTTGTAGTTAATAATCCATAAATACACACGGTTATGTATATCTCGTCAACACTTCAGAAGAATGTAAATCGCACTCTTCCTTGCGATGGAATAGCGTTTCTAGAAGTCTACATATCGAAGCAATAGTGTTCTAATGCTTCATAAAACGCAATGTCGCATCTGATTTCTATGTCTCATGATAAGATGTACTATTCAATTCAACGCGTTATTTTTATCTCGCCTACAGGTCAGAAGAATGTAAATCCCTCACTTCCTTGCTGCGGTATAGCGTTTCTAGATGTCTACGTATCGAAGCAATACAGTTAGTAGATAAGATATTAAATGCAACGCGTATAGGTAAAGTACAGTACAGTGTCTGCGTGTCAAAGCTTTAGACCTTTACTGCTCCATGCAATGCGATGTCGCATCTCGTAGACCTGTATGCATATCATTATGCTTGACTGATTCTGTACTTCAAAAGAATACAACAACAAGGGCCATCACAGTGTCTGCGTGTTAATATAGCGGAATTTTAATTGTCAATCCAATGCCATGGCGCATCTAATTATAACGTTTCAAGGTAAGTAATCTGTAACCTTCTATGCATAGCATTATACTTATTTGCTTCCGAACATCAAAAGAATGTCAATCATACAGTTCCATGTAACGGGATGGCGCTTCGCATTGTCTGCGTCTAAAGCAATGGCGTTCTACTGCCCCATGAAATACGATGACGCATCTTATTACAACGTTTCAGAGTACGTGAGCTGTAATCTTCTATGAATACCGCTATGCTTATCTGCTTTTACACTTCATAAGAATGTGAATTCTGCAGTTATGTGCTACAGGAAGAGGGTTCATAGTGGCTATCTGTTAAAGCAATGGAGTTCTACTGCTCCATTCAATGCGATGTCGCACCTCATGTTCACGTTTCAAGGTAAATAGATAATATCATAATATTAGAAAAATATAGCATAAAATGCGCCGTCGCATAGCTTAGAGAAGTAGAAGTTTAATTATTTCACACGCAGACAGGCACAATAGAATTCGCGTTGTTTTGAAGTGTAGAAACAGTCAAGCATAAGACCATGCATAGAGGATTACAGCTTACTTACTTTGAAATGTTGAAATGAAATGCGCCATCGCTTTGCATGGAGCACTAGAACTCCATTGCTTTGTCACGCAGACACTATGAAACGCCATCTCATTTTATGGAACTGTAGAAATCACTTTTTTTGGATGTGTTTAAGCAGATAAGCATAATTATATTCACAAAAGATTACAGCTTACTGACTTCGAAATTTTGAAATCCGATGCACAGACGCATTGCATGGAGCATCAGGACTCTACGACTTTGACACGCAGATATTATGAAGCGCTATTCTCTTGCATGAAACTGTATGTTTCGCATTATGTTGAAGAGTAGATGCATAATAATGTGAACTCCATTGTTTTGACACGCAAACACTATGAAACGCCATTCCGATGCATTGAACTGTAGAATTTACATCCCTATAAAGTGTACTTAATTTATCCACAGGCGGACAGGTTGAGGTTCCATCCTGTCGCATGGAACTATAGATCTCACATTCTTTTGAAGAGTAGAAGCAGCTAAGCATAGTGCTATGTATACAAGATTACAGCTTAATCAATTTGAAACTCTGGAATGTGGTGCGTTTTCTAAATTGCATGCCACATTAGAACTTCATTGCTTTGACGCGCAGGTATTATGAAGCGAATTCTCGTTGCATAGAACAGTAGAATACACATGCCTTTGAAACGTAGAAGCAGATAGGCATAATGCTGTGCATAGACTATTGCAAAGATCTTATTTCGAATCGTTGAAATAAGATGTTACATCTCATTGCATGGAGTATTAGAAATCTATTGCATCGGCAGGCAGGCAGTTTGAAGCGCCAACCCGTTGCATGTAATCGTATAATTCACATTCTCTTGAAGTGTAGAAGGAGGTAAGCTTAATGCAATGCATAGAACACTAGAGCTTATTTACTTTGTAATAAACTCTTCTCCTTTGATTGTAGTCAATGTCAAACTGAAGAACGCTGCATAAAATTGTAGATATCGCATTCTTTAGAACTGTTGAAGCAAGTGAGCATTATGCGATGCACAGAACATTACAGCTTACTTTGAAACGTTGAAATGAGAAGCGCCATCGCAATGCATGGAGCATTCGATCCATATTGCTTTAACAGGTAGACCATATGAGGCCCCACATCGTTATAAGGAACTGCAGAATTCACATTCTTTTGAAGTGTAGAAGTAGATATGCATATGGCTATGCATTAAATATTACAGCTTACTTATGTTCAAGCGATGAAATCAGTTGTGCTGTCGCATTGTGTTTGAGTACACGTAACGATGAGGCTTATTTTCGGTTGAGCTAACGATGGGTTTAAATCTTCGTCACGAACGTATTCGTCACCGTTGCAAAGTACGCCCTAATTCGTGTTACAGTAATAGGGAAGTAGGTAGATACAATTGGAGTTGACTCGGTATCTCAACGATCAACTATTATATTTAACTTAAAATGAATTGACAGAGATTGAGTGCTTTTCATGTTTTTTGATGTGCCTGAATGCGAACTTCTACTAAGCTCTTAATCGATAAAGTCAGAATGTTTTATTGTAAATTCGTGTGGAGGAGTGATTAAGGGTGCGGCCAGCAAGATATATGGTATATTCAATTTGAAGGATCACTACGAATACTTAATTTTGATATTTATGATGGTGCGACATCCTGTTGCATTACGAGTTTATTACTGCAACGTGTCGGCTAGTGTTATTGCAGGATTTGTGAAATGAAGTGTCTGGTAATCAGATGTTTCGTTGAGTGAAGTATGACAAGTGGCTGAATAAGGATGAACGGTTTAATTATTATAGCATGAGAAGCATGTCTTCCGCAAGACATCCTCCTCCCGTTGAAAGGCTAGTGAGCAACTAAATGAATATGTGATGTAATAAGAGGTAATAGTGTGTGGATGTGTGATCGTGTGCTTACGTACTTAGTGTTGCTTTGGTCTTCGGATGAGTTGCATCCTTGATGGATACCGCGAAATCTCCTCCCTTTGTTTGAATCGGCAATGGAACAAGTTTTTTGACACTTAGGTCAAACGTGTTCGAAACCGTCCTAACGGCGACTGCGTGCTTGATGCTATTAAAACCGGGATAGGTTTAGATCACTCATCCTAGTGGCCATTGCATGGACAGCGTGTTTTTTTTTGTCTAAGGAGGACGATCGTTCCCTCCGTAATCCGATGATTACACATCGTCCATTTGATGCGGCTAGTGGGCTCGTTTAAATATTCGCGATGCCAACGAGTCCAAAGGCATTATCGCACCTTTTGGACATGTTGCCAACTAGATGAACGATTGGATTGCGTGTCTTCATATAGTTGTGTTTCCGTAGAATCGTGAGAGCATCGCCAATTAGGAAATGTCCGGGAATGAGGACTAACAGGTCATTTGGATCTGAGGAAATTGGAGTGAGTGGGCGGGAATTAAGGATAGCTCCGATTTGGGTTATAAGGGTTGTAAATTTCTCTATTGCGAACAGCTCAGTTTTTGCAACGCTCGTTAAATGGTGCTTGGAGGGTTTTACTGCGGCCTCCCAGAGGCCTCCAAAATGTGGTGCCTTTGGTGCGATGAAGTGCCAGTTGATTGATTGATTTGATAAAAATGACGTGATTTCTTTGTGGTGTTCTTCTGAACGTAGTAACTCCTTAATCTCTTGAAACTCATTATTTGCTCCGACTAAGTTTGTTTGAGATATTGTCAGAGTATAGATTTATGCGTAATCCCCGTCTTGCGATGAATATTTGTAGAGCAGCGATGAAAGCTTCACTAGTGAGGTCGTGGACAATTTCGAGATGAACAGCTTTTACTGCCAGGCAGACTTCTATAATTATGGTATTGCCGCTCTTTAATGAAAAAGGGTCCGCAATAATTGTTGCCTACATTGATGAAGAGTCGAGATTGGGTGATGCGTTCTTTCGGTAGATTGCCCATACAGTAATTGACTGCTGCTGGGTTGGTGTGGCAGTAAAAATCACAACCCCATATTGCTTTCCAGACTTGGCTTTGGCTGTCTATGGGTCAATGTTTTCAGCTTATGCTGTATAATGCTGTTTGGTTTCCAGCGTGTAAATATGTGAGATGTTCGTTTATAATGATAAGTATAGTTACATGAGTTTTCGGCAGAATTATGGGAAGTTTCTGGGAGAATGGTAGTGGTGAATGTGCAATCGACCACCCTCTCTCAGGATTCCATCTTCGTAAAGGAATGCATTCAATCTTGTCAATTTCCCTTGATTTGGTTGTGCTTCTTGTATCACAGGAATACCAATCCGTCGGTGAAGTGTATACTCTATACTGTTCTTTTGTTGACCTTTTTGGAGTGATTGAGTATTCTGAACCCGGCCCCGGGAGATCCCCCAGTGCCGCGGCGATCATTTTCCCGCGGTGTGAGCCCTTCAGTTACCCCTGCGCTCGATCGAGACCATGGTCTCGATCGGCCGCCGGGGCATCTGCGGGGACATCGGGGAGGCAGACTCACTGCGTGCTCGCATGCACGCACACCCTGACCCTGTTTAATGCCCTACCTATTGAACGAATCTAAGTTCGCGGAGGAGGGAAAGCGCTTGACGGAGACGGCTGACTGCGAAGGTTGCAGCGCCGCTCCGCCTTGCCCTGGCGCTCCGACGACGCCAGGGTGAACGGTTTCCAAGTTCGGAAGGGGGGGAAGTACGGAGGTACGGTCTCCGATTTTTATTTATATTTACAATGGAGTAAGCCTACTCCAAGAACCTTTTAAGCCAGAACGCTTCCTGGCAAAAGTCGGCGAGCGCGGAGGAGGCCTCTGGCGACGACACCAAAAATGGTGCCGCTTCCGGCCAGTTCCACTTCTCCGCCGGGACAAAAGGACGCAGAAATTTCCTCTGCGGATCGAAAATCGGACGTTCCAGGAGGAAGTGGCCGACCGTATCCACCGCACCACCACAGACACATGTCGGGTCATCGACAACAGTGTACGCCAAGAGGCGAGCCATAAAGTTGCCGTGCCCCGGCAATACCTGCGTGGTGTTATGATTCGGCTTCAGCCAGCCGGCGGCCAACCTCTCCCGAACGTCTTTAAAGAAGGCGAACGTTGTGCAGCCTTTGTGGGAATTCGTCCACGAAGTTTGCCACATGTTCGTTGCCTCTTCCTTTCCTCTTTTGACACCGTCATCTTGTCCGCTTTGAATGACGGTGTCCCCGATCTTGGCGTTTTTCCCTCTACGAAGATTGTTGAGGGCCCTATGCTGCTGGACAACGATGTCGACGGGGGTCGCGCCGGCCACCACGCACGCACCCTCCCACAATATCCGGCGATAAACACCGGTAACCGCGATCAGAGCGCGACGCTGCGAGGACCTGAGCACCCTCAACTCCCTCTCCGTACACAGGTCGGCCCACCCCGCGGAGGCATATGCCACCATGGGGATGAACACTCCTCTGTATATGCCGGAGAGTGAGCCGAAGCGGAGCCCCCACGAACACCTCACCAGCCTACTCATTTTCACAAATAGCGACCCGACCTTGTCGCTTAGGTATCTACAATTGGGTTCTGACGCCCATTCTTGCATCTAAGTATACGCCAAGATATCGTACTGCGGGTTTAAATTTTATATTTTATCGCCTATCTGAATGGTCGGCGGTCTACCGGCAAGGTCGGTCTTGGAAGACCGAACGGCCTTGCGTTTTCGATCGGGACGGGCACCCCCTCTTCGACCTAATATTGGCCTCTCGATCCAGCCACTCTTGAGTACGATTGCCTCAGTCTTTGTGGCTGAGATTTCGAGTTTAGCCGAGCTATACAATTGGAGAATCTGGTCAACGACTTGTTGACCTTGATTCTCAATTTCGCGTCTACTATTTCCACCCACGAGGACGATGAGATCGTCCGTGTAGGCGACAAACCTATTCTCAACTGTGGTCTCGAGTGACCGCAGGAGATCGTCGAACATAAGGTTCCAGCAAGCAGGGCCGAGTACGGAGCCTTGCGGACACCCCCTCGTCGCCCGCTTCGAAACCCGTTCGGAACCTATAGCGATGCTAACCCGCCGGCCGTCGAAGTAATTTGACATTACCTCGAAAACGTTCCGAAGGCAGTCGCGCTTCTTTAATGACTCTAAAACTGTGGCCACCAGACGTTATCGAAGGCTCCAGAGATGTCGAAGAGTAACGCCACAACATGTCGGTGCTTGGAGCCATCGACCATGCGGCGCAGCTCCACGACCGCATCCTCCGTCGACTTCCCGGGCGTGAACCCGTACTGCCGATCGGAGATCCCCCCGGGAACCAACGACGTCTGGTATAAACGCTTCTTGAGAAGCTTCTCGAAAAGTGTCCCTATAACCGAGGGGAGGCATATCGGGCGGTAGGATTTTGGATCCTTCTCGTCCTTCCCTTCACCCTTCAGGAGAACTCAAAGAGAGCCCTCTTTCCAGGAGGAGGGAAAGACGCCCCATCGAAGGCATCCGTTGAGAAGTCGTGTAATTTCACCGGGGATGACTCTAACAGTGGCCTTCAGCACGCCGACCTCGATGTGGTCGGGTCCTGGTGCCTTTTTATTATTGAATGTCCTAACTGCACTCGCGACTTCCGCTTCCATGAAGGGAGCAGCGTCGGGAGTGTCGGGTGCGATGCGTGCACCTTCCCTAATTTCACGCTGCGCCGGCGTGTCTTCTACTTCCCGGTCGTCTGGAATGTGGACCTTCAGGAGCAAGCTGGCGGTTTCGCGGCTATCATATGTTGTTTCGCTACCACGCTGGAGGGTACTGAGTACTCTCTCGACTCGGAGTTTGTTCGCCTGGAGTTTTTATACGAGACTCCAGGGCCCCGAGTTCCCGTTCGACGTTACAAATCGCTGCCAGCTTTCGAGTTTCGTCCGCCTCACCTTCCTACTATATTCTCGCAAAGAAGTGCGATACTTTCGTAGTTTTTCATGGCGAGCGCTTTCGTCTCTTTCCTCCTGGTGGGCGCGACGTAGACAGTACACGGACTTCTTTAATATCGTAAGTTCGCGGGTCCACCACGGGTTGGACTTTCTAAAAATTCTTTTCCGTGGCATTGACGCGGCACAGGCATCGGAGATGACTTCTGTGAGCGTTTCTGCCATCCGTTCGACTTCTGCCATAGATTCGAGCCTTAAGGTTTCGAGCCTCGATCTAGATTGATCGGCCAGGCGTTCGGAGAAGAGCTCCCAATCGGCCCGACGAGTGTCGAACCGAGTGCTCGCTTCG
The DNA here is from genome assembly GCF_050948175.1 of Xylocopa sonorina. NCBI lineage: Eukaryota > Metazoa > Arthropoda > Insecta > Hymenoptera > Apidae > Xylocopa > Xylocopa sonorina. Next base: position 704,353 of record NW_027490147.1, read on the forward strand.
CCCCGTCCCGCCGCTTCGGCTCTGGGCACTCTTAGCCCGATATCTATGACGTTATGATCGCTGTTTACCCAGCCACTCCTGACCCTCCAGCCCCGAACAAAGGGAGCATGGATGGCGACGCCAGGGTAACGTCGATAAAAGACGAACCCCTGGTCGACCAGTAGGTAGGCGGCTGTTCAAATTCGTTCACAACTTCCATGCCGAACGCTCGAATGAGCTCCTCGAATTGAGATCCTCTATCGTCTGTGCTCTGCGGCCCCCAGAGTGACGACCGAGCGTTGGCATCTAGCGAAACTAAAAGCCTCTTCCCCCTCAGGGAACGAAACACCACTTCGAGGTGCCTGAGGTGCCCCTCGATATCGTCGCTAAACTGGAAGTAGCATGACACGACGTATACCGAGAAGCCGGGCGCCAGCACCTCCGCGCAAACAGAGTGCGGGGTGCTAAGCTGCGAGACGAAAACCATTTCGAATCGAGGGTTGCAAACGACCACCGCCGCCCACGGGTATTGTGAGCCGACGGCCGCCACCTTCTTTCCGATTCCTAAACCGCTCACGGTGTGGCTCGAGCCCAGCGTTCTAACGTATGGTTCCTGCAATAGCAGGATGTCTAAACGCTTCTGGGCTACGAGCTGACGCACCTCTCCTGATACTGTAGCTGAATGCTGCATATTCAGCTGTAGGATTCTAATTCCCGTGGACGCAATTACGGATGCGGACGTCTGCGTCGACGTCAGTCGGTCGCGGTCGCGGTCGCGGTTGCGATGGGGTTGGATTGGGTCGCGGTCCGGGGGGTATCGTGGGGCTAATATTCGCCTATATTTCTTCGATTTCGCGGCTTTCTACTTTGGACTCAGCCGGAGATTCCGAATCCGACCTGAGTCCCTCGTCGCATCTAATTAGGCGGACTTGGACAGCGCGAAGGCTGTAACCTTGAGGCCGCGCCAAAGTTGTGTTCGCAGGAACACACCCGGCCGCGGCATGGCGATGAAGCCTGAAGGTGGCCGTCATCGAGCGCGTTACCGGGCGGCTATGCTGCTCGACAATGGGGCCAACACCAGGGGACGAGGTCACGGGCCGAAGATTTTTCGCCCGCCTTGACCTATTCATCGCCACGATGACCTCACCCAGTCCTGCCCTCACCCGGAGATCCGAAAGGAGGGCTATTTTACCTCTGGAATATTCAGAACCAGATGTGGCCATCATGATTTTTCGAGAAAAGGGGGGTTAACGCTTCGTACTTCGAGTAAAGGTGTGGTCGTCGATTCCCATCGGCGCGCGTCGGACGCCGCTCTGCCTCGTGGTGCCTGGGCCGTGGTCTCCGGTTTTCCGATTTTCCGGTTAATACGCAAGGGAGACGCACGCTAGAGCCGCTTGTGGTTTATGTTCCTGTTTGTATGTGTGAGGTATATCTTTTCTGCAGCGAACGCTGCCGAGGATATACGTGTGTAGTATTTTAATGTGTTGTAACATCGAACTAGGATATCCCTGGTCTGCCTGCGGCACCCTTTACGGCGTTCGGCAGGTAGCTGGGACCCTTGCGATGACTAGCTTCGAGCTATTCACCTGTATGTTTACGTTTTACTTAAGTTTTTCTACTTAAGTCTTTTTTGGGACTCGTATATTTTTATTTCGAGATCGCGGTCCTGTTTGACAGAACCCACGCAAGAGCCTCGTCGGTGGCCGCGGTCTGGCAATTTTTGGACACTCGCTGGAGCCTCCTCTGGAAGTTGTACATTAATACGTTATACATGACGAGGACTCACGCCAGGGCTCCTCGGAGGAGATCGCGGTCCTGTTCCTGTGAGGATTTGGACTCACGCAAGTCTCGTTATCTCCGGTGAGCCGCGGACCGGCCATGCTCCCTCCCGTGCTTCCGCGGGAGGCCGCGGTCCAGCTCATGCTTAGGCTCTTTCGCAAGAGTCACCGGTGGAGGCCGCGGTTCTGTATGAGTCAGGACACTCGTAGGGGCCTCGTTACACAGATGTTTGTGTTCGTGTGTAAGTGTGTGTGTTTAGTGTACCTCGTTCCTGCTGTGCGCACAGCAGAAGGTACACGCGGTTGATTTCTCGTTCCGGTGGTATATCGGGACGAGTTATCGAAGGTCTTAACGAAAGCGGGCCGTCCGTGGGCGGAATTTGGGGTCTCGTATTCGAAATTGGGTGTCTGCTGATCGTCCGTCAAACATTGAGAAATATTTATCGAAAATACTTGAAAATATTCGGCCGGTCGATTGGGGCCCTTGCGACGGTCAAGTACGTGGTTAACCGCCGGAAAGTTTCGTATTGCGGCCACTTGGCTCGTTCGAGACCCCTTTTTTCGTATGCCTCAGCCAAATTCGAGCCAGGTTATATGTGCACGTTTACCTTGGGAAGCGAGTAGGCCGGTCGGCGAGAGATCGCCGCTAGTTCCCCGACATCTAAACTCGAGCCGGAACCTCGCGTGGCAGGTGTTATTTCCAGTAGCGATTTGGCAGTCGAGAATATTTGTTTACAAAATGTTTCCTAGGATAATATTATTATAATATTCGAAAATATTATCTTTGAAGACATTTGCTTCGGGACCGTGCCCCACCTGTCCCGTTTTTCGCAGGTCATAAAAATAGCCCCAGTACCTGGGTTTACCCCGAGTGTCAGCCGCATGTTGCCTTCGAGAAAGTCTTTGGATAAGAATTGGAGTGATTGAGTTCAGCTACCGTTCAAACTCCCTTCTGCTGTCGAACCTGTGATCGTGACAAACCTGCCGATACGTGTCGCCAGTCGTCGATGTTCATTCTTGTTTGCATTTCCGATACGCGACTTGCTACGAATGTTTATAGGGTGTGTGATGATCTTTTGAGCCAATGTAAAGTGATGGTGGAATCTGTCCAGAGAACCGTGCGATTGCACTCTAGCTGTAGGACCTGGCGAGTCGTGATCATTAACAACGTAAGCAGTAGTGCTCCGCACAAATCGAGTCGTGGAATCGATTGGATTTTTACGGTTGCCACTTTTGCTTTCGCATGAGGAGTTCTGCCTGTATATGCCCTTACGTATCGACGGATCGTAGGCAGATACAAGGTCCATAGGCTTCCTTGCTGGCGTCACAGAATCCATGAATCTCCATGTATTTTATCTTATTGATAACTGAAAGATGTGCAGTGGCAGTTGAGCACAGTACATTATCCCCTCGGTACGAATAGCCGTCGGTAGTGATTCTTCCCAATCCACCATCAGGGTGGAAATCTTCTTCAGCAGGCTCTTGGCTACGATTAGAACTGGACCAAGGAGGCCTGATGGGTTGTATATTTTCGCGATTTCAGAACTGATTGAGCGTTTGGCGATGCACGGTATGGGTGATTCAGTTTTCACTGTATACACATAGTAGTATCTGCGTGTCAAGAAAGTAAAGATCTAGTGCTCCATGCAATTCGATGTCGCATTTCATTTTAGCGTTTCAATGTGAGTAAGCTGTAGTCTTCTATGCATAGCATTATGCTTGTCTTCTTCTACACTTCAAATGAAGTTTGAAAGCACTGCGTGTCAAAGCAGTAGAGTTGTAATGTTGCATGCAATGTGTCTTGCGACATACATACGATTTATGCTATAATAATTA